>NC_037294.2:4619096-4931596 GCF_000002775.5 Populus trichocarpa | reverse complement strand
ACCACCAAGTCGTAGACTCCACTCTCGCTGGTTAGGCTGCGGTGTTTTCTCTAAAATGGACTTGATTTCTCGATTTGAAATTTCAGCTTGGCCATTTATTTGAGGGTGGTAGGTCGTGGAAGTTCGATGAGTCAGATGGTATTTGTGGAGTAATGCTTTCATTGAACGATTGCAAAAATGAGTGCCACGATCACTAATGATAGCTTTAGGGATTCCAAACCTGTCAAATATATGAGTCCTAACAAAATCTAAAACAATCTTAACATCGTTAGTTCGTGTGGCTTTTGCCTCAATCCATTTAGACACATAATCAACAACAAGAAGGATATAAAGATTACCAAAAGAAGAAGGAAATGGAACCATAAAATCAATACCCCAAGCATTAAAAATTTCACTTACAAGAATATTCGTTAAAGACATTTGGTTCTTATGAGTGATATTACCTATTCTTTGGCATTTTTCACATGATTTGCAAAAGTGATATGCATCCTTAAAAATAAAAGGCCAATAGAGACCACTTATGGGCTGTTCTTTTTGCTCCAAAATGCCCACCACAAGAATGAGAATGATAAAACGTGAGAATGGAATGAAATTCATCTTGTGGTACACATCTCCTAACTACTTGATCCACACAAAATTTCCACAAATAAGGAGTATCCAAAAAATAATATTTAGCATCAGTTCATAACTTAGCCTTTTGGAATGTAGACAAACCTGGAGGGAATTCTTTAGTGACTAAATAGTTCACCAAATCAGCATACCATGGTCTTGTAGAGGAATGTAACACATACAACTACTCGTCAGTGAATGTCTCTCTTATTGTTTCGGCTTGTATATCCTTGGTCCTCAGTCGACTCAAGTGATTAGCCACATGGTTTTCGATACCTTTTTTGTCTTTGATCTCAACATCAAATTCTTGTAAAAGCAAGATCCACTTAATCAATCTTGGTTTGGATTCCTTTTTCTTCAAAATATACCTTAAAGCTACATGGTCAGTAAAAACAATGAATTTTGTACCAAGTAAATATGACTTGAATTTTTCTAGAGCAAACACCACTGCAAAAAGTTCCTTTTCAGTTGTATGGTAATTGCATTGCGCTTCGTCCAACATGCGGGAAGCATAGGCGATAACATGAAAATTCTTCCCTATTCTTTGTCCAAGTACAGCCCCTAGCACATAGTGATTAGTACTTAAAAGTGCATTTTTATCAAGGTTTTATACCATCATTTTGCACTTGAAGTATCAATAACTCCTTAACTAGAGCATGATAACAAGTCTTATAATATAAGATACCTTTAATTTATGGTAAATGTTCATTTTAAATGCAGACCTATCACATAAATCAAAGGATTGATTGATGAGTTTAACTACTGAAATTGAGAAGACAAAGAGAGGGCTAAGTTTAAAAAAGAGATGCTGGTTGAATTCAAATTGGAACACCATTTGGTTATTGGATAATAACTGGAGCTGTAGAACTTGGATTTAGGTTTGGTTTATATGGATAGAAAGCTAAGACATAGGCCTCAAACTTTTATGAAGAGGCCAAGAATCAAAAGGATCATTTTCAAGTTCAAATTGTAGCAACAACAAAGAAGTCAGAATCTGTCCTGCGGCCCAGACACAGTTCAGTGTTCATCCCATATCTCAAGTTCTAGAAGTCCAAATGACCTAATTCTTATTTTGTTGGAAAGCTAAGACAATTTCCTAGAACTTTCATGAAGACTATCTGTTCAAATTCTGATGTTAGCATTAACGTTTTCTGCAGACAAGAAGATAAGGATTGTTACCAAGTGAAGAGGTGGCCACCCACTCAACAATTAGTCATCAAATCAATAGTTCCAAATTTTATAAAAGGAGGCATTTGCCATGCATTTATGCATCTTGGTTGTTCAGATTAAGATCTTGTTCTTACTCTCTTTCTTTGTATTCTGTAATGTTCAAGTTTTATTCCATGTTATATTTTTCTTAATCTCTTGTTTATGCTTTTCATTTCCTTTACTATACTTATATAATTATGTTTTTATCTTGTTTATCTATGTTTGTCTTCTTCATAATGTTCAGCTAAGTTTCTTATGTCAAGGTGAAAAGGTTACACTAATGGTGTAAGAATAAGTATAGTATAAACTCAACATGAACTTTAATGTTTGATACTAACATGTTTTGTATTTATTATCTTACTCACTCTTAATACCTTGCTTGTTAAATGGTTAATCTAGATTTGTGTTGAACAACCCTTGGTATAACAAATACTTAGCACTTTCATAGCCCAACTGTATGGTATAACCGACACCTGTGTTATGAAAGGAATTTGATTTGTTATTAACATAAGTTATCACCATGAATACCTGACAACATTTACAAGTATTAGCATTATTCGAATAAGATAACTAATGCAATTATGTTAACAATTTATAATCCGATTGGAACCTCCTTTGTGTGTGGTTTCCAGTTGAGTAATAAAAAGAGTTTATATTATACTTATTTGAAATACCATTAGTGGATCCTCTAACCTTGACAATTGTTTTATATTTGTTTAAATCCTTACATCAATATCACATCTCAAAGCTCTCTTCAACTTCTTTTTTGTTATTATCTATTTCTTTATTTGTAGTTTATACAGTTAACCTCCTCGTGGTTCGACCCCGGTCTTCTCGGGTTATTTATTACTTCGACACTCCTACACTTGGGAGAAGACATCAATTCTTTGATCGTGTCACATAGTCACTAGCATCGCACATTATCTCGAAATGTTCATCCTAATTTGGTGGTTGTATAATAGGGGCAGATGTGACACGCCTCTATTATAAATCTCACAGTTCTTGAAATCCGAAGGTTTATGTGTCCTTGCAACCAAGAAAAAAGAGTTTACCCTTGCATGTCTATTGAACAACTAATCAAAAGGAAAGAATAATGCATGATTTCGGGTTATTAGAGGAAAGGGTGTGTTTTTCTTCTCTTCTGGCTGCCCTTATTTCCTTTCTCTCTTTCTTTTTATATCTTAGGAAACCCTAATCACTTTTCTACAAAATAGTCTTTTTCTAAGTAGACAATTTACATTTAAGTATTTAACTAACTATTTTCTTAAAAAAAAAGAAATAGCCTTGCATGAAATCTTCAAGTTTTGAATTTTGACTTAGAGGAGCTAAATTGCTGAAATAAAGACTTGGATGTCGGTTTGGATGCTTTGAGAAGTAATTTGAACTTGTTTCTTCACAAAACGGGTCTACTGACAGAATTCATGTGTCATCTTAGAAAAATCATATCTCTCTCATATGAGCTTGTTTTGTGCTGACATTTGGTAGGCTAACAGGTCTTCGAGTCAGGAATCCAAAAAAATTGAGTTTGCATCAAGTTGGAATGGCCAAAGGTCAACATGAGCAGAATGCGAGATTTGTCTTTGAAGGCTGCGATTTCCATGCTCTTTATTTTTTTATTTTTCTTGCCATATATGTATAGAAAGGCATGGATGCTAGCTTTCTAATTCCATTGGAATCACTTCGTTTCAACTTTTAGAGCTCAAGCTCTGCATGAAACATCGATCGGAGGTCAAATCTGCCAATTATCTCCAATTTATTTCTTTTTGAATCTTACTTCAAAAAGTGCCTTTAAAATATAAAACAAAGAATATCAAGGCATTTTATATATAGAACATAGGCAAAATACTAGGTAAATATGAGTAAAACTATCAAATCATATGGTTGCATCACTCCTCTTGATACTTTAATGGACCCTTCAAATCTGACTTGGTCGAAACCTTTAAAACCAATGCATTCAATGCCTTTGTCTTGGATTGAGTCATTGGCCCATTTGGAACATGTAATAGGTCCTTGCTGGTGTTTGTGAGCTAGTTCACATCATCCCCTCTCTCCTCGAAAGGATTCGACCTAGAATCAAAACTCATGTCAAATAAAGTAAGATCAGTAACATTAAAAGTAGCACTAACACCATACTCACCTAGAAGATCAATTTTGTATGCGTTGTCATTGATCCTTTCTAAAACCTAAAGTGGACCATCACCATAAAGCTGTAATTTTGATTTTCTTTGGTCAGGAAATTGTTCTTTAATGTTGTCATGTGCACCCAAACCCAATCATCGGGTTGGAAAATAACCTATTTACGCCCCTTATTTGCTTTATAAGCATACAATTTGCTCTTTTTCTCTATTTGCAATCGAACTTCCTTGATTAGTACTTAAAAGTGCATTTTTATCAAGGTTTTATATCATTATTTTGCACTTGAAGTATCAATAACTCCTTAACTAAAGCATGTTTTATAATAACATATCTAATAATATAAGATACCTTTAATTTATGGTAAATGTTCATCTTAAATGCAGGCCTATCACATAAATGAAAGAATTGATTGATGAGTTGAAGTACTGAAATTGAAAGGACAAAGAGATGGCCAAACTTAGAAAAGAGATGTTGGTGCAGTCCAAACTAGAACACTGTTTGGTAATTGGGTCATATCTGGAGCTGTAGATCTTGGATTTAGGTCCATTTTATATGGATGGAAAGATATGACATAGGCCTACAACTTTCCTGTGGAGCCCAAGATTTAAAAAAGCCGTTTTCAAGTCCAAATTGTAGCAACAACGGTGAAGTCTGAATCTGTCCTGCGGCCCAGACACTGTTCAGTGTTCAGCCCATATCTCGAGTTCTAGAAGTCCAAATAACCTCATCTTTTTTTTTCCTGGAAAGCTGAGACAATTTCCTAGAACCTTCATGGGAGAATCTATTCAAATTCTGATATTATCAATGACGTTTTTGGCAGACAAGAAGATAAGGATTGTCATCAAGTCAAGATGTGGCCACCCACTCATAAATTAGTCAACAAATCAATAGTTCCAAATTTTGGCCTATAAAAGGAGGCATTTACCATGCATTTAGGCATCTTAGTGTTCAGATCAAGATCATGCTCTTGCTCTCTCTTTTGTAATACTTAAGTTTTGTTTATATTAATCTCTTGTTTATGCCTTTCATTTCCTTTTCTTTACTTAGTTAACTTCTTTCTCATTTATGTTCTTATCTTGTTTATTTATGTTTCTTTCTTTCATTATGTTTAGCTAAGTTAATTATGTCAAGGTGAAAAGGGTACACTAATGGTGTAAGAATAAGTATAATATAAACTTAACATGGACCTTAATGTTGGATACTAACATGCTTTATATTTGTTATCTTGTTCACTTTTAATACTTTGCTTGTTAAATGGTTAATCTAGATTTATGTTGTATAATACTTGGTACAACAAATACTTGGCACTTTCATAGCCCATACTGTATGGTATAACCGACACCTGAGCTGTGAAAGGAACTTGATTTGTTGTTAACATAAGTTATAATCATGAATGCCTGACAACTTTTACAAGTATTAGCATTATTCGAATAAGATAACTAATGTAATCATGTTAACAATTTATAATCCGATTGGAACCTCCTTGTGTGTGGTTTCCAATTGAATAATAAGAGTAAATACCATTAGTGGATCCTCTAACATTGACATTTATTGTTATCATTGTTTAATCCTTACGTTAATCTTTCATCTCAAAGTTCTCATCAACTTCTTCTTCTTCATCTTTATTATTATCATTATTAATAGTATTATTGGTATTATTATTATTACTACTACTATTACTATTACTATTACTATTACTATTACTATTACTATTACTATTATTACTATTACTATTACTACTAGTATTATTATTATTATTATTATTATTATTATTATTATTATTATTGTTACTATTGTTGTTGTATTATTGTTATTTATAATTTATACAATTAACCTCCCTGTGGTTCGACCCCGATCTTGCCGGGTTATTTATTACTTCGACACTCCTGCACTTGGGAGAAGACATCAATCTTTTGGTCGTGTCATCTCTCATAGTTGTCTTACCATCTTTTCCTTCTTTTCACCATTTAAACTTACCATTTTTTCAAAAGATAAAGGAATTAAGTTCATAGGAGTTAATGGATTAAACCCATAAACAATTTCAAAAGAAGAAAAGCTAGTGATCGAATGCACAATTCTATTATAAGCAAACTCAATAAAAGGCAAATATTCTTCCCAACTTTTCAGATTCTTTTAAATAACAACAAACAAAAGTTGTGATAAAGTTCTATTCACTACCTTAGTTTATCCATATGTTTGAGGATGACAAGTTATAAAAAATAAGAGTTTAGTTCCCAACTTTCCCCACAAAATCTTCCAAAAGTAGCTAAGGAACTTAATATCATGATCTGACACTATACTCCTAGGAATGCCATGCAAACGTACAATCTCCCTAAAAAAAATGTATGATATGAGATGCATAATTTGTTTTATGGCTTGCAATGAAATGCGTCATCTTAGAAGACCCATCAATCACAACAAAAATAGAGTCTTTACCTTTCTTTGACCTAGGTAAACCTAAAACAAAGTCCATAGAGATATCTACCTGACATGACCAAAGAGTTGATATCTTCTCCCAAGTGTAGGAGTGTCGAAGTAATAAATAACCCGGCAAGATCGAGGTCGAACCTGTTGCGATGTCGCGGTCGCATAAATTAATTACCCTAGCTTAAAACACAACACACAAGATAGTATAGAGCAAGCAAGGGGTCGATCCCACGAGGAAGTTTCAAGTCAGATTTTTATGTTGTACGTTATGTAATTAGGGGGATTTGGTTTGTGATTATCTAAACTATGGCAGCAATTAAACTAGCAAACAAAATCAATTAAAACCGAAACTTATCAAGAAAACAAATCTTGGTCGTAAACACACATCCACCTACGGAAATTAGAACCGATCCTTGAAACGAAAATTGCAGTTTATGTTCTAAAATTTTATCTTTTCTTAACGTTGATTAATTAACGGATCCACCGTATAACTAATCCTAACCAACAAACAATCAAAGTGTCTGCACTAATGATTCAATTTAATGGCAGCTTTAAGAACTAGATAATTTTAGCAAGCTGAACATACAAACTGTCCGCATCTTGTGTCACTTTGTTCAAATGTTCTCCCTAAGTTCAATAATGTAGTTCCGCCATAATTATCAAGCTTAGTTGCTTCACAAGTTCATATATCACAACTCCGGTTTTGATATTAACTTAGCAATAGATTGTTCACGACAATAACTTAGAGTCCAAGAGAGCAATCATCAACAACAATCATAGGAAATATGCATAGAAAAACAATCATACTCATTCATAACATAAACTGAAAATAAAAAGAAGAATAAATCTCACGGTTCTTGAAATCCGAAGGTTTGTTGTGTCCTTGCAACCAAGAAAAGAGCTTAGCATTGCATAACTATTGAACAACTACTCCTAAAGAATGAAGAGAGCATGATTTTTTTTTGGGTTTGTAGAGGAGAGAATTTGTGTTTATTCTCTGCTGGCTGCTGCCTCCTTTTGCTCTCCCTCTTTTCTGCTGGCTGCTGCCTCCTCTCTTTCTTTTTATATGCTAAGAAACCCTAGTCTCTATTTTACAAAATAGTCATTCCTTAAGTTGACAGTTTACATTTAAGTACTTCAATAACTATTTTCTCTAAAAAGGAGAAATAGCCTTACATGAAATCTTCAAGCTCTGACTTAGAGGAGCTAAATTACTGATATAAAAACTTGGATGTTGGTTTAGATGCTTCGGAATGTAATTTGGACTCGTTTCTTCACGAAACCTGTTTGTTGGAAGAATTCAGTTGTCATATTTGAAAACTCATATCTCCCTCATATGACATTGTTTTTGGCTGAAATTTGGAGCGTTGATAGGTTTTTGAGTTAGGAATCAAACCAAATTAAATTTACATCAATTGGAATTCTGTAGCTCCAAATATTAAATTTTGAATGACCAAAGGTCAACACTAGTAGAATGCGAGATTTGACTTTGCAGGATGTGATTTCTATGATCTTTCTCTTTTTATTTTTCTTGCATTACATTTCCAAAAAGGTATGGATGTTAGCTTTTTAGTGCCACTAGAATCACTTCATTTCAATCTCTAGAACTCACGCTCTACACAAAACATCGACTGAACGTCAAATCTGTCAATTGCCTCCAATTTACTCCTTTTTGCATCTTTCATTCAAAAGTGCCTTCAAAACATAAAATGAAGAATATCAAGGTATTTTATATATAAAACATGGACAAAACATTAGGTAGATATGGGTGAAACTATCGAATAATATGGTTACATCAGAACCACAGGGAGGTTAACTGTATAAACTACAAATAAAGAAATACATAATAACAGAAAAGGAGTTGAAGAGAGCTTTGAGATGTGATATTGATATAAGGATTAAACAATGATAAAATAATTGTCAAGGTTAGAGGATTCACTAATGGTATTTCAAACATGTATAGTATAAACTCTTTTTATTACTCAACTGGAAACCACACACAAAGGAGGTTCCAATCGGATTATAAATTGTTAACATGATTGCATTAGTTATCTTATTCGAATAATGATAATACTTGTAAATATTGTCAGGTATTCATGATTATAACTTATGTTAACAACAAATCAAGTTCCTTTCATAGCACAGGTGTCGGTTATACCATACGGTTGGGCTATGAAAGTGCCAAGTATTTGTTGTACCAAGGGTTATACAATATAAATCTAGATTAACCATTTAACAAGCAAAGTATTAAAAGTGAATAAGATAACAAATACAAAACATGTTAGTATCAAACATTAGAGTCTATGTTGAGTTTATATTATACTTATTCTTACACCATTAGTGTACTCTTTTCACCTTGACATGATAAACTTAGCTAAACATAATGAAAGAGAGAAATATAAATAAACAAGATAAGAACATAAATAAGATATAAGTTAACTAAATAAAGGAAAGGAAATGAAAAGCATAAATAAGATATAAGGAACTATTGATTTGATGACTAATTATTGAGTGGGTGGCCACATCTTGACTTGGTGATGATCCTTATCTTCTTGTCTGAACAAAACGTCATTGCTAACATTAGAGTTTAAATAGATTGTCCGCATGAAAGTTCTAGGAAATTGTCTTCAGCTTGCCAACAAAAAAAAAATTAGTGCATTTGGACTTCTAGAACTCAAGATATGGGCTGAACAGTGAACAATGTCTGGGCTGCAGGATAGATTTCGACTTCTCTATTGTTGCTAGGATTTGGGCTTCCAAATAGCAGAATTGAGTCTTTCACTCATCATGAATGTTTTAGGCCTATGTCTTAGCTTTCTATCCATATAAACCAAATTGAAATCCAAGATCTACAGCTGCAAATATGACCCAATGACGGAACAATGTTTTAGTTTCGACTGAACCAACATCAAGCTTAACCCTCTCTTTGTCTTCTCAATTTCAGTAGTTAAACTCATCAATCAATCATTTGATTTATGTGATAGGCCTGCATTTAAGATGAACATTTACCATAAATTAAAGGTATCTTATAGTATCAGACTTATTATTATAAAACATGCTTTAGTTAAGGAGTTATTGATACTTCAAGTGCAAAATGATGATATAAAACCTTGATAAAAATGCACTTTTACGTACTAATCACACTCCCCAACCAGCTTATTACTAGTCCCTAGTAATCAAAGCGTTAAAATAGAAAAATAATTTGCAAGTTCCACAAAGCAAGGCATTCATCATTCAACTTTCATTAATCTATCCAAGTAAACAAACTCTCATTAAATTTATATATTTGCTTCATACTTCTTAAACAAGATATTAATAAATCTTCCTTTTTATGTGCTTAATGTATGAAAACATAGATGATGGGGCTTTTATTGGAAGAAAACAATATTTTGTTCTAATGTTTAAGGTTAACTTCCTTGGGTTGAGATTATTATCTTTTTTTTTTTAATATATATACATATAACTTAAAACACAATGCATCTTTAACCCATGTAACGAGCTTTTGGCTAATGACTCCCAGACTAGTTGGTCTTAGGGCATTAGGTGTTGAGACACCCCTACGAGCTTAGTAACTCAGGTTGCAAATACTGATATGTAGATAGTGCAATGTTTGATTCCCTTAAGCTTCTCTCCTTAACCCATGTAACAAGTTTTGGGTCAATAGCTCCCAAGTCAGTTGACTTTAGGGTATTAGGTGTTAAAACACCCATTCGTGCTTAATTACTTAGGTTAGGGAGGCTACGAAACCAAATTTATCTACGTTTTTATTATCATCAATATTATCAATTTGTTTTTTTTTTTTGCAAATTATATACTATCCCTTTCCCTTAGTTGTTATCTTTAATAAAAGAACATAAATAATATAATAATCCAATGTGCAACCCACAATCATATGTTAAAGTGTGTGTGTGAAAATGAAGGTTTAAGAATACTTGTTAAATGAGTATATGAGCAGAATCAAGTGATAACAATGCGAGAGTTTGTAAACCTGAATATTTCAAGAAGTATTCTGATAGACCTTGATAAGAATATTTACTAAGATGCGTCTCAAGAGTTAATAAAATTCATCCTTACTCTACCATCCTAATAACAGTTTTGTCAAATAGTTTTAATAATAGCAAAAACTGTTAGTAAGTTAGTTTTTTTTTTAATGTCAACTACTACCCTCTCCCCTCAACCAGAACGAGACATTGTCCTCAATGTCATAAGGTAGAAAGATAGAGTATAGAAGACATCACCTGAAACAACAAACACTGATAAACCTGAAACACACTTAAACAAATATAAGAAATAACAAAACAAAATAATATACTATTAATAAAACCAAAAGAAACAAGGATTCACAATCGAAGGCTCACATCCAATCTAAGCTTTTTACGGCTTTCCTTAATTGACCAATTTATGCGACTCATAGAGGGATCAATTACAGGGATGAAATATTGTAGTTGGTCAATCAATTGTTCAGCAGTAGCAGCAGAGATTATGATTTGTCGTGCCGAAGATGTTAGAAATTCCTGTTCCACAGCTTGATCAAGAAAAGACAACAAATTATCATAAAAACCATTAACAGTTAATAGACCTATGGGTTTATGGTGAATGTGCAGTTGGGCCCAAGAGGAAATATGAAAGATCTCTTCCAATGTGCCCAGACCTCCTGGTAAGGCAATGAAGGCATCAACATGGTTAAACATTGTATTCATTCGATCAGATATTGTGGAGACCTGTAGTTCCTCTCCAATTGTTTTTCCAATAATGTCCCCTTTTGCTAAAGCTTTGGGAACGACCCCTAAAACTTGACTACCTCCTCAAAATGCAGATATTGATACACCCCCCCCCCATTAACCTAAGGCTGCCTCCCCTCTACACTAAATGAATCTTTCTCTCAGCTAGTGCCTGATCAAGATGATTTGCTGATTCTAGAAACTTTTTTTCTTTCCCAGGACTGGATCCACCGAAAACACAAATATTTCTTATGTGATGACTTGAGGAACCTGCCATTTCTACATACTTCTATATCTGTTGAATGTATGGGTTGAGTAGAAATGAAGGGAAGGAAGATAAGATTTTATAGATGAGAAATTGAAAATGCAATCATACCACCTATATATAGGCCAGCTGAAGTCTCTCTCTCTCTCTCTCTCTATTTATTTATTTATTTTGAAAAAGCATGTGTTTGTACAAGTAGTTGTGATTGTGGCTCACATCTTCCCTTGGTTTTACGTCCAAGAACGGCTTAAACGCCCTCTATAGATCAGGGATAGGCTTCCCATCCAGTTTTCTTAAAAACTGGTAAACATGGTCTTTTTTAGTTAGATTCCCAAGACTATGTCGAGCATGTTCTTTATGGAATTGTGGCCATTAATCATGAATTGCACGATGCACATCTCCACTAAGATGCGTCTCAAGAGTCAATAAAAGATTATCTAAAGACCACTTACTTAGTCCATCCTTAATGAATTGTATTTTATCATCAAGGTTTACAGATACCATTCCTAAAGAACGACATGGTGCATTACAAGTCCACCTAGCACATATGTGACAGACTTTCAGTCGTTTTGCACGATGTTTCTTTACAAAAGTGCTTTTACCTGTCCCAGACATGTATGAAATGAAAGAATTAGAGGACTCACCTGATAATCGGACCTTTGCTTTAATTAGCCAGCGAATATCTTCAAGAATTTCATGATTCATTAACAACCTCAATCTTGCACACCTAGCACAGTAAAGTTTTGCAATCGCATTTGGAGGCAAAGCGGGAAAATACTTTTTTAATTTTTCAAGAGTGGTGTCCATTTTCAAATGAGAATTGGAGAAGAGATTCAAAAAGGGAGAAAGAGCAAACAATTGCATAAATATATATACAGATATCAGTTATTATGGGAAACTAAAATAACCGAGTTAAGTCACGGAGTACTGTTATCCGCCATTTGACCGGGGTGAGAGAGACTAGCAAAACAAAAGTTACACCAAAACGAAACATAAAACAATGTGAGAAAAAGAATCAAACTTTATATACAGGATCATTCAATTCAATAGAGTCATTTTCAACTGAAAAATTGTCGAAGTAAACTTTCAAACGATATGCATTTACCCTGAAAACATTGTCATTCTTTGGATTCTCGATATCACAGGCCCCATATGGATACACATGTTTCACAATAAAAGGACCGCTCTATCTTGATTTTAGTTTTCCAAGAAATAAATGGAGTCGAGAATTATAAAGCAAGACTTTTTTACCAACATTGAATGTTTTTCTCGGTATTTTCTTGTCATGAAACTTTTTGATTCTTGCTTTATGAATTCTTGAATTTTCATATGCATCATTTCTTATTTCCTCAAGCTCATTTATTTGTAATTTTCGCAGCTGACTAGCATCATCAAGGTTTGAATTGAAAGCTTTAATAGCCTAATAAGCTTTATGTTCAAGTTCCACAGGCAAGTGACAAGGTTTTCCATAGACTAGTCTAAAGGCGACATATCTAATGATGTTTTATAAGCAGTTTATGTTGCGATGTCGCGGTCGCACAAATTAATTACCCTAGCTTCAAACACAACACACAAGATAGTATAGAGCAAGCAAGGGGTCGATCCCACGAGGAAGTTTCAAGTCAGATTTTTATGTTGTACGTTATGTAATTGGGGGGATTTGGTTTGTGATTATCTAAACTATGGCAGCAATTAAACTAGCAAACAAAATCAATTAAAACCGAAACTTATCAAGAAAACAAACCTTGGTCGCAAACACACATCCACCAACGGAAATTAGAACCGATCCTTGAAACGAAAATTGCAGTTTATGTTCTGAAATTTTATCTTTTCTTAACGTTGATTAATTAACGGATCCGCCGTATAACTAATCCTAACCAACAAACAATCAAAGTGTCCGCACTAATGATTCAATTTAATGGTAGCTTTAAGAACTAGATAATTTCATCAAGATTAACATACAAGCTGTCCGCAGCTTATGTCACTTTGTTCAAATGTTCTCCCTAAGTTCAATAACGTAGTTCCACCATAATTATCAAGCTTAGTTGCTTCACAAGTTCATATATCACAACTCCGGTTTTGATATTAAACTTAGCAATAGATTGTTCACAACAATAACTTAGAGTCCGCTCTAGCAATCATCAACAACAATCATAGGAAATATGCATAGGAAAACAATCATACTCATTCATAACATAAAATGAAAATAAAAGGAAGAATAAATCTCACGGTTCTTGAAATCCGAAGGTTTGTTGTGTCCTTGCAACCAAGAAAAGAGCTTAGCCTTGCATAACTATTGAACAACTACTTCTAAAGAATGAAAAGAGCATGATTTTTGGGTTTGTAGAGGAGAGAATTTGTGTTTATTCTCTATTGGCTGCTGCCTCCTTCTGCTCTCCCTCTTTTCTGCTGGCTGCTAGCCCCTTCTCTCTTTCTTTTTATATGCTAAGAAACCCTAGTCTCTATTTTACAAAATAGTCCTCCCTTAAGTTGCAGTTTACATTTAAGTACTTCAATAACTATTTTTCCTAAAAAGAAGAAATATCCTTGCATGAAATCTTCAAAAATCTGACTTAGAGGAGCTAAATTGCTGATATAAAAACTTGGATGTCGGTTTAGATGCTTCGAAATGTAATTTGGACTTGTTTCTTCACGAAACCTGTTTGCTGGCAGAATTCAGTTGTCATCTTTGAAAAATCATATCTCCCTCATATGACATCGTTTTTGGCTGAAATTTGGAGCGTTGATAGGTCTTTAAGTCAGGAATCCATTCAAATTGAGTTTGCATTAATTGGACTTCTGTAGCTCCAGATATTAAATTTTGAATGGCCAAAGGTCAACACTGGCAGAATACGAGATTTGACTTTGCAGGATGTGATTTCCATGATCTTTCTCTTTTTATTTTTCTTGCATTACATTTCCAGAAAGGTATGGATGTTAGCTTTTTAGTGTCACTGGAATCACTTCATTTCGATCTCT
Organism: Populus trichocarpa; assembly: GCF_000002775.5. NCBI lineage: Eukaryota > Viridiplantae > Streptophyta > Magnoliopsida > Malpighiales > Salicaceae > Populus > Populus trichocarpa. The sequence goes on along the minus strand of NC_037294.2, from coordinate 4,917,250 downwards.
AGAACTCACGCTCTGCACAAAACATTGACTGAACGTCAAATCTGCCAATTACCTCCAATTTACTCCCTTTTGCATCTTTCATCCAAAAGTGCCTTCAAAACATAAAACAAAAGAATATCAAGGCATTTTATATATAAAACATGGACAAAACATTAGGTAGATGTGGGTGAAACTATCGAATAATATGGTTACATCAAATACCCCCACACTTAGCTCTTGCTCGTCCTCGAGAAAGGATAAATAAAATCAAATTGAAAATAACTATGATCAATCTCTTAATCTCTCATCAATGTCCAAGAATATATGCATTATAAACAAGAATACAATCAAGAATGATAAATAGTATAATTCTCATGAATTCATTTACATGCAAACTTCAAAACTCAATTAATCGTCGGGATTTAAATGAAATCTATGTCATGCCAAAGTGATAGGTCCTCTCATTGATATACACTCCAACACTCATGTGTTTAGGGCTTATGTGTTTAAATCTCTCAAATTCAATCAATGAATATGTTCTACCATAAGCTTGCTCTTCAATCTCATCTCCATTACTAACATATTTACAAGCAATGCATGAATCAAAAGGTCTTATTTTCCGGTTGTGATGGGGCTAAGGTTAAGGTGAGGTAAAAGAGAGTAAAAGAAAAGGTTCAAACCAAAGAAAGTAGAGCATTATGAAAAAATGATATTTCAAACAAGATATTCCATCAAAGCACATAAATTTTTCATCTTTAATCACCAATGCTTAACTTCTTTTGATTTCAAGCTCTTTCAACATAAAATCTTAAGAACATAAAGGAACACTTTTTTTTTTCTTTTTTCTTTTTTTTCTCTTTTTTTTTACATTTGGCTACTTTGCCCATCTTTTCATCAAGCATCACTTCTTTTTTTCTTTTCACATAATTTCCAACCATAATTCCATGAGATATCACAAATATATGCTCTACTAATCCTTGGCCAAGGGAAAAGGAAAACATATAAAAAGTTAAGGCTTATACATGGATAAAACAAAGAAAAGATAAACAAGCTCAAAAGGGGCTCACTAAGGATAATATGCTTTAGGTTGGCTTTTTGGCTCAAGTGGTTAAAATTTCTAATGCCTTTATCATCTTCATGTATATATGTAATGCGAATGTAATCTCAACAAGATATGAAGCAAGTTCTAGAGATACATATCATTGAAAGAATGCATAATCAAATAATATAATGTTGAAGGCTCAAAAGCTTGCATTGGTATAACACTATAAAGTCAACATGGCATATTCTCAAAGTCAATCCCTAAACCAATTAAACCTTAAAATTTACATGCATACTCCTTCATTTGATTTATATCTTCATCTATCTCAACTAATTCTCATACATAATACTCATATTCTCAAAAACCAATGGGAGTTCAAAAGATCAAACATATTTATTTTTTTTGAAAAATAACAAAGAAAACCAAAATTAGAAAACCAACATTCTCTCAATACCCCCACACTTAAAACACAACATTGTCCTCAATGTTGAAATAAAAGCAAAGGAACAGAAGAGAATGACAGAAAATAAATTAAAATGCAAAAAAATAAAAGATAAGGAAAAAGAAAGCAAATCTGATTTTTTTTTTGTGTTGGGTTGCCTCCCAGTAAGCGCTTTTGTTTTATGTCATTGGCTTGACATGTGGCATGCTCATTCTTCATAGATTGGTTCAGCTAACTCTACAGAAGCGGTGAGTTCTGCCGTCCAACCTTCATAGAAAGGTTTTAAACGATGCCCATTGACCTTGAGTACTTTGTTGGTGTCTAAACTTGTAATTTCAACTGCACCATAAGGAAAAACATTAGAAACAACAAAGGGTCCAATCCAACGAGAGCGCAATTTTCCAAGAAAAAGTTTCAAACGCGAATGATAAAGAAGGACTTTGTCTCCAACATGAAACTCCTTTCTTGTAAGCATTCGGTCATGAAGATTCTTAGTCTTTTCTTTGTAAATCCTTGCATTCTCGTAAGCATCATTTCGAATTTCTTCCAACTCTAGCAGTTGTAGTTTTCTTGCAATCCCAGCAGCATCATAATCCATGTTACATTGTTTAATGGCCCAAAAAGCTTTGTGTTCAAGCTCCACCGGTAGATGACATGCTTTCCCATAAATCATTCTATAAGGTGACATTCCTATAGGTGATTTATAAGCAGTCCGATAAGCCCAAAGTGCATCTCCAAGACGTAGACTCCAATCTCGCCGGTTAGGTTGCACTGTTTTCTCCAAAATGGACTTGATTTCTCGATTTGAAATTTCAGCTTGGCCATTCGTTTGAGGATGATATGCTATGGAAGTTCGATGAGTCACATGATATTTGCGTAGCAATGCTTCCATGGAACGATTACAGAAATGAGTGCCACGATCACTAATGATAGCTTTAGGGATTCCAAACCTGTCAAATATGTGAGTCCTGACAAAATCTAAAACAACCTTAGCATCGTTAGTTCGTGTGGCTTTCGCCTCAATCCATTTGGACACATAATCAACAGCAAGAAGAATATAAAGATTGCCAAAGGAAGAAGGAAATGGACCCATAAAGTCAATACCCCAAACATAAAAAATTTCACTTACGAGAATATTCGTTAAAGGTATATGATTCTTATGAGTGATATTACCTGTTCTTTGGTATTTTTCACATGATTTGCAGAAGTGATATGCATCTTTAAAAATAGAAGGCCAATAGAAACCACTTTCAAGTACCTTGTGGGCTGTTCTTTTTGCTCCAAAATGCCCACCACAAGAATGAGAATGACAAAAAGTGAGAATGGAATGAAATTCATCTTGTGGTACACACCTCCTAACTACTTGATCCGCACAAAATTTCCAAAAGTAAGGATCGTCCCAAAAATAATATTTAGCATCAGCTCGTAACTTATCTTTTTGGGGTTTAGACAAACCTGGAGGGAATTCTTTGGTGACTAAATAGTTTACCAAATCAGCATACCATGGTCTTGTAGAGGAATGCAACATATACAACTGCTCATCAGGGAATGTCTCTCTTATTGTTTCGATCTGTGTATCCTCGGTCCTCAGTCGGCTCAAGTGATCAGCCACATGGTTTTCGACACCTTTTTTGTCTTTGATCTCAAGATCGAATTCTTGTAAAAGCAAGATCCACCTAATCAGAAACCACTTTCAAGTACCTTGTGGGCTGTTCTTTTTGCTCCAAAATGCCCACCACAAGAATGAGAATGACAAAAAGTGAGAATGGAATGAAATTCATCTTGTGGTACACACCTCCTAACTACTTGATCCGCACAAAATTTCCAAAGGTAAGGATCGTCCCAAAAATAATATTTAGCATCAGCTCGTAACTTATCTTTTTGGGGTTTAGACAAACCTGGAGGGAATTCTTTGGTGACTAAATAGTTTACCAAATCAGCATACCATGGTCTTGTAGAGGAATGCAACATATACAACTGCTCATCAGGGAATGTCTCTCTTATTGTTTCGATCTGTGTATCCTCGGTCCTCAGTCGGCTCAAGTGATCAGCCACATGGTTTTCGACACCTTTTTTGTCTTTGATCTCAAGATCGAATTCTTGTAAAAGCAAGATCCACCTAATCAGTCTTGGTTTGGACTCCTTCTTCTTCAAAAGATACCTGAGAGCTGCATGGTCAGTAAAAACAATGACTTTTGTACCAAGTAGATATGACCTGAATTTTTCAAGAGCAAACACCACTGCAAAAAGTTCCTTTTCAGTTGTATGGTAATTGCATTGTGCTCCATCCAACATGCGAGAAGCATAGGCGATAACATGCAAATTCTTCCCAATTCTTTGCCCAAGCACAGCTCCTACCGCATAGTCACTCGCATCACACATTATCTCAAAAGGTTCATCCCAATTTGGTGGTTGGATGATAGGGGCAGATGTGACACGTCTCTTAAGCTCATCATGGGCATCTTTACATGCTTGATCAAACACAAAATCCACTTCTTTGGCTAATAGTTTGCACAAGGGTGCTGTAATCTTCGAGAAATCTTTGATAAAGCGTCGATAGAAACCTGCATGGCCTAGAAAAGAATGAACTTCCCTCACGCATGAGGGGTAAGGCAATGATGAAATAACATCTATCTTAGCTTTATCAACCTCTAATCCACGTGAAGACACAACATGCCCAAGAACTATTCCTTGTTCTACCATAAAATAACACTTTTCATAGTTCAAGACAAGGTTAGTTTCAATGCACCTTTTCAAGATTAAAGATAAATTTTCTAGACATTTATCAAAAGAATCACCATACACCGTGAAATCATCCATAAAAACCTCGATTATTCTTTCAACATAGTCAGAAAAAATACTCATCATGCATCTTTGAAAAGTTGCACGAGCATTACAGAGATCAAAAGGCATTCTCCTATATGCATATGTACCAAATGGACATGTAAATGTAGTCTTTTCTTGATCCTCAGGATTAATAACAATCTGATTGTATCCACTATATCCATCAAGAAAGCAATAAAAAGACTTACCTGCTAGGCGTTCAAGCATTTGATCTATGAATGGTAATGGGAAATGATCTTTGCGTGTAGAAAGATTGAGCTTTCTGTAATCAACACACATTCTCCATCCACTCGAGATGCGAGTAGGAATGAGCTCATCATTTTTGTTTTTCACCAACGTGATTCCGGTCTTTTTGGGCACCACATGGATTGGCGCGACCCATTTACTGTCAGTGATGGGGTAAATGACTCCTGCATCTAACAGTTTTAAAATTTCAGCTTTCACTACCTCCATCATAGGCGGGTTCAACCTCCTTTGCATTTCCCTTGTTGGTTTTGCGTTGTCCTCTAATAGTATATGATGCATACACATTGAGGGACTAATGCCCTTGATGTCGGCCAAAGTCCATCCAATGGCCGTCTTGTGATCACACAACAACTTCACAAGTTTTTCCTCTTGCATACTTGTCAAACCTTTTGCTATGATAACGGGAAGTGTATTGTTGTCGCCAATGAATACATATTTCAAATTATCGGGCAAAGGTTTTAATTCTAACTCGGGGGCCTATAAAATAGATGGCAAAAGCTTTTTATGTGAGAGTACTAAATCAACAAAGACATTACCATGGGGAACAGTTTGCAAAGCTTGTAAGGCCAATACTGATTCGTGCACGTTTTGGGGAACACACACGTGCCTCTCCATCTTTTCTATCTTGGTGAAATCATAGCCATAGCTCAAAGCTATGCTTAATCCGTCTTCGCAATCAAAATCACAAACTTGCTGCACACACTTATCAATTTGGTCATAGCATGTGATAGAATAAACATTGCTATAAGGATATTTCATTGCATCATGAAAATTGAATTCAATTTTTTCATCTCCTACCTCCATAGACAAGGTATCCTTACCACAATCAATCTTTGCATTGGCGGTTTTCAAGAATGGTCTCCCAAACAATATAGGAGTGCTGGTTGATGAATCACAAGAATCATGTTCCATATCAAGAATATAAAAATCACATGGAATAACCAAACTATCAATCTTGACTAGGACATCTTCTATCACACCAAGTGGATAAACAAAACTACGATCCGCAAGTTGTATTACAATGCTAGTTTTATTCAAAGGCTCAAGACTAAGAGAATCATAAACATGTTTGGGCATAACACTAATGGATGCACCTAAATCGCATAAAGCTCTTTTAAAACTAGCATTACCAATAACACATGGGATAGTAAACGCACCTGGGTCTTTTTGTTTCAAAGGCAGATTCTTTTGAACAACGGCAGATACAACTTCACCCATACTTACCGTTTCATGACCTTTTAGTTTGAAAGCTCTCTTGGTAGTACACAACTCCTTCAAGAATTTGGCATACTTGGGAATTTGCTTGATAGCATCAAGCAAAGGAATGTTGAGTTCTACTTTCTTGAAAACCTCTAAAATCTCTTTTTCTTTGTCTTCTTTCTTTGACCTAGAAGAACTCACAGGAAAGGGTGGAATTGTTTTAAAACTGGAATTAATTGAGTGAGGAGTTACCTTTGGAGTGTTGGTCTATATTTCAGTTTGTGGAGGAGGAGGATGTTCCTTCTTTGTACTCAATTCAGTTTCTATCTCTTCTTCTTCCTCCATCTCAATTTGTTTCAACCTTTTCTCTTCAAGTTCTTTCCCACTTCGCAGCATGATTGCACTAATATTCTCTTTTGGATTTAATGCTTGGGAGGGCAACTTTCCATTCATTTGTGCTTCCAATTTCCCTACACTTGAAGCTACTTGCCCCATTTGCTTTTCCAAGTTGTGAATACTTGACCTTGTTTCCTGTTGAAAAGACATGACATTTTGTTGCAAGGTAACAGTATTAGAAGCCAAAGTTTTCATCATTTCACGAAGATCATCATTGGGTGACAACCCCACAACATTGGAGTTTGTGAATGGAGGAGGTTGTCTTGCTTGATAATTCTGTTGGGATTGAAATCCATGGGGATGGAACTGTCGGGTTTGATTGCCTTGTTGGGATGGGTTGCCGTAGCGTAAGTTGGGATGATCTCTCCATCCGGGATTGTACGTGTTGGAAAAGGGATCATATTTACGCTGGGGCTGTCCGTTGAATGTTCCATCAATTGCATGAGCTTGTTCAATGTAGTCTTCTTGCATTGTTGGGCACATATCCGAAGCATGTCCTTGTAAGGAGCATATGCTACAAACTTTCACCTGCTGCACATTTCCACAAGCCAAAGAACGCACAAGAGAAGTAAGATCATTAACTTTATTTTCAAGGTTAGAAATACTTACCTCATTTACTCGTTTGTTGGAGAAGTCTCCACGAGTGCCAAATTGTTTTGAGTTGGCTGCCATGTTTGAGATCAATTGGCGTGCAGCCTCGGGTGTCTTATCCACCAATGCGCCTCCACTTGCAGCATCAATGATACTACGGTCAGTAGGCATCAATCCTTCATAGAAATATTGAATGAGCAGCTGATCGGGTATTTGATGATGAGGACATTGAATGCAGAGTTGCTCAAATCTTTCCCAATATTCGGAGAGTGTCTCTCCATGAGATTGCCGAATCCCACATATTTCTTTCCTTATGTTGGCAACTCGAGATGCTGGGAAATACTTCTCAGGGAAAATCTTCTTCATAGCATTCCAAGTTCCAATAGATCCTGGGAGAATAGAGAAAAGCCATGCCTTTGCTGCCCCCTTCAAAGAGAAAGGGAAAGCTTTCAACTTAACTTGTTCTTCATCAACTCCATTCGGTTTCATGCCAACACAAACCATATGGAACTCCTTGAGATGAGTATGAGGATCTTCTCCTGCAAGACCATTAAATGTTGGTAACAAATGTATAAAACCAGATTTGAGCTCAAAGTTTACATTATTGTCAATGTTTATGCACAATGGTTGATTTTCCACGTTAGGAGCAGCAAGCTCCTTGAGTGTTTGTTGTCGTGCAATAGCCATGGTGTTGAGGCGAGCTTCCTTTCTTAACCTACGTAAAGTGCTTTCTATTTCAAGATCAACCTGCACTTGAATTTGATTAGTAGAACGGGTCATAGGCATAAATTGCTAAGAAAACTCAAAAGAAAGTAACCACACAAGAGATCAAAAACAATGCAAATTGTACGAAAATCCTACGGTAGAAAACTAAAACTGCCTAAAAACACTAGAAAACAGCGGAATTTGGCCTCAATAGGGTAGGGCTAGTGATTTATCACTAGTCCTGTTCAGAACGTCGTTTCCCTTCAGGAAACAAAAGGCCGATACCTAATTCTACCAAAAACTCTGTTTTGAACAGTACCGCTGCCGCAAGTGAACAGTACCGTCGCAAGCAAAAATTCTGTTTCTCTTTTTTTTTTTTTTTTTTGAATCACAGCAAATAAAAATAACAGTACAAGCACAAGAATCAACTAAAATTACCTCCCCGGCAACGGCGCCAAAATTTGTTGCGATGTCGCGGTCGCACAAATTAATTACCCTAGCTTCAAACACAACACACAAGATAGTATAGAGCAAGCAAGGGGTCGATCCCACGAGGAAGTTTCAAGTCAGATTTTTATGTTGTACGTTATGTAATTGGGGGGATTTGGTTTGTGATTATCTAAACTATGGCAGCAATTAAACTAGCAAACAAAATCAATTAAAACCGAAACTTATCAAGAAAACAAACCTTGGTCGCAAGCACACATCCACCAACGGAAATTAGAATCGATCCTTGAAACGAAAATTGCAGTTTATGTTCTGAAATTTTATCTTTTCTTAACGTTGATTAATTAACGGATCCGCCGAATAACTAATCCTAACCAACAAACAATCAAAGTGTCCGCACTAATGATTCAATTTAATGGTAGCTTTAAGAACTAGATAATTTCATCAAGATTAACATACAAGCTGTCCGCAGCTTATGTCACTTTGTTCAAATGTTCTCCCTAAGTTCAATAACGTAGTTCCGCCACAATTATCAAGCTTAGTTGCTTCACAAGTTCATATATCACAACTCCGGTTTTGATATTAAACTTAGCAATAGATTGTTCACAACAATAACTTAGAGTCCGCTCTAGCAATCATCAACAACAATCATAGCAAATATGCATAGGAAAACAATCATACTCATTCATAACATAAACTGAAAATAAAAGGAAGAATAAATCTCACGGTTCTTGAAATCCGAAGGTTTGTTGTGTCCTTGCAACCAAGAAAAGAGCTTAGCCTTGCATAACTATTGAACAACTACTTCTAAAGAATGAAAAGAGCATGATTTTTGGGTTTGTAGAGGAGAGAATTTGTGTTTATTCTCTGCTGGCTGCTGCCTCCTTCTGCTCTCCCTCTTTTCTGCTGGCTGCTAGCCCCTTCTCTCTTTCTTTTTATATGCTAAGAAACCCTAGTCTCTATTTTACAAAATAGTCCTCCCTTAAGTTGCAGTTTACATTTAAGTACTTTAATAACTATTTTCCCTAAAAAGAAGAAATATCCTTGCATGAAATCTTCAAGATCTGACTTAGAGGAGCTAAATTGCTGATATAAAAACTTGGATGTTGGTTTAGATGCTTCGGAATGTAATTTGGACTTGTTTCTTCACGAAACCTGTTTGCTGGCAGAATTCAGTTGTCATCTTTGAAAAATCATATCTCCCTCATATGACATCGTTTTTTGCTGAAATTTGGAGCGTTGATAGGTCTTTAAGTCAGGCATTCATTCAAATTGAGTTTGCATTAATTGGACGTCTATAGCTTCAGATATTAAATTTTGAATGGCCAAAGGTCAACACTGGCAGAATACGAGATTTGACTTTGCAGGATGTGATTTCCATGATCTTTCTCTTTTTATTTTTCTTGCATTACATTTCCAGAAAGGTATGGATGTTAGCTTTTTAGTGCCACTGGAATCACTTCATTTCGATCTCTAGAACTCACGCTCTGCACAAAACATTGACTGAACGTCAAATCTGCCAATTACCTCCAATTTACTCCCTTTTGCATCTTTCATCCAAAAGTGCCTTCAAAACATAAAACAAAAGAATATCAAGGCATTTTATATATAAAACATGGACAAAACATTAGGTAGATGTGGGTGAAACTATCGAATAATATGGTTACATCAGTTTAATAAGCCCAAAGTGCATCATTAAGTCTTAAAGACTAGTTTTTCCTATTAGGGTTCACTGTTTTCTCCAAGATTTGTTTGATCTCTCTACTAGCAAGTTCTACTTGTCCACTTGTTTAAGGATGATAAGGGGTGACAACTTTGTGTGTGATTCCATATTTCTTCATTAAAGACTCAAATGACTTGTTGTAGAAATGTGTTCCACCATCACTTATCGTGGCTCGAGGGATTCCAAACTGACTTAAAATATTTTCTTTCAAAAACTTTATCACTGTTTTGTGATCATTGTTTCGACTTGGAATTGCCTCTATCCATTTTGAAACATAATCTACTGCGACTACTATGTACAAGAAACCGAATAATGGAGGAAATGGACCCATGAAATCTATACCCCAACAGTCAAAGATCTCAATGACAAGAATATGATTTAAAGGCATCATGTGACGTTTTGAAATAGATCCGAACTTTTGATAATTTTCACAAGTCTTGCAGAATGCATGTGAGTCCTTGAACATGGTGGGCTAGTAAAACCACTTTGTAAGATTTTTGCAGTTATCTTTTTTGATGAGAAATGACCCCCACATGCCTCAGAATGACAAAATTTAATGACATTACTTACCTCATTGTCAGGAATGCATCGTCGAAATATTTGATCAGGACAATATTTGAATAAAAAAGGCTTCATTCAAGATCTTTCTTTTGTCTTGGGTACTCCAATGAGCTGGCAATTGTCCTGAAACAAGAAAATTAACAATATTAGCAAACCAAGGCAATGTAGAGACAAAAAGTAAAGATTCATCAGGAAAGTAGTCATCGATTGGTGTGATGTCAGATTTTGAATCTGTTGTCAATCTTAAGAAATGATCTGCAACAACATTTTTGGTGCCTTTCTTGTCTTTGATTGTGATATCAAATTCTTAAAGTAGCAAAATCCACCGCACCAATCTAGCCTTAGAATCTTTCTTAGAAAGAAGATATTTCAATGCTGCATGATCACTAAAAACAACAACAGGTGAGCCAACAAGATAAGACTTGAATTTTTCACATGCAAATACTACTGCAAGTAATTCTTTTTCAGTGGTGGTGTAATTCATTTGAGCACTATTTAAAGTTTTACTTGCATAGTAAATTACATAAGGTTTCTTATCTTTTCTTTGTCCCAAGACAGCACCTACGACATAATCACTAGCATCACACATTATTTCAAAAGGTAATGACCAGTCAGGAGGTTGAATGATAGGAGCAGAAGTAAGCAAGTTTTTTAAGTTTAACAAAGGCTTCTTCATAATGTTCAGTCCATTCAAAAATATTATCCTTTGTTAGAAGGTTACTCAAGGGCTTAGATATTACACTAAAATCTTTGATGAACCTTCTATAAAAACCAGCATGTCCTAAGAATGATCTAACATCTTTAACAGATTTTGGTGTTGGCAAGTTGGCAATTAACTCGATTTTAGATTTGTTAACCTCAATTCCTTTCGATGAAACAATGTGACCAAGTACAATGTCGTTTGTTACCATAAAGTGACATTTTTCCCAATTCAGTACAAGATTCTTCTCTTCACATCTGCTCAAAACCTTTTCTAAGTTAGTTAAACAATCATCAAATGAATCACCAAAAACAGAAAAATCATCCATAAAAATCTCAAGAAAAAGTTCAACCATATCACTAAATATGCTAAGCATGCATCTTTGAAACGTGGCTGGTGCATTACATAATCCAAAAGGCATCCTTCGATATGCAAAAGTACCAAATGGACATGTGAAAGTACTCTTCTCTTGATCTTCCAATGCAATTTCAATTTGGTTGTAACCTGAATAGCCATCTACGAAACAATAAAATTCATGACCTGCAACTCTTTCTAGGATTTGATCCATGAAAGGTAAAGGAAAATGATCTTTTCTAGTAATTGAATTAAGTTTCCTATAGTCAATGCACATGCGCCAACCAGTAATAGTCCTAGTTGGAATTAACTCATTTTTCTCATTTGTTATCACAGTGACTCCAGACTTCTTGGGTACAACTTGGGTAGGACTTACCTATTTGCTGTCAGAAATATGATAAATGATTCCATTATCTAGAAGCTTAATGACTTCATTTTTCACTACTTCTTTCATATTAGGATTAAGCCTTCGTTGCATTTCTCTAGACGGTTTAGCATTTTCCTCCAAATAGATCCTGTGTGTGCAAATCAAAGGACTAATTCCTTTTATGTCAGCTATGGTCCATCCTAATGCATTTTTGTGCATTTTCAGAGTTTGTAATAACTTACCTTCTTGATGTGTATTAAGTTTGGAAGAGATTATTATCGGAAAAGTTTCATTTTCTCCCAAAAATGAGTATTTGAGATTGAATGGTAAAGGCTTCAAATCAGATTTTGGTGGTTGAACACTTGAAGATATGGACTCAATTGATCGTGGTGGCAATTCCTCAAGTTTTGGTCTCCAAATATTTGCCTTTGATTCTTCCTGAAAATAAATCATATGCAAATCGTCAGATTCATCAATCTCAGTTTCACTGGAAGTGGTTTGAAATTGATCATGAACTAACTTTTTAATAAAGTCCACTTCTTGTAAATCATTATCATCTCCAGGTTGCTTGCAAATGTTGAAAATATTCATCTCCAATGTCATGTTTCTTAATGATAGTTTCATAAGTCCATTCCTACAATTAATCAATGCATTAGAAGTTGCAAGAAACGGACGTCCTAAAATAACAGGAAATGAATTACATGCTTCAACATGTTGTGTATCCAAGACAATAAAATCCACAGGGTAAATGAATTTATCAACTTGTACTAACACATCCTCAACTATTCCTCTAGGCACTTTTACAGATCTATCAGCAAGTAAGAGAGTTACAGAAGTTGATTTTAACTGACCTAGATTGAGACTCTGAAAAACTAAATATGGAAGTAAATTCACACTAGCTCCAAGATCAAGTAAAGCTCTTCTAATTTTATGTTATGCAATAAAGCAAGAAATTGTAGGACAACCAGGGTCTTTATATTTCAAAGAATTATTGTTCTGAAGAATGACACTTACTTGTTCGACTAAAAAGACTTTCTTTTTCACATTCAGTTTTCTCTTCACAGTGCACAGATCTTTCAAAAATTTAGCATAAGAAGGTACCTATTTAATAGCATCCAACAAAGGTATATTGATCCTTACGTCATTGATAACATCATAATTTGAACAGACTTAAATCATGAAAATTCTAGGAAATTGTCTCAGATTTCCAGGGTAAAAAATTGAGATAATTTGGACTTCTAGAACTCGAGATATGGGCTGAACACTGAACAGTGTTTGGGCTGTAGGACAGATTTGGACTTCTTTGTTGTTGCTACAATTTCGACTTGAAAATAGCCTTGTTAAATCTTGGACTCCTCATGAAAGTTGTAGGCCTATGTCTTACCTTTCCATCCATATAAAGTAGACCTAAATCTGAGATCTACAGCTCCAGATATGACCCGATTACCGAACAATGTTCTAGTTTGGACTACACCAACATCTCTTTTCTAAGTTTGCCATCTCTTTGTCCTTTCAATTTCAGTACTTCAACTCATCAATCAATCCTTTCATTTATGTGATAGGTCTGCATTTAAGATGAACATTTACCATAAATTAAAGGTATCTTATATTATTAGATATGTTATTATAAAACATGCTTTAGTTAAGGAGTTATTGATACTTCAAGTGCAAAATGATGATATAAAACCTTGATAAAAATGCACTTTTAAGTACTAATAAGTAATAATCCAATGTTTGTTGATGAGCAATTTTGACTGTCTTAAAGGAGACCTGGGTTCTTGTTCCTTCACAAAACTTGTAGCCTCGTGTCTAAGCTTTCCAACAAGACCAATCTTGCTTGAAATGGAGTTCTATAACTCTAGATATAGTTAACATTCTGAGGAGAGGTCAGATAGTAATAGTTTAATATCAATGCAATAGCAGTTGGACAGTGACAGTCCAATATTTGTTGATGAGTAATTTTAATTGTCTTAGAGGTAGACCTGGGTTCTCCTTCCTTCAGAGAACTTGTATCCTCATGTCTTAGCTTTCAAACGACACCAATGTTGCTTGAAATGGAGTTCTATAGGTCTAGATATAGTTAAAAGTCTGAGGAGAGGTAAGACACTAACAGTTCAATATCAAGACAGCAATAGTTTGACAGTAACAGTCCAATGTTTGTTGATGAGCAATTTTGACTATCTTAGAGGCAAACCTGGGTTCTCCTTCGTTCAGAGAACTTGTAGCCTCGTGTCTTAGCTTTCCAACGAAACCAATGTTGCTTGAAATGGAGTTTATAACTCTAGATATAGTTAATAATCTAAGGACAGGTCGGATAGTAACAATTCAATATCAAGGCAGTAACAATTCAATATAAAGACAGTAATAGTTGGATAGTAACAGTCCAATATTTGTTGATGAGCAATTTTGACTGTCTGAAAGGCAAACCTGGGTTATCGTTCTTTCAGTGAACTTGTAGCCTCGTGTCTTAGCTTTCAAACGAGACCAATCTTGCTTGAAATGAAGTTCTATAACTCTAGATATAGTTAACAATATGAGGAGAGGTCATATAGTAATAGTTTAATATCAATGCAGTAACAGTTGGACAGTAACAGTCCAATGTTTGTTGATGAGTAATTTTGACTGTCTTAAAGGCAGACCTCGGTTCTCCTTCATGCAAAGAACTTGTAGCCTCCCATCTTAGCTTTCCAACGAAACCAATGTTGCTTGTAATGGAGTTCTATAACCCTAGAGATAGTTGAAAGACTGAGGAGAGGTCGGACAGTAACAGTTAAATATCAAGACAGTAACATTTCAATATCACAGTAAGAGTCCAATGTTTGTTGATGAGCAATTTTGACTTTCTTAGAGGCAGACCTCGGTTGTCCTTTCTTAAGAGAACTTATAGCCTCGTGTCTTAGCTTTCCAACGAAACCAATGTTGCTTGAAATTGAGTTCTATAACTCTAGATATAGTTAACAATCTAAGGAGAGGTCGGACAGTAACAGTTCAATATCAAGACAGTAACAATTTAAGATCAAGACAGTAACTGTTGGATAGTAACAGTCCAACATTGTTGATGAGCAATTTTAACTCTCTTAGAGGCATAACTGGGTTCTCCTTCCTTTAGAGAACTTGGAGCCTCGTGTCTTAGCTTTCCACCGAGACCAATCTTGCTTGAAATAAAGTTCTATAACTGTAGATATAGTTAACAATCTGAAGAGAGGACGGACACTAACAGTTGAATATCAAGACGGTAACAGTTGGATAGTAACAGTGCAATGTTTGTTGATGAGCAATTTTGATTGTCTTAAAGGAGACCTGGGTTCTCGTTCCTTCACAGAACTTGTAGCATCATGTCTTAGCTTTCCAACGAGACCAATCTTGCTTGAAATGGAGTTCTATAACTCTAGATATAGTTAGCATTCTGAGGTCGGATAGTAATAGTTTAATATCAATGGAGTAGCAGTTGGGCAGTGACAGTCCAATGTTTGTTGATGAGTAATTTTAATTCTCTTATAGGCAGACGTGGGTTCTCCTTCCTTCAAAGAACTTGTATGTTCATGACTTAGCTTTCCAACGACACCAATGTTGCTTGAAATGGAGTTCTATAACTCTAGATATAGTTAACATTCTGAGGAGAGGTTGGATAGTGATAGTTCAAGATCAAGACAGTAACAGTCCAACGTTGTTGATGAGCAATTTTGACTATCTTAGAGGCATAACTAGTTTCTCCTTCCTTCAGAGAACTTTGAGCCTCATGTCTTAGCTTTCTACCGAGACCAATCTTGCTTGAAATAAAGTTCTATAACTATAGATATAGTTTACAATCTGAAGAGAGGTCGGACAATAACAGTTCAATATCAAGACTGTAACAGTTGGATAGTAACAGTCTAATTTTTGTTGTTTTGACTGTCTTAAAGGAGACCTGGGTTCTCGTTCCTTCACAAAACTTCTAGCTTCGTGTCGTAGCTTTCTAACGAGACCAATCTTGCTTGAAATGGAGTTCTATAACTCTAGATATAGTTAACATTCTGAGGAGATATCAGATAGTAACAATTCAATATCAAGACAGTAATAGTTGGATAGTAAGAGTTCAACGTTTGTTGATGATCAATTTTGACTATCTTAGAGGGAGAAGTGGGTTCTCCTTCCTTCAGAGAACTTGTAGCCTCGTGTCTTAGCTTTCTAACGAGACAAATTTTACTTGAAATGGAGTTCTAGAACTTTATATATAGTTAACAATCTGAAGAGAGGTCACACAGTAATAGTTCAATATCAAGACAATAACAGTCCAATGTTTGTTGATGAGCAATTTTGACTATCTTAGAGGTGGAACTGGGTTCTTCGTCCTTCAAAGGACTTGTAGCCTCGTGTCTTGGCTTTCCAACGAGACCACTTTCTCTTGAAACGGAGTTCTATAACTCTAGATATAGTTAAAAATATGAGGAGATGTCGAACAGTAACAATTCAATGTTAAGACAGTAACGGTTGGACGGTAACAGTCCAATGTCTGGACATTAACAGTTCAAATATAAAGAAAGAGATGATAATTATAGTTGGATAAAGGATGACAACATTAATTGGTGTAATGAGAAAAATATAAAATATAAAGAAAGAAATGATTGAAAGAAAGATCTTAATATAGTTAACAATCTGAGAAGAGGTCGGATAGTAACAATTCAATATCAAGACAGTAATCGTCCAATGTTTGTTGATGAGCAATTTTGACTGTCTTAGAGGCAGAACTGAGTTCTCATTTCTTCAGAGAACTTTTAGCCTCGTGTCTTGGCTTTCCAACGAGACCACTCTCTTTGGAAACAGAGTTTTATAACTCTAAATATAGTTAAAAATCTAAGGAGATGTCGGACAGTAACGGTTGGACAATAACAGTCCAATATCTGGACATTAACAGTTCAAATATAAAGAAAGGAATGATAACTATATTTGGATAAAGGATGACAACATTAATTGGTGTAATGAGAAAAAACATAAAATATAAAGAAAGAAATGATTGAAAGAAAGATCTAGATATACTTAACAATCTGAGGAGAGGTCGGACAGTAACATTTCAATATCAAGATAGTAACAATTGGACAGTAACAGTCCAATGTTTGTTGATGAGTAATTTTGACTATCTTAGAGGCAGAACTGGGTTCTCCTTTCTGTAGAGAACTTGTAGCCTCATGTTTTAGAATTCCAACGAGACCACTCTCGCTTGAAATGGAGTTCTATAACTCTAGATATAGTTAAAAATCTAAGGAGATGTCGGACAATAACAATTTAATGTCAACACAGTAACGGTTGGACAGTAACAATTTAAATATAAAGAAAGGAATGACAACTATATTTGGATAAAGGATGACAACATTAATGGGTGTAATAAGAA
Organism: Populus trichocarpa; assembly: GCF_000002775.5. Classification (NCBI taxonomy): domain Eukaryota; kingdom Viridiplantae; phylum Streptophyta; class Magnoliopsida; order Malpighiales; family Salicaceae; genus Populus; species Populus trichocarpa. The sequence continues at coordinate 4,900,285 of NC_037294.2, read as the reverse complement.
AAACATAAAATATAAAGAAAGAAATGATTGAAAGAAAGATCTAGATATAGTTAAAAATCTGAGGAGAGGTTGGACAGTAACAGTTTAATATCAAGACAGTAACAGTTGGACAGTAACAATCCAATGTTTGTTAATGAGCAATTTTGACTGTTTTAGAGGCAAAACTGGGTTCTCCTTTCTTTATAGAACTTGTAGCCCAGTGTCTTAGCTTTCCAACGAGACCAATCTTGCTTAAAATTGAGTTTTATAACTCTAGATATAGTTAAAAATTTGAGGAGATGTTGGTTAGTAACATTTCAATGTCAAGACAGTAACAGTTGGATAATAACATTCCAATGTCTGGACAGTAACAGTTTAAATATAAAGAAAGGAATGATAACTATAGTTGGATAAAAGATGACAACATTAATGGGTGTAATGAGAAAAACATAAAATATAAAGAAAGAAATGATTGAAAGAAAGATCTATTAGCTGTTGATATAATTATTATAAAACATATCCTTGAATTAGGAAAATTTATGAGATAAGTCTGTGACTGCAGGAGGGACCGTTGGTGTGGTGTAACAACAACAACAAGGGAGCACGAGTAGAGCTTCTACTGCAGGTAGGTGACTTTTACCTTCCTTTTTAATAACGTTGAATAATGAAATACTCTATTATGAATGTTACCGTATTGTGTTAATTCAGATATCAGATTGTCAAATGCTTAAATGTTGACAAATGGTTGATAGCTTCGGCTAATGGCATCCGAAGGAATGACCGGGACAAACGAATGATTAGCTTCGGCTAATGGCATCCGAAGGTATGACCGGGACAAACAAATGATTAGCTTTGCTTAATGGCATCCGAATGGATAACCAGGACAAATGATTGATTAGCTTCGGCTAATGGCATCCGAATGGACGACCGGGATAAAAGAATGATTAGCTTCAGCTAATGGCATCCAAAGGGATGACCAGGACAAATGAATGATTAGCTTCGGCTAATGGCATCCGAAGGGATGACGGGGACAAACAAATGATTAGCTTTACTTAATGGCATCCGAAGGGATGACCGGGACAAACGATTGATTAGCTTCGGCTAATGGCATCCGAAGGGATGACCGGGACAAACGATTGATTAGCTTCGGCTAATGGCATCCGAAGGGATGACCGGGACAAACAAATGATTAGCTTCGGCTAATGGCATCCGAAGGGATAGTCGGGACAAATAAATGATTAGTTTTGCTTAATGGCATCCGAAGGGATGACCGGGACAAACGATTGATTAGCTTCGGCTAATGGCATTCGAAGGGATTACCGGGAAAAATGATTGTTAATGTCATCCGAAGGGATTACCGGGAAAAATGATTGTTAAACAAATGATTGATTAGCTTTGGCTAATGGCATCTGAATGGATGACCGAGACAAAGGAATGATTAGTTTTGGCTAATGGCATCCGAAGGGATGATCAGGAGAAATAATTGATTAGCTTCGACTAATGACATTCGAAGGGATGACTGGGACAAATGAATGATTAGCTACGCCTAATGGCATCCGAATGGATGACCAAGACAAACGATTGATTAGCTTCAGTTAATGGCATCCGTATGGATGACCGGGACAAATGAATGATTAGCTTGATTAGCTTTGGCTAATGGCATCGAATGGACGACCGTGAAAAATGGTTGATTAGCTTTGGCTAATAGCATCCGAATGGACGACCGGGACAAATGGTTGATTAGCTTTGGCTAATGGCATTCGAAGTGGATGGCCGGGGTGAGTGAACGGTTAACCTCAACAAATGATGCCTTAAGAGGATGACCGAATTTAAGATTATGGTTGATTGCAAGAATTGGTGCATCTATATGTACTGCAAATTGTTTATACCAAGAACATGAAGGAATTACAAATGTCACGCTTCAAACATGAGATAATGTTAATGTTTTGTTAAACTGTCAGACCATTTATTATTATTATTATTAAGTAATTGCATTCTTGTAAATGTTTTGTACTGCAACAGGGACGTCACACCAACAAGGTGCCTAGGAAACCCAATACACGGGAACCTACTTTTGCAATGAATCATGTAGTTGCATTCTAAATCATGATGTATTTTGTATGAATCAATGTACTGAATGTATAACTATTATTAAATTCTTTTTGTTTAAATTCGTGATGACTATTTGTAGGATAGAATACAAACTCATGTCTATGCATGTATATTTTTAATGTGAACTTCTAATCATGCAAACATAATATTATGAGTTTATGTAAGATTCACTTTTAAATAAAATGTTGATTGTTGTTGATGTATGGAGTGTATCTTGATGATGTAAGGGAACATGTTCACCGATTACCAAAACGATGTGTGTCAAATACCAAAAACAAAATTTACTGTTGTTTTGGGCTTGAAAAGCCAGGTTGTTACACATCAACTTTAACCTTTTGTGGTTCGACTTTGGAAGTAACAAAGGACCTCGGTTGGACAATACCCTCTCTCCTCTGATTTGGTTTTCAAGATCATGAAGAACCCGAATTAAATGTTGGTCGGATATGTCCCTTCCTTTTAAGTTGTCTCTCCACCTTCCTAACCATGCGAACCATGTCCTTTAGCTCCACATAGTGTTGTAGCTCAACAACACTAACAATGTCCTGATTCAACCCATTAAGAAATTTAGCCATGGTGGTTTCTCTATACTCAACAACATTGGCCCGAATCATTGTTATCTTCATCTCTTTGTGATATTTATCTACTGATTTAAAACCTTGATTCAAACCTTGTAGCTTTAGATATAAGTCTCTATAATAGTGGTTTGGCACAAATTGTCTCTGCATTAAGACTTTTATCTCCCCCCAAGTCTGAACGGGTCGCTCCTCCTCTTATTGATTACAATCTGATCCCACCAAATCAATGTATACTTCGTAAACTCAATAACCACCAATTTCACCTTCTTTTGTTCATAATAGCTATGACAAAAAAAATCCAATTTACCTTTTTCTCGTATTCCAAATAATCCTCGGGATCGTTTTGTTATGTTGGAAGTTATGAATTTTCAGTTTAATGGAGTCCAAGTCCCCATCCACATCTTCATGATTCCCCATGCCATAAAAAATCACATTCCTCCTAGCCTTATTCGGTCCAAACCTGATTCATTGGCCAACCAATGCAAAATCATAGTCATCTTCACCTGCATCTGTGTTTTCATCAACAAATTCTTCAAAATCAGATCTGACATTTCGTATGGCCCTACAAACCGTATTTTCTTGGCGATCAACCCCACTATTTTATTGCTTTATCAAATTCACCTCATCTTTCAGTTACTTGTATGTCCTAGATAAGAGTTCGAGTTGTTGGCCTATGGCTTGCAATTGGAAAACCACGTTAGTATTTTGTGTCATTGATTTGTTGTTTTCAGACATTCTTTCAATCTACAAAATTTTGTTAATGACACAAAATATATCCTCACACCTCTCACGTTTCACATAAAAATCAAGGTTTTTCACTCTAATAAGCTCACTATGCTTTTTACCTCATAACTTGTTTTCTTTTAGTTCTTTAGGAACTGAAATCAACAAATCAAAGTTCACAATGCAATCCAATTATAATTTTAAGACTCAAGAATCAATAAATATACTAAAAACAAAACAAAACTACGATTATGATTTCGCGAGTAGTAATGCAAATTTATACGAATTATGGACGAAATAAAGACATGAAATGAAAAAAAAAAAAACATTAGTGAAAACAATTACTTGACTCCTAAATAACTCAATTATAATAGAAATAAAAAGATTTGGATGAAAACAAACAGTAAGGATCACATTTTAAAACTTGACACAAATCTAACCGTTACGTAATTTTTACGTCACAAAATTGAAACCTAGGCCAAATGATATTGGAATGATCTAATATTCAATATTTCGTACTCTAATACCAAACAAACAACAAAATTTTAGTTTATAGATTGTTCTCTTATGTCTAAGTACCCAAACCCCTTGTTTGATCAGTTTGCGGCAGAATTGAACCTCGAGTTAAAACCTCATGCAAATGATATCAAAATAATCTCAAATTTAATATATGGCGCGATCTCACCCCCAGTAGTCAAAATATGAAGTTTCAAGTGATTCTAGGGTGGTTTGCTTATGGTTCACTAAAATTTGTGTTTCTGTAGCAGAATTGAATCAACCTTCAAATTTCATTCAATCTCTTCTTTTTTTAATGCTACTGATATGATTAGAGACAGTAACAAGATGGAATATAATTTTTTTTTCTTATAAGTCATAGATACAAAGATCAAGAAGATGAATGACGCAAACACTAAAAAACTTAAAGGAACACTAAAAAAAATGAAAATAACAAAAGGATAGGACCTTATTTCATAGCCTATTTCTGATACTAACTAATGCGAACCCCGTGATCACGTGGTTATGCAACCCACAATCAAGATTGAGATTTGATCCCGAAAATCCAAAATAGATTTGATAGGAGTGTGATACAATGGAAATCTGCTCCAAGGCACCAACATTATTGGAATGAAGTAGAATAATGCCACGAAGCTAGTTAATCTTCGATAAGTCAGATTTAGTTCATTCAAAAAATGAAGAATGCAAGAATCACTCTCACATGTTATGTAACACCCTACCTTCCATGACACATTAAGTCCATTAATCAAGTAATATGACTCCTTTAGGAAAAAAAATTCTTTTTTATTTTATAAAAGATTCATCGTGACACGTTATCATATTTGCATTTCCATATGGAAGGAGTCTACCAAAATTTTGGCAAAGTTTCATTTGTATTTAAAATGTACCAAGTTATCAACTAATTCATAATTACCCAAACCACCATCATAACCTAGTCCAACCATCTTGGACTTACTTTTATCATCATTACTCAACACATCACACAGTTCATCCATCCATCATATATACCTTATGAACAAGAACAATATAAAAGTAGTACACGTATCATCAATTGAAGTCTAGAAGAAAGAAAAGGGTACTCATATGCAATATGAGAATTTAAAATACCACACAAAAATTACACGAATAAATAATTTACTACTATTAAAGGTCATCCTCGAATCATTCTAAAGAAAATAAATGATTTAATAAGTACAAATAATTATCTTATCTTTCTATAAACCACTTTCTTGATAATCCATTTCCTATATTGAGTTTATCAATCCACCATCTAGTTATCTCCACCTTCATAACCTTTTCCATGTCTTAATTCCTTACATACTCCTATATCCTTATATGAGTTTCCATATAATACTTCATTATACATCATTAACTTCCATTCCATAAAGGAAGCAATATACAATGATTTCCATCAATCATGGAAACAACAAACATTGGCCTAAATTAACATAACAATGGTTTCCATTCAGAAATGGAAACAACAAACAATGGCTTTCATTCAATAATGAAAGCTACAAACATTAGTTTTCATCCAACAATGAAAACAACATAATTAGTGGCTCACCATCATAATGGAAGCAACAACTGACTTTCCTTTCCTGTCTTCACATAATCTCTCTATTATCATACCCTACACTACTAAATTGTCTTCTCATACACTTGTTCTTCAACACCATAATTTTAGCCAAACATAATATTTCTACATATATTTAATCATCATTAATTCAACCATTATCATCTCTAACTAATCCTTCCTTCAATATAAATTCCTTACAACAACTTAATAACATTAAAATATATACATAATATTGTAAGAATTTAGATATTGAATTAAAAGACTAAGGTGCAATAGCACCTACCTGAATCTCCAATTAAACATGCTCCTCTAGCTGTTAAGGATGTTGCTCTAGAAACTCCTTCTAATCCAAGGAAAATATCATGATTAACATTTCCTTCATTTCATTTCATGATATACCCAAAAAGTCTTTTAAAACTAACTTATAGTTTCAAAGTCATATTCAGTATTTCCCTTTTTTTATTCCCGGATATATTTATATAGAAATTTCCTTCTATTATAGTTTGCCCTTTTCATATAAATACTCAAGAATCAAATTACACACCAACTCATCACTAAAATCTTTTCCTACACCAATTCTTCATTTTCGGTCATAAAGCCCTTTTCCATTTCATTTCTTTTCCAATTCTTACTTCTAACATAGTCTAAAATACAAATTATATTCCATATATCACATAACCAAACACACTCCTTAACATATTTCCTCTAATCTTTCCTTTCTTCACTCACATTACTAGAATTCCAATATATTAGTTAACCTTGATATTATATATCATTCCATTCAAAACTTTACTCATATATCACATTTTCTACACTAATGACCATATTTACTCACGTATCATTTCTTTTAGATTGGCCGGCCATAGAAGGAGCTTTTCCCACTAAAGTAATTAATTTTCTTTCTTTCTTAACATCAATTGACATTCATAATACTTATTTCTATAAATCAATTGACAAAAACCCCAAAATTCATAAATAAACCCTAATGACATAATTCTAACAAATTCAATCAAATTCATATTAATCAACCCAATTAAGTTTAGAATATCTTACCAATCACTAATATAACCTTCAAAAGTTAGCCAAATTGAAATTGCTCTAAGCTTTCCTCTTCTTCTCTCATTTTCCTTATCTTCTCTCACTAAACTCTACTTTCTCTTAATTTCCTCTCTTAATCGCAAGTATATAAGTGTTTAAAATCATTAAATCTCAAAAACCTCCTCACGAATCCATGATCTCCCTTGTTTATTTTTCCTATTATCTAGCTAAGAAAGACAAATAATTTTCATTCTTAAACATTTCTATAAGTTTCGGCCAACAAGCCTATTTATAGGCAATAAATTTGAAAAATTCCCTTCATGTCCTTGCCTTGCACCTTTAATTTTTCACGGGTAATGTTTCTTGGGTTCTGACACTAGTTTATACCAAAATTAAAACTTGTGAATTCGAATTTCATTACATTACATGTTACCATTTATTTTTTTTCTTTCATATAATTTTTATTCTCATTTTAGTCTTTTTTATTTTCTGGTATTTTTCAAGTTTCCATTTTTTAAAATCGGTACAAAAACTTTGCTGTCCAAATTTCTCGACCCAATAAAGATAAATTTGACATGCTCAGTGTAATATTTAATTCACTATCCTTGTAGGTTTACATTTATATCATAATATTTACACCCGTATGTACATAAAAATAATTTTCCCGAATATTATCAAAAATCCAATACCACCCCCGTTAAGGTAAATATTCAATTTATTGTATGGGACAAATATTTATTTCTCATTCCGTGTAGATTTATTGGGGGTTTCACATGTTAAAACTGAAAAAATAAAAAGTAATATTCATTCATGGCTGCCAAAATTTAGGTTACATGAGTTTGAATAGTTCTTGAAAAATTAACCCTAATGGACTGATTTGGCCCACTTATGAAACTAACCCAAAAAACTTAAACTAAAAAGCCCATATCCTAATCCAAACAAGCCTTGGATCCTAGCTGAAAATAAAGTATTAATTAAGCCCAAACAAGTCTTAGGTTGTAACAAAATAAAATAAAGCCCATAATATTATGTAAACACAAAAAAAGAGTAAATAAAGCCCAAACAAGTCGGAAATGACTCCACCATCACTGTTGATCTTTGAATCGACAGTGATACAGTTCTTCGTTGCTGATTTCTGAATCGGCAGTGACACAGTTCGGCTGCTGATTTCTAAATTGGCATCGGCAAAGTTTTTGGTTGCCGATTTCTGAATTAGCAGCGACGAAGTTTTTGGCTGCTGATTTCTAAATCGACAGCGACACAGTAATTGGCTACCGATTTCTAAATCGGTAGCAACAAAGTTTTTGGCTGCATTGGTTGTCGATTTCTGAATCGGCAACGAGACAGTTTGCCTACTGATTTCTGAATCGGCATTGACACAGTTTTTGGCTGTTGATTTCTGAATCGACAGCGACACTGTAAAACCTAACAAAACATTTGTGCTGGACCGGCCTATCGTAGGGGAGAATTGGACTCAAAACTAGCCCAAGATAACCCAAGAAAAGGGTAAGGACAACCTTGGTCTAGTGCCCTAACACCCCAGCACACTTATAGGGCTATAAATATAAGGAGAGAGAAAGGGTGACTCTTCCTCCCCCCCAAAAATAGCTGCAGCCATTGCTGCAACTGAACCTCTCTTCCCCCCCAAGAAAAACCGACTAAACCACCTGCATGCAAGCTCTCTTGAGTGAAAAGTGTGTAGAGAGTTGAGAAGAAGAGAGAAGGTGACCCTCCTCTTCCCAAAACCGACCCCAAAAGCTGCAGCAGACCCTTCCCTCTATCCAGAGAAAAACACACAACCCCGCTGCATGTTCACTCCATTACATGTGCGAGTAAAGGGAGAGCTAGAGGGTAGGATTAATAACTAAAAGCCATGAAGGGAGAGGGGCTGTGATAGACGGCTGAACATAAGAAGAAAGGGGAGGAAAACTCAACAGAAAAAGAGGAAGAAAACCGGTAGCAGAGGGGAAGAAAGACCATTAAATCCCCAAGTAAATGGCCTAGGATTCTTGTGACTATGGGAACCAGAACCTTTCTCCTCCTGTTCTTGTGACCTTGGGTATGAAAGGAAGAAGGAAACCCCAAGTAAATGGCCTAGGATTCTTGCACTAGCTGTTAAGAAAAAACTAGACTAAGAAGAGAGATGAAAATGGGACTGAATGGGGGCCAAATTTTAGAATACTTAACAAAGGAAATGAACAAATTTTAAATGCATGAACTTGGAAAGATGACTGGCCAAAGTGGGGGGCTGAACAGAACATATTGTGTGATGACATACATGTGTTCATGCTTGAAATTATGTGATTCTGCTGGGTACTATGAACAAATATAATGCTGGAAATGAAATGCATGTTTTCATGCTTGAAATTGTGTGATTCTGCTGGCTTCTATGAACAAATGTAATGCTGGAACTGAAATGCATATGTTCATGCTCGAAATTGTGTTGTGTGCAACGAACTACTGTTCTTTGTCTAAATTGAGTCGTCTACAGCGAATTAACATTCGCTGCCGAAAGTGTGTTGGTTGCAGTGAAACTACATTCGCTGCCAAAAGTGTGTTCTACAACGAATATGTGATTCGCTGTCGAAATTAAGTTGTCTGCAGCGAATGAACATTTGCTGCCAAAAGTGTGTTGGCTACAGCGAATCTACGATTAGCTGTCGAAATTGAGTTGTCTACAGTGAATCAGCGTTTGCTGCTAAAAGTGCGTGTTCTGCAGCAAATATATGATTCGCTGTTGAAATTGAGTTGTTTGCAGCGAATGAACAGTTGCTGCCGAAAGTGTTTTGGCTGCAGGGAATCAGCATTCACTACCGAAAGGGTGCTGTCTGCAGCGAATCTATGATTCGTTGTCGAAATTGTATTGTCTACAACGAATCTAGGATTCGCGGTCGAAATTGAGTTGTCTGCAGCGAATCAGTGTTCGCTGCAAAAACATGTTAGCTGCAACGAATCTATGATTCGCAGTCGAAATTGAGTTGTTTGCAACGAATCAGCGTTCGCTGTCGAAAGTGTGAGTTCTGCAGCAAATTTGTGATTCGCTGCTGAAATTGAGTTGTCTGCAGTGAATTAACATTCGCTGCCAAAAATGTGTTGGCTGCAGCGAATCAGCGTTCGCATCTGAAAGGGTGTTGTCTGCAGCGAATATGTGATTCGCTGCCGAAATTGTATTGTCTGCAGCGAATCAGTGTTCACTGTCGAAAGTGTGTGTTCTACAACGAATTAAGATTCGCTACCGAAAGGGTTTTGGATGTAGTGAATTAACATTCGCTGCCAAAAGTGTGTTGGCTATAGCGAATCAGCGTTCGCATTCGAAAGGGTGTTGTTTGTAGCGAATATATGATTTGCTGTCGAAATTGTATTGTCTGTAGCGAATCTGTGATTTGCTGCCGAAAGTGTGTTGGTTGCAGCGAATCTTTGATTCACAGCTGAAATTGAGTTGTCTGCAGGGAATCAGTGTTCACTACTGAAAGTGTTTGTTCTGCAGCGAACTAACATTCGTTGTTGATAGGGTGTTGTCTGCAGCGAATCTATGATTCGCTGTCGAAATTGTATTGTCTATAGCGAATCTGTGATTCATAATCGAAATTGAGTTGTCTGCAGGGAATAAGCATTTGCTGCTAAAAGTATGTGTTCTACAGCGAATTAACATTCAATGCCAAAAGGGTGTTGGCTACAGCGAATCTGTGATTCGCTGTTGAAATTGAGTTATCTGTAGCGAATCAACGTTTCCTGCTGAAAGTGTGAGTTTTGCAACGAATTTGTGATTCGCAGTCGAAATTGAGTTGTCTATAGTGAATCAGTGTTTCCTGCCGAAAGTGTGAGTTCTGCAGCAAATTTGTGATTCGTTGCAAAAATTGAGTTATTTGCAGCGAATTAACATTCGTTGCCAAAACTGTGTTGGCTGAAGCGAATCAGTGTTCGCATCCAAAAGGGTGTTGTCTGCAGCGAATATGTTATTTGCTGCTGAAATTGAGTTGTCTGCAGCGAATCAGCGTTCGCTGCTAAAAGTATGTTTTCTATAGCAAATTAACATTCGCTGCTGAAAGGGTGTTGGCTGTGGCAAATCTGTGATTCGCTACCGAAATTGTATTGTCTGCAACGAATCTGTGTTTCGCTGTCAAAATTGAATTGTTTGCAGCAAATCAACGTTCGCTGCCGAAAGTGTATGTTCTGTAGCGAATTAACATTCACTGCCGAAAACATGTTAGCTGCAGCGAATCTATGATTCGCAGCTGAAATTGAGTTGTCTACAGTGAATCAGCGTTCGCATTCGAAAGGGTGTTGTCTGCAGCAAATATGTGATTCGCTGCCGAAGTGAAATTGAGTTGTCTGCAGCGAATCAACGTTCACTGTCGAAAATGTGTGTTCTACAACGAATTAAGATTCGCTGCCGTAAGGGTTTTGGATGCAGTGAATTAACATTCGCTGCCAAAAGTGTGTTAGCTGAAGCGAATCAGCATTCGCATCCGAAAGGGTGTTGTCTGCAGCGAATATGTTATTTGCTGCTGAAATTGAGTTGTCTGCAGCGAATCAGCGTTCGCTGCTGAAAGTATGTTTTCTATAGCGAATTAACATTCGTTGCCGAAAGGGTGTTGGCTACGGCGAATCTATGATTCGCTGCTGAAATTGTATTGTCTGCAGGGAATCTGTGTTTCGCTGTCAACATTGAATTGTTTGTAGCGAATCAGCGTTTGCTGCCGAAAGTGTATGTTCTGTAGCGAATTAACATTCGCTGCCGAAAACATGTTAGCTACACCAAATCTATGATTCGCAGCCAAAATTGAGTTGTCTACAGTGAATCAGCGTTCGCATCTAAAAGGGTGTTGTCTGCAGCGAATATGTGATTCGCTGCCGAAGTGAAATTGAGTTGTCTACAGCGAATCAACGTTCACTGTCGAAAATGTGTGTTCTACAGCGAATTAAGATTCGTTGCCGTAAGGGTTTTGGATGCAGTGAATTAACATTCGCTGCAAAAAGTGTGTTGGCTACAGTGAATCAGCGTTCTGCAGCGAATCTGTGATTCGCTGTCGAAATTGAGTTGTTTGTAGCGAATCAGCGTTCGCTACTGAAAGTATGTTTTCTATAACGAATTAACATTTGCTGCTGAAAAGGTGTTGGCTGCAGTGAATCTGTGATTTGTTGCTGAAATTGTATTGTATGCAGTGAATCTGTGTTTTGCTGTCGAAATTGAGTTGTCTGCAGCGAATCACAAATTGTTATGAATTGTTACAGAACGCTTGTACGAGTGTCGCGAAGGGTCTACTATTATGTTGCAGTGAATGTCAAGTTGTAATTAATTGTTTGAATGGGCAATTCAACGGATATTACCATGTTACAGTGATTTCATAAACCGCCTTTGGAACGTTTGATTGGTTGATGATTAGCTTTAGCTAATGACATCTGAATGGATGACCGAGATAAATCATTGATTAGCTTCGGCTAATGGCATCCTAAGTGGGTGGCCGGGATGAGTAAATTATTAGCTTCGGCTAATGGCATCCTAAGCGGGTGGCCGGGATGAACAAATGATTAGCTTCGGCTAATGGCACCCTAAGTGGATTAACAGGATGAATAAATGACTAGATTCAGCTAATAACATTCTAAGTGGATGACCAGGATGAATAAACGATTGGCTTCAGCTAATGGCATCCTAAGATGGTAGTCGGATTTGAGAGTTATTGTAATGACCCGGCTTTTTCAGGGCCAAAATCGCTGGAATGTTTTTTTATCATCTGATTTCTGGGTGTTTTTCACCATATCATTCTTTAGGTTTATCATTGCATTCTGTTCATTAATAAGGCACAATTTATGTAGGATAACGTAAATCAACATTCCCATAGAACAGATTCTCAATACACGTGTCTATAATATTATATTTTCATACTCATAGGTTTACATTACATCATATCAACATACCCATAAATTCACATTCTTGTTCTAATCTCGTTATCATCACGAGTTCATACAAGAGTATCGAACAATAAGTTACACAACTAGTACTTTCGTTATCCTCAACTCATGTAATTTCACAACACGTCATTCTCATTAAATGAATGCCTCATATATATATTCATACACATCATATCAACTTGTTTGTACATTCACATCCGTGTTCCATTTCAACTTTTCATTACTAGTCTTTACAAAAAGGGTCAGACGACTAATTGAGTGATTAACACGTTCGTTCATACATAACTCATATCACCCATAACACGTGAATATATAGTTCTTTTTCAAAATGTGTGAGACGTGAAACAGATTTCCTCATGCGCCATGTTGGTATGATGTCCCTGTTATAGCACAAGATAATTTCCAGCATTATAGGCAATTTAAAAGAAACATAGTAAAGAATATTAACGTTGTATTTCATTCATGAATCAAAAGAGTATAATTCTTTCATTTCTCCTTACTTATGTAAATACCACCATTAATAATTCATCAATTACCGAGGCTAATTACAATACTTAAACTCGGTCATTCATCTCGAATATCGTTAGCTAAACTAACATTATTCTTTTCTAAAGCACAACAGTCGTAGTTCTTTCATATACTTGGTATGTACAAAACATAGTTTACATGAATGCATCAATTCTTCAAACTAACTCATAACTCTCAAATTCGGCTATCCTCTTAGGATGCCCTTAGCCAAAGTCAATCATTAACCGAGGCTACTTCTTTATTCATCTTGGTCATCCACTTTGGATGCCATTAGCCGTAGCTAATCATTTGTTCACCCCGGACATTCATTTAGGATGTTATTAGTCGAAACTAGTCATTTATTCATCCCGGTCATCCATTTGGATGCCATTAGCCAAAGCTAATCAATCATCTGTCCCGGTCATCCATTTGAATGCCATTAGCTGAAGCTAATCAATCATCTGTCCCGGTCATCCATTCAAATGCCATTAGCCAAAGCTAATCATTTGTTCATCCTGGTCATCCACTTAGGATGTCATTAGTCGAACCTAATCATCATGTCCCGATCATCCATTTGGATGCCATTAGCCGAAGCTAATCAATCACTTGTCCCGGTCATCCATTCGGATGCCATTAGCCAAAGCTAATCATTTGTTCATCCTGGTCATCTACTTAGGATGTCATTAGCCATAGCTAATCATTTGTCCATCCTAGTCATCTGCTTAGGATGTCATTAGTCGTAGCTAATCATCAACCAATCAAATGTTCCATAGGCGTCTTATGAAATCATTATAACATGTTAATATCCCTTGAATTGCTCATTCAAATGGTTCATAACAATTTGACAGTCACTGCAACATAATGGCAGACCTTTCATGGTACTCGTATAGGCGTTCCGTAATAGTTTAACAATTCAGTAAACACAATAATAGATCATTTGTAATACACAAACAAACATTCCATAATAGTTTAACATTCAGTAACACAACAATACATCCTTCGTATTACTCATCCAACCATTCATGACGCTTAATGTTCAATACAATACAATAATAGATCCCTCGTAATACTCGTACAACAATTCATGTTCATTAACATTTAGTATAATACAATGGTAGATCTTTCGTAATACTCATACAACCATTCATCACAATTACATTTAATATAATAAAACGATAGATCCTTCATAATACTCATACAACCAATTGTCATAATTACATTCAATAAAATACAACAGTAAATCCTTCATAATACTCATACTACCATTTGTCACAATTACATTCAATAAATACAACAGAAAATCCTTCGTAATACTACCCTTTATCAGTAGCCCAAATTCATAATAGCTCAATCAACATCTCATAGTCGGTTTAATATTCATCGCAACACAATAATATATCCACCTCAAACAGGTCATTTCAAAACATTAATATTTTCATCATTGTTTCAACATTCAACCAAAACTCGATCGACATTTCCTAGTTGATTCGACAATCATTTAGAATTCAATCACACATTTCATCGTCGTTTCATCATTCAACAAGGATTTAATAAAATATCATCATAAGTAAATCATTTCAAAACATAAACATCATATGAGAAAAAAGTGGAAACCACCTACCTGCCCCACTTGTGGGTTGTCCTTGTCCTAGCGATGGTCCGATCCCAACCACACCACCTAAGACATCAATGGCCACAAATCAATACATTTTCATCTTTAAATCACATTCATCACCATACTTATTTTAAGAGTCCATATGTTCACATTCAAGTGTTCCACATTTTACACCATCATACAATGAAATTATTACAAGCATTTAAGTCATTTCTGCCCGGGGGTCTATTGTAGAAAATCAGCAGTGAAAGTGATTCACTGTTGGCCACATAATTCAGCAGCGAAAACTGATTCGCTGCAGGCCGTACAATTCGGCAGCGAAAACTGGTTCACTATAGGTTGCACACTTTAGCAGCGAACACTGGTTCGCTGCCGGCCGCATAATTCAGCAACGAAAATTGTTTCGCTGCAAGCACCATAATTTCAGCAACAAATGCTACTTCATTGCTGCCAACATGCTTTTGGCAACGCTAATTCACTGCATGCAACTCAATTTCGGCAGCGAATCACACTTCTGCTGTAGACAACATAACTTCGGCAGCGAACGCAGATTCGTTGCAGACAACACAACTTCGGCAGCAAAACTTGATTCGCTGCGAAATAAACTATTCGGTAGCGAACATCTGATTTGCTACGAACAACACAATTCGGCAGCGAAAAGCTGATTTGTTGCGGACAACACAAATTCGACAGCCAAAACCTGATTCCATACAGACAACATAATTCGGGAGCGAACACTTGATTTGCTGCGAAATACACTATTCAGCAGCGAACACTTGATTCGCCGCGGACAACACAATTTCGGCAGCCAAAACTTGATTCGCAGCAGACAACACAATTCGGCAGCGAACTCCTGATTTGCCGCGGACAACACAATTCGGCAGCAAACACCTGATTCGCTGCGAACAACACAATTTTAGCAGCGAACACCTGAGTCGATGCGGACAACACCAATTCGGCAGCGAGACTGACTCGCTGCTGACACAAAAATTGTTGACAAGAACTGAGTCACTGCTGACTTAGAAATCATCAATGCAACCCCTGTCACTACCGATTCACAAATCGATAGCAGTGACAGAATTGTTTCTAATTCGACTTCTTCCTATTGGCCAAGCGTAAAGATTACGCTAGGCATTTCTCCTTTGTAACACTACCTAGATGAAACTTGTACACGTAATGACAATAGTCATACTCCAATTCATATCATAAAAGCATGAACAATGCACCATCAAATCTCAACATGCATATTTGATTTAGGTTCTACTACTAGCTCAAGATATACAAATCCATTCATCACACAACAAAATCAATGCATTGTCAAGGGGCAATTTCCGTTTCAGCTGCAGCATGTTTCTTCAAGATTTATTATAAACATATTTTCATATAACTACATCAACCAAACATGCTGAATCACACCATTAACACAAGTATAATTCTGTTTCAGTTTTGCATGATCTAACATCTCTTATAAGGTTGTCATCTATGCATTTTATTCCTTTAATCCCTATTCTGTCCAGCCCTCACCATGGCCGGCCAACTTTCCAAGTTTGTGTATTCAAATTTGC
This sequence comes from Populus trichocarpa, assembly GCF_000002775.5. Lineage (NCBI taxonomy): Eukaryota > Viridiplantae > Streptophyta > Magnoliopsida > Malpighiales > Salicaceae > Populus > Populus trichocarpa. The sequence goes on along the minus strand of NC_037294.2, from coordinate 4,884,166 downwards.
AATATTTCTTTTGTTAAATATTATGGAATTAGGTCCCCCATTCAGCCCTGTTTTTTGTCCCTCTTTTTAGCTTAGTTCTTTCCATAACAGTTGGAGTAAAGTTCCTAGACCATGCATCCATAGTTTTCTTCTTCCTTTCGGTTGCAAGGCCTTAAGAACAGGTGGAGAAGGACATGGTTCATACCTCATAGATTTAGTATTTTTGGGACGGGTTTGACAACATTTCTCCCCTTCTTCTTCCAATTTGCTTCTTCCTCTTCCTCTCTTTTGGTTTTCTCCTCCTCCTATCAGTTTCCCACCGATTTTAAGCCTCTACTCCCTTCATGTTTGCAGCTGTCCAGCCTCCTATCAAGCTCTCCCTTCTCTCTCTCATGCTTGAGGCACATGCATCAGAGTTGTTGAGCTCTCTTTGGGAAGGAGGAAAGAGCAAGAGCATGCAGCTCGTTTTGGGAAGGGGGAAGGGGGAAGGGGGCAAGAGCATGCAACTTATTTTGAGAAGAGTGGGTAGCCACCCTTTCTCTCTCCTTGTATTTATAGCCCCCAAAGTGTGCTAGGGTGTTTGGGACCAAGGTTGTCCTTACCCCCCCTTTTAGGTTATCTTGGGTTTGTTTCTATTCCCATTCTCCCTTAGGATAGGCTGGTCCGATTCTAATTTTTGAAATCTTACACTGTCGCTGCCGATTTAGAAATCGGCAATAAAAACTGTGCTGCTGCCGATTTCCAAAAACTTTGCCACTGCCGATTTATAAATCGACATCAAAACTGCGGCGTTGCCAATTTAGAAATCGGCAGCTAAAAACTCTTCCACTGCCGATTTAGAAATCGACAGCAAAACTGCGTCGTTGCTGATTTAGAAATCAGCACCCTACTGTGCCACTGCCGATTCAGAAATCGGCACCCAAAAACTGTGTCGTTGTTGATTCAGAAATTGGTAGCCCAAACTTTTATTAGACATCATTTACGTATTCTTAATTGAATACTTTTATTTTCTTGCATGAACCTAGTAACTTTATCTAATTGGTTTTATCAAATCTTCAATTTTGCATAGTCCCACTTGAACAGTTTAGGCAATTATACTTATCAATTCTCTCATGTCGTCTAAACATGGATACCTTTTATGAATTGAGCCTTATCAATCATTCCTAGGTGGATACGTGGACGTCATTAGCAAAAGCTAATCTTGTAATTCAGTTCCCGACAATCCTTTCACGGATGCCATTAGCCGAAGCTAATCTTGTAATTCAATTCTTGGCAATCCTATCACGGATGCCATTAGCTGAAGCTAATCTTGAGATTCATTTCCAGGCAATCCTATTACGGATGCCATTAGCCGAAGCTAGCTATTCTTGTAATTCACTTCCTGGAAATCCTAACACGGATGCCATTAGCCGAAGATAATCTTGTAATTCACTTCCCGACAATACTATCAAGGATGCCATTAGCTGAAGCTAATCTTGAGATTGATTTCCTGGCAATCCTATTACGGATGCCATTAGCCGAAGCTAATCTTGTTAATACACCAGACTTTATTTACATTAAACATAACTTAATTGTAATTGTATTCATCATAAAGACTTTAAATTACATAATAATAAATGAGAGGTAAAACCACGCACCTGCTCTGCCTGTCTCGTGACCTCCTCCAATAGAAGATCCAATCCTGGTCGTTCCCTCTAAATCACAGAGAAGTCTTTGGTCATGTTTCCTCCAAGCCAAATGTTTTAGTAAATCCATATTCATTCATTATACATATGGTACTTTCCATGCATGTTTATTTCCTCATCATAACATACATATACATATCAAGTATATGTTTTCAAGGTTGTTATATCAACGTGCAAGTGTCCATACGACCAGGTTTGTTTTTGCGTCAATGTAAATCAGTGACTTATGACTCATAACCGGAGTCTCATAACTTTAAATAAAGCAAACTTTGTGTCAATAGAAAGGTAACACATTTATCCACAATTTCATGAAGGATCATGCATCATACTCTGTCAATATCAATTCACAACCCAAACAAGAAGTTAGATAGCAAATCTGTCCAGCAGGTTCCAGCCTAACCTCCTCTCAGTATTTTGCCTATATATGGAGTTCTATAACTCCAAATAAAGTGAAAAGTGAAATTTATGTCAATTGAAAGGTAACACATTTATAGATATACACATGAAGGAAAATGCATGATACTCTGTCAATATCAAATCACAAACCAAACAAGTTAGACAGCAAATCTGTCCAGCAGCTTCCAGCCTAACCTCCTCTTAGTATTTTGCCTATATATGGAGTTCTATAACTCCAAATGAGCAAGACGAGTGCCAAATGTTAGCTAACTCATTTATCTACAACTTTCATGTGAAACGTTATAACAATTTCCATCGTCTTCTATGCCTAACATCAACATAATTTCTATACTTGCATATTTGTAATGGAAGTAACATACTAACATGTTTAAGTTTCTGTTTCAGCCCTTGATTTAGCCTTAGGATAACTATGTAAGGTCATAATTAGCAGAGAATAGTATCTAATTTATGTTCTCTTTATTTCTCCTTTCATGGTCGTCCATAAAGAGGATTTGTTCCCCTAATTTCTATCACTTTCTTTAGTCATTAGAAGCTGAAAATGTTTAACTTCTCATCTCAACCTTTTAATTTCATCATTTGGTTTTTTTTTTCTATTTTTTTTTTCAAAATCATGAAGTTCCATAAAGCCTAAATTATTTCTTTTGGGGTTTTTTACCTTTGGATTCAAGACATATCAAATTAACAATAGAAGAGCAAGGGCTTATCCTTACCTCATGATTTTATCTAAAGATGGAGGGTGTTTTCTTGATGGTTTTCTTCTTCTCCTCTATATCACTGTTTTAGCCGACCCTTGTGCCCTTCAAACCTCAAGATTTTATGGATCTACACTTCCTAATTACTCTCCTCTCTCACATAGGTTCATGCAAGGTGTTTTGGGTGAGAAATGTGTGCAAGGAGAGGGAGGCCAATCTTTTCTCTTCCACTTGTTGTTCTGGCCGAAAGTGAGAGGAAAGGTCATGAGTTCTCTTTTTTTTAATGTATTTATACTCCCTTATATATACCTTAGGTCTTGTTTGGCAATTTGTTCAAATTTGTTCCTAACATTACTTTTCTTCTTGTTGTGTGCTTTAGTCCTTCATTTCACAATTTGTTTAACATCTCTCCCTTATCCTTCCTTTCACACATTTTAATCCTTAAACATTTGTTAGTTTTCATACCTATAATTTTGTAAAATATTTGACTTCATAATTTATTTTCTTATTTTGAATTCACCCTATAAGTATTGAAACATTTTCATTTTCTAAAAATTTCAACTTGGGGTTTACATTCTCCCCTTCTAATAAGAAATTTTGTCCTCGAAATTTGGATATCATACCCGAGTTTAAGAACAAATCGGGATGTTTTTGCTTCATCTCAAATTCTTTTTCCCATGTTTCTTCCTTAAATTGTGAGTTTTGCCATAAAACTCTGATGATGAGAATTTTCTTATTGCGAAGTTCCTTTTCGCCCTAGTCAAGTATTCTTATTGGCTTCACCTCAAGTGTTAAGTCTTCTTTAATCTCTACTGGAACTTGAGGTAATACTCATAAAGGGTCTATATCTGCTTTTCGTAGCAAAGAAACATGAAATACATTGTGAACCTTGGCCAATTAGGAGGGCAAGTTTATTTCATATGCTACGGGCCTGACACGTTTCAAGATTTCAAATGGTCCAATGAACCTTAGAGCTAACTTCCCCTTCATGTCGAATCTCAACATGTGTTTCTATGGAGCCACCTTCAGAAATACTTTATCCCCAGGACAAAATTCGAGGGGTCTCTTTCGAATATCTGCATACTTCTTTTGTCTATCCTGAGCCACCTTCATTCGATCCCTAATGATCCTCACTTTTTCAATACTGATTTGTACTTATTCAGCTCCATAAAACATTTTGTCCCCAACTTCTTCCCAACACAAAGGTGTCCTGCACTTTCTACCATAAAGAGCTTCAAATGGGTCATTCCAATTGTTGTCTAATAACTGTTATTGTACGTGAATTCTACTAGCGATAGGTGCTCCTCCCAGTTTCCACCAAATTCCAAAGCACATTCCCTTAGTAAATCCTCTAGGATCTGGATAACTCTATCAGATTGGCCATCAGTCTGTGGATGGAAGGAAGTACTGATATTCAAATTTGTTCCCAAGGCACACTGTATGTTTGGCCAGAGACGTGAAGTAAACCTTGGGTCTTGATTTGAAACAATTGATATTAGGACTCCATGAAGCCTCACAACTTCATTCACATAAATCTTGGCCAACTTGTCAACTGGATCTGTCATTTTTACTGGTATGAAAACGGCGGACTTAGTTAGTCGATCCACAATAACCCAGATTGCATCATTTCCCTTCTTCCCCCTAGGTAGACTCGACACAAAGTCCATTATGATCATCTCCCACTTCCACTCAGGGATTGGTAATGGTTGTAACATCTCTACCAGCTTTCTGTGCTCCACTTTTACTTGTTGGCAAATACCACATTTTGCCATGAAATCAGCCACTTCTTTTCTCATATTTGGCCACCAGTAGTATTGTTTCAAATCCTAATACATCTTAGTACTACCTGGATGTACTGTGAACTTAGACTTGTGATCCTCTTATAGTAACTTTTGCTTAAGGACTTTGTTGTCAGGCACATATATACGTTGCCCCAACATCACAATTCCTTCACCCCCCCACTCGAAAAAGAGTTTTACTTCCCGAGTCCAACTTACTTCTTACTTTTGACCCTTCATCATCAATTTGTTGTGCCTCTAATATTTGCTCTCGATACCCTGACTTCACCCTTAGTTGAGCCATTAAGGATCCTCTCGGACTCACATTTAATATTACCCCCAAACTCTTTAACTCAATCAAGGTTTTATCATCCTAGATTGTTCGTTCATCCATAATTGCCTTGCTTTTACGGCTGAGGGCATCAGCGACTACATTCGCTTTTCCTGGATGGTAATCTATAATACAGTTATAGTCTTTTAATAATTCTATCCATCTTCGTTGTCGCATGTTCAACTCCTTTTGCGACATTAGATACTTTAGACTCTTGTGATCTGTAAAAATTTGAACCCAAGATCCATACAAATAATGTCTTCATACTCGTAAGGCAAAAACTATTGCTGCCAATTCTAGGTCATGAATTGGGTAGTTGATTTCATGAGTCTTTAGTTGTCTCGATGCATAGGCAACTACTCTTCCATGATGCATTAAGACACAACCGAGTCCTTTCCTTGAGGCATCGCTGTAGACTACAAAGCCTTCTGTTCTAGATGGAAGAATTAGTACAGGGGCAGCAGTAAGCCTTCTCTTCAATTCTTGGAAGCTCTCGTTGCACTCCTTTGGCCACTCACATCTTACATTCTTCCTAGTGAGTCGTGTCAATTGAGTTGCTATTGTTGAAAACCCTTCAATAAACCTTCTATAATATCCTGCCAATCCAAGAAAACTACGGATTTCAGTTACCGTAGTAGGCTTCTCCCATCTCAGAACTGCTTCCACCTTCTGAGGGTCCACAAAAATGCATTCAGAAGACACTACATGCCCTAAAAAGTTTACTTCTTTTAACCAAAAGTCACATTTGTCCAACTTGGCATACAGCTGGCGACTCCTTAGAGTCTGCAGTGTCTATCTCAGGTGTTGTTCATGTTCCTCATAGGATTTGGAGTAAACCAAAATATCATCAATAAATACAACAACAAACTTATCAAGGTACGGTTGGAATACTCGGTTCATTAAATCCATAAAAATTGCTAGAGCATTAGTTAACCCAAATGGTAACACCAAGAACTCGAAGTGTCCGTAGTGAGTTCTAAAGGCAGTTTTTGGCATATCTTGCCCCTTAATTCGCATCTGGTAGTATCCTGACCTGAAATTAATCTTTGAGAATACATTAGCCCCCTTCAACTGATCAAATAAATCATCTATCCACGAAAACGGATATCTATTCTTTACCATCACTTTATTCGGTTGGCGGTAATCTATGCAAAGCCTAAAGGTTCCATCCTTTTTCTTCACAAATAGTATAGGAGCCCCCTAGGGTGAGTTGCTTGGATGTATAAACCCTTGATGCAACCATATTATTTGATAGTTTCACCCACATTTAACTAGTGTTTTGCCTATGTTTTATATATAAAATGCCTTCATATTCTTTGTTTTATGTTTTGAAGGCACTTTTGGATGAAAGATGCAAAAAGGAGTAAATTGGAGGTAATTGGCAGATTTAACGTTCAGTCGATGTTTTGTGCAGAGCGTGAGTTCTAGAGATCGAAATGAAGTGATTCAAGTGGTACTAAAAAGCTAACATCCATACCTTTCTGCAAATGTAATGCAAGAAAAATAAGAAGAGAAAGATCATGGACATCACATCCTGCAAAGTCAAATCTCGCATTCTGCCAGTGTTGACCTTTGGCCATTCAAAATTTAATATCTGGAGCTACAGAAGTCCAATTGATGCAAACTCAATTGTTTTGGCTTCCTAACTCAATTACCTATCAACGCTCCAACGTTCAGCCAAAAAAGATGTCATATGAGGGAGATATGATTTTTCAAAGAGGACAACTAAATTCTGCCAGCAAACAGGTTTCGTGAAGAAACGAGTCCAAATAACATTCCGAAGCATCTAAACCGACATCCAAGTTTTTATATCAGCAATTTAGCTCCTCTAAGTCAAAGCTTGAAGATTTCATGCAAGGCTATTTCTCCTTTTTAGGGAAAATAGTTATTGAAGTACTTAAATGTAAACTGCCAACTTAAGGAAGGACTATTTTGTAAAATAGAGACTAGGGTTTCTTAGCATATAAAAAGAAAGAGAGAAGGGGCTAGCAGCCAGCAGAAAAGAGGGAGAGCAGAAGGAGGCAGCAGCCAGCAGGGAATAAACACAAATTCTCTCCTCTACAAACCCAAAAATCATGCTCTCTTCAATCTTTAGAAGTAGTTGTTCAATAGTTATGCAAGGCTAAGCTCTTTTCTTGGTTGCAAGGACGCAAAAACCTTGAGATTTATTCTTCCTTCTATTTTCAGTTTATGTTATGAATGAGTATGATTGTTTTCCTATGCATATTTCCTATGATTGTTATTAATGATTGCTAGAGCGGACTCTAAGTTATTGTTGTGAACAATCTATTGCTAAGTTTAATATCAAAACCGGAGTTGTGATATATGAACTTGTGAAGCAACTAAGCTTGATAATTGTGGCGGAACTACGTTATTGAACTTAGAGAGAATATTTGAACAAAGTGACACAAGCTGCGAACAGCTTGTATGTTAATCTTGATGAAATTATCTAGTTCTTAAAGCTACCATTAAATTGAATCATTAGTGCGGACACTTTGATTATTTGTTGGTTAGGATTAGTTATACGGCGGATCCGTTAATTAATCAACGTTAAGAAAAGATAAAATTTCAGAACATAAACTGTAATTGTCGTTTCAAGGATCGATTATAATTTCCGTAGGTGGATGTGTGCTTGTGACCAAGATTTGTTTTCTTGATAAGTTTCGGTTTTAATTGATTTTATTTGCTAGTTTAATTGCTGCCATAGTTTAGATAATCACAAACCAAATCCCCCCAATTACATAACGTACAACATAAAAATCTGACTTGAAACTTCCTCGTGGGATCGACCACTTGCTTGCTCTATACTATCTTGTGTGTTTTAAGCTAGGGTAATTAATTTGTGCGAGCGCGACATCGCAACAACCCTTTGTCTAAAAGTTCTTGTAATTGAATTTTCAACTCATCTAATTACTTAGGAGCCATTCTATATGGTGGTTGAGCTATAGGAGACACCCTAGGCAATATGTCGATGGTGACTTCAACTTCTCTTTCTGGGGTAGTCTTGGCAATTCTTCTGGAAATACATCCGGAAATTCTCTCACAATTGAAATGTCAGACAATACTATCTTACCCTTCTCTGAGTTTATCACATAAGCAAGGTATACTGTACAACCCTTCTTTAGTAGTTTTCTCACATCCATAATCGAGATTATATTTGTTGGGTTGGAAAGTATCTCCTCCTTAAAGACCCTTGTTTCACCCTTAGCCACTTGGAAGGTTACTGTTTTTGTAAAGCAGTCTAGATGAGCCTTATTTTTAACCAACCAATTCATGTCTAGAATTATGTCAAAATCACTTAATTTTAAGGGTATTAGATCTACTTCTAATTCATACCCGTTAATGTTGATTTTCACCCCTTCAAATACAACATTTGTTTCCACAGTTTCACCTAAAGGTGTCCTAATAATAAACCCTTTTTGTTTCCTTACTCAGTTTGGTTACATTTTTATTAGCTATAAAGGAGTGAGTGGCACCAGAATCAAACAAAACATGCATTTAATAGTCATTCATTTGCAACATACTTGCCACCACATCTGATGCTGCTCTAACATCCTCCTGGGTTGTATGGAAAACTCTTCCCTGTCCCCTTTCATTTTGCATTCTAGGTTGTCTCTTATTAGAGTTGACTCCTAACTGAATCGACTTTCCTGATCTGTTCACCGTGATGGACTACTGGTGACTTTGACTTTGTTGTCTTTGATTATGAAGTTGTTCAGAATTTAAAAGTTTCAAAGGGTTAAATACAAGGTAGCTAAGGAGTTTTGATTCATATATTATATCAGAGTTTACATAATTAACATACTACATGTTGAGCCAAGAGTTTTATATACATCAAGGTTTACACAAAAGCATACTGCATAACCTAGCTAATACTATTATGCTTGAGCTAATTTTTTTTTTACATAAGCTGAGCATAACAGAGTCCTAAACACTAATGAGCTCCCTGGGTATTAGATGGACATGTTACAACAACGATTTAATAAGCATACAATTATGTTGTCAGCAGAAACAAAAATAATCATATAATGAATACAAATACAACATAAGTTTTCTATTAGTTTCCCAAGAATTCTAATAATCAACTTATAAATTCTTGTGTGTGTGTGTGTGTGTGTGTGTGTGTGTGTGTGTATAGATTCATTTAAAAACTCAATTAGACATCATTTACGTATTCTTAATTGAATACTCTTATTTTCTTGCATGAACGTAGTAACTTTGTCTAATTGGTTTTATTAAATCTTCAACTTTGCATAGTCCCACTTGGACACTTTAGGCAATCATACTTATCAATTCTCTCATGTCATCCAAACATGGATACCCTTTCCGAATCGAGCCTTATCGATCATTCCCAGGCATCCCGACATGGACGTCATTAGCTGCAGCTAATCTTGTAATTCACTTCCCAGCAATCCTAGTACGGATGCCATTAGCCGAAGCTAATCTTGCAATTCACTTCCCGGTAATCCTATCATGGATGTCATTAGCCGAAGCTAATCTTGAGATTCATTTCCCGGCAATCCTATTACGGATGTCATTAGCCAAAGCTAATCTTGTTAATACACCAGACTTTGTTAACATAACTTAATTGTAATTGTATTCATCAGGAAGACTTTAAATTACATAATAATAAAGGAGAGGTAAAACCACACACCTACTCCGCCTGTCTCGTGACCTCCTCTAATAGAAGATCCAATCCTGGTCGCTCCCCCTAAATCACAAAGAAGTCTTTGGTCATGTTTCCTCCAAGCCAAATGTTTTAGCAAATCCATATTCATTCATTATACATATGGTACTTTCCATGCATGTTTATTTTCTCATCTTAACATACATATACATATCAAGTATACATTTTCAAGGTTGTTATATCAACGTGCAAGTGTCTGTATGACTAGGTTTGTTTTTGCGTCAACGTAAATCAGTGACTTATGACTCATAACTTTAAATAAAACAAACTTTGTGTCAATAGAAAGGTAACACATTTATCCACAATCTCATGAAGGATCATGCATCATAGTCTATCAATATCAAATCATAACCCAAACAAGAAGTTAGACAACAAATTTGTCCAGCAGGTTCCAACCTCACCTCCTCGCAGTACTTTGCCTATATATGGAGTTCTATATCTCCAAATAAAGTGAAATTTATTTCAATTTAAAGATAACACATTTATAGATATCCACATGAAGGAAAATGCATGATACTCTATCAATATCAAATCACAAACGAAACAAGAAATTAGATAGCAAATCTGTCTAGCAGCTTCCAACCTAACGTCCTCTTAGTATTTTGCCTATATATGAAGTTCTATATCTCCAGTTGTTAAAATTAAGTTAATTCATGGGTGGTATGTGATTGGGGATGTGAAACAATGATAATTTACCCAATCCAAGTGTTTGTTGATGAGCGATTTTGACTATCTTAGAGGTATAACTGGGTTCTCTTTAAACATAGAATTTGTAGCCTCATGTCTTAGCTTTCCAATGACACTAATTTCACTTGAATCGGAGTTCTATAACTCCAGATATGGTTCAAAATCTGAGGAGAGGTCAGACAGTAACAGTACAAAAATGAGACAGTAACAGTCCATGTGTTTGTTGACGAGCGATTTTGACTATCTTAGTGGCATAACTGAGTTCTCCTTAAATCATAGAACTTGTAACCTCATGTCTTAGCTTTCCAACGATACTAATTTTGCTTGAATCGAAGTTCTATAACTCCAGATATGGTTAAAAATATAAGGAGAGGTCAGACAGTAATAGTTGGACAGTAACAGTCCAAGTGTTTGTTGACGAGCGATTTTGACTATCTTAGAGTCAGAACTGGGTTCTCTTTAATCATAGAACTTGTAGCCTCATGTCTTAGCTTCACTATGACACTAATTTCGCTTGAATCAGAGTTCTATAACTCTAGATATGGTTAAAAATATGAGGAGAGGTCAGACAGTAACAGTTCAAAACGAGACAGTAACAGTCCAAGTGTTTGTTGACGAGCGACTTTGACTATCTTAGAGGCAGAATTGGGTTCTCCTTAAGTCATAGAACTTGTAGCCTCATGTCTTAGCTTTCCAATGACACTAATTTCACTTGAATAGGAGTTCTATAACTCCAGATATGGTTAAAAATCTGAGGAGAGGTCAGACAGTAACAGTTCAAAAACGAGACAGTAACAGTCCAAGTGTTTGTTGATGAGCGATTTTGACTATCTTGGAGGCAGAACTGGGTTCTCCTTAAATCATAGAGCTTGTAGCCTCATCATGTCTTAGCTTTCCAACGACACTAATTTCACTTGAATCGGAGTTCTATAACTCCAGATATGGTTAAAAATCTGAGGAGAGGTCAGACAGTAACAGTACAAAAACGAGACAGTAACAGTTGGACAGTAACAGTCCATATGTTTGTTGACTATCTTAAAGGCATAACTAGGTTCTTCTTAAATCATAAAACTTGTAGCCTCATGTCTTAGCTTTCCAACGACACTAATGTTGCTTGAATCGGAGTTCTATAACTCTAGATATGGTTAAAAATCTGAGGAGAAGTCAGACAGTAACAGTTAAAAAACGAGACAGTAATAGTTAGACAGTAATAGTCCAATTGTTTATTGATCAGCGATTTTGACTATCTTAGAGGTAGAATTGAGTTCTCCTTAAATCCTAGAACTTGTAGCCTCATGTCTTAGCTTTCCAATGACACTAATCTCGCTTGAATCGGAGTTCTATAACTCCAGATATAGTTAAAAATCTGAGAAGAGGTCAGATAGTAACAGTTCAAAAACAAGATAGTAACAGTTGGACAGTGACGGTCCAAATATAAAGAAAGGAATGATAACTGGGGTTGGACAAAGAACGAGAATAATAATGGGTGAAATGAGAAAACGTAAAATATTAAAAAATGACTGAAAGAAAGACTTACTGGTTGTTGATATGGTTATTATAAAACATATCCTTAAATGAAGAAAATTTATGAGATAAACCTGTGATTTGCAGGAGGGACCACAGGCATGGTGCAACAGTAGCAGCTGGGGAGCATGAGTAGAGCTTTTACTGCAGGTAGGTGATCCGCACCTATACTTTCTAGTTAATTGCTATGATTTATTATGTTATTGATGTGAGATGTGAATTACCAAACGTTGGATATTAGGAGAAATGAGGAAAGTTTGCATAATGATGCTGATATTTTGGATAGTATTCTGAATGTATGTGTATTCGGGGTGAACGGTGGTTGTGTAAATTGCCAAGGGATGAAATTATCGTTGACAAAGGAAATATGAGGTGTGATTTGGGGCGTGAACTAGCATACATTTAGTGTATGTTAGGATCCCGGGTAAGGGGATCAATCATGTATTGGCTAGCATACATTTAATGTATGTTAGGATCCCGGGTAAGTGCATCACGATGTATTGACTAGCATACATTTAGTGTATGTTAGGATCCCGGGTAAGGGGATCACCATGTATTGACTAGCATACATTTAGTGTATGTTAGGATCCCGGGTAAGGGGATCACCATGTATTGACTAGCATACATTTAGTGTATGCTAAATGTATGATAACAGTGAAATTGGTATTGGTAATGTGTTAAGAGGAAATAATCATGGGTGGTCTTATGAGATCTTAAATGGAGGTTGATAATGGAAGAGGAAAAGGTTTTTAGTAGTTGAAGGAGAAAGAGTTTCCAACGAAAACCAAAAGGGAGGAGTGAAAAAAATATGAATGCATGTTTGCCTTTTTAAATTGTTGGATATTTGTATTGCTATATTATTGTGATATTCATATTTCAATAATATGTATTTTGTTTTTAGGGTCATCGCATGCACGATAGGAGTAGATTCTAGCTTGGGTTCACTTTTTGTAATTTAGGTCCTAGGGAGTATACCCTTGTATTTGGTAATATTACAACTTTTATATATACTCAAATTGTATAATTGATGTTTAAACTGGAATAAATGAATTTAAGTCTGTAGTTTGTATAACTATGTTCCATGTATGCATGTTTATATCTTTATCCATCCATAATGATAATTGTTGTACAATGTATATCATAAACATTGTGGTTGATATGAATGATGATGTTTGTGGGACTGAGACCCAGGATGATTGGGTTGAATTGAGTTAGGAGATGTGGTATATTAGAAGTGTAAACAGGTCGTATGTCGATAACTTGGGACCTCTCGGTATAGGGGAGACTCCGTCGAAATTTCGGTGGACTTTAATACAACCACAATGAATAGATATAAAAAAAAATTTAATCACTTTGTTTATCATTTAACATGAGAACGTTGCTTTATCCCGGGTAAGGGAATGTTACAGTAATTAACCTCGGTAATTGATGAATTATTTAACGGTGGTATTTATATAAGGAGAAATGATAGAATTACGCTCTTTCGGTTTATGAATAAAATATAATGCTAATATTGTTTTATTATGTTTCTTTAAATTGCCTATAATGCTTGAAATTATCTTGTGCTGTAACAGGGACATCATACCAATATGGTGCGTAGGGAAATCTGTTTCGCAACTCACATATTTTGAAAAGAACTATATATTCACATGTTATAAGTGATATGAGTTCTGTATGAACGGACATGTTAATCACTAAATTAGTCGTCCGACCCCCTTTGTAAAGACTAGTAATGAAAAATTGAAATGGAACACACATGTAAATGTGCAAAGAAGTTAATATGATGTGTATGAATATACATATGAGGTATTCATCTAATAAAGATATTGTTTTGTGAAATTACATGAGGTAAGTATAAGGAAAGTACTAGTTGTGTAACATGTTGTTCGATACTCTTGTATGATCTCATGATATCAACGAGACTAGAACAAGAATGTGAATTTATGAGCATGTCAATATGATGTAATGTAAACCTATGAGTATGAAAATATAATATTATGGGCACGTGTATTGAGAATATGTTTTATGAGAATGTTGATTTACATTATCCTACGTAGATTGTGCCTTGTTAATGAACAAAATGCAATGATAAATCTAAAGAATGATATGGTGAAAAACATTCAGAAACTGGACAATTAAAAAGAATCATCAATTTTGGCCTTGAAAAAGATGGGTCCTTATATATTAAATCCATGTTCTGTCGTGACAAGAAGAGAATGAAAGAAAATATTACATAACTGATTCAAGGCTTATTTATAGCCTTCCATGCAACCCCTTAATCCAAGAAATTAATGAAAAAAGTAGCCGCCCATGTTGTTTCCAAGTTGTAGTAGGATTCTTTTATTTTCTTTGTTGTGTTTTCTCCTCACCTTATGTCCCAAATAAGGTTGGATTGTGCCTCTCTTGCAAATGGATAAGATGTATTAAGGCCTCCTCTTGATACTCAAATAAACCTTTCAAATCTGACTTGGTAGAAACCTTCAAAACCAATGCATTTAATGTCTCTTTTAATTTCTTTATCTTAGACCGAGTCATTGGCCCTTTTGGAATATATAATAGGTCCTTGCTGATTTTTATGGGCTGGTCCACATCACTTTTCATTGGTAGTGGTGTTTAGATAATGATATAATGTTAGAATTGATGCTTGATATAATGATTTAAAGTATGTTGGCTTATAAGAAAATGAATGCTCTTGTAGTGGATTGAATGTTATTTGATTTGAAGAGGTGGCGGTTCTTTTATTTACCTGTTAATTTTACTAAAGCATGTCTAACATGTTTAGGTGTTATGGTTAAATGATGTAGGTGATTAATAATGTTGTTTCCATTTGAATTATAAACTATACAAGGAAAAAAAAAGAGAAAAGAAAAAAAAAATTATAGTTTGTACACTAACTTACCTCCCCGACAACGACGCTAAAATCTTGATATGATCAAATAATTGATGTCTTCTCTCAAGTGTAAGAGTGTCAAAGAAATAAATGACCTGCCAAGATCAGGGTCGATCTATGGGGAGGTTAAGGATACAAAACCATAAATAATAAAACAAACATGGTTAAAGAAATCTAAAAGATGTGATATAAATGTAAGGATTTAACAAAAATAAAACAATTGTCAAGGTTAGAGGATCCACTAATCGTATTTCAAATAAGTATAATCCAAAATCTTTTTATTACTCAACTAGAAACCACATACAAAGAAAGTTCCAATAAGTTATTAGCATGACTATATTAATTATCTTTAATTATTTTATTTAAGTAACGCTAACACTTGTTAATGTTGTCAAGTATTCATGGTAACTTATGTCAACAACAAATCAATATTTTTTCATACCACAAGTGACAATTCTCCATGTACTAGATTATAAAAGAATCAAGTACTTGTTGTGCTAATGATTATCCACCACGAGTCAAGAATCACCACTAAACAAGAAGGGCATAAATATTTATTAAGATAACAATTATAATACTTGTTAATAGCAAATTTTCTTGAATTTAAATATTAAAGCTCATGTTGAGTTTATACTATACTTATTTTTACACCATTAGAGTGACATTTTCACCTTGACAAAAATAAACTAACTAAACATAACTAAAAAGAAAAACATAAATAATTAAGTTAAGAACATAACTATGATATAAATTAATTAAGTAAAATAAATAAAATGATAAGCATAAATAAGAAATTAATGATAATATAACATGAATTAAAACTTGAATATTACAAAAATACAAAGAAAGAAAGAAAGAAAGAGCGTGGATCTTGATATGAAAGTCAAGATGTCTAAATGAATGGAAAATGCCTCCCTTTATAGGTTCAAACATAGAACTATTGATGATGGCTAATTAATTTGGTGTTTTAACTAATTTGGTGGCCAATTATTGATTTGATAACTAGACAAAACGTCATTGATAACATCATAATATGAACATATGGTCTTGATGAAAAATTTAGGTATTTGTCTCATCTTTACAAAAAATAATAATGGGCTTATTTGGATTTCTATAACTCTAGATATGGGCTCAACACCGAAAATTATCTGGGTTGTAGGACAAATTTAGATTTCTCTTTTTTTGCTAAGATTTGAACTGAAAAACAACAGTATTGAGTCTTGGTCTCTTCATAAATATTTTAGATCAACATATTCGCTTTCCATCAAGATAAACCACACCTAAAATTGATATTGATAGCTCTAGTTATAATCTGAAAATCAAATGGTGTTCTAGTTTGAATAGAACCAACGCAACTATGATTTCTTCTCTAAGTCTAGCCCTCTCCTTTTCTCTTCATATAAACCCCAGTTTCAATAATTAAACATGTCAATCATTAAAAACCAAGCATTTTTTTTTGTAAAAACAAATAGTGATATGGTTGAGGTTCAACTTTTTTTTTTTGGATAAGGTAAGTATATTAACCAAAAAATAGCAAAATACAACAAAGGGTCCAAACCCACTTACTCTAAACACAACTAAACAAAGAAAAAAATCAGGGCATATCCCAGGAAAAACTAAAAGGACATGCCTTCAAAACCTAAAAATCCAATAAACAAATAAAATAGAATTGAAAATATCATCAAAAAAATTCCTAAGCAATATGAAGTTTTCTTTTAGTAATCGAAGAAGCGATATTGTGAATAGGATTAACTTTTGAAACAATATAACTAGCAATGTCTCTATAAATCATTGAACTAGTACAAGGAGCATCACCATGAAGACATGCATTCCTTTCTCTCCAAATATAATAAACGACAATAGCTACTATCAACCTCATAAGTACAGAATGAAGAGAACACCCTCCACTCAAGTTAGAGAGCCAATAAATGGTGCTAACCCAAGAGCAACGATGAAAGAGGATGAGACATTTGGAGCATAGATCATACCAAATATGATGAGAGAATGGGCAATCAAAATATAAATTATCAACATCTTTCCTATCACCTCCACATTAAAGGCATTGGATAACCTGAATAACACTATAGGACCTAAGCTTATCCTAAGTAGAGAAAGCTTCACGAATAGCAATCCATAAGATAAATGAAAATCATGGGATAACATGTTTATGCCAAACAAGTTTCCACCACTCCACTTTGTCCCGAACAGGACGAATAGAGTTCCAAGCACAACAAATAAAGAAGATACCTCTTAGAGCATCCTTCCAACACACAAGGTCACGTCTTCCATCATTTGGGAGAAAAGAAGTGGGAGCACATCGAATAACCTCAATCCACTTGGGGGATCTAGGAGGAGGCAAAATCAACTCCTTACCAGCAATAATACAACTCAACCTCGCATCCTTCCCTAAGCTAGAATCCATAATAATCTTATCCCTAAAAAACTCCACCAAGAGGCCCAACGAGTGTCAATTATCAATACTCCTACCATGCAATAAATATGAAGATATCCAGGATGACCATATAGAGTTGGCCGGAATACATATAGTCCATAAATGTTTAACCATAGCTACCCAATTCCACACCTCTAGATTTTTTACACCCAAACCCCCTTCCTCCTTAAGCAAACAAACTGTATTCCAAGCAACGTTTGCATTACCAAATGAAAGATCACTACCCTTCCATAAAAAAGACCTTAAAAAGAGGTTATTTTCACAATAACAGCCTTAGAAAGAATAAAAAGAGAAGACCAATACCCTTAAATAGAGAAAAGGATGGAATAAAGAAGTTGAAGTCTACCCGCATAAGAAAGATAACGGTTCAACCAACTCCTAGCTTTAGCCATGATTTGGTCCACAAGGATCAAACAATCATAATAAGAGAGCTTTATAGTAATAAGAGGAACACCAAGATACCTAACTAGCAACTTCCCTTCCCTATAGTCGAGAGTATCAAGAAGCTGCAATTTAGTATTAGGCTCAACACCACACAAAACATACTACTCTTATCAAGATTTGGAGATAAACTTGAAGCACCCCGAAATTGATTATGGCAATTCCTAACTAATGAAACCAAGGCCATATGATTAGTACTTAAAAGTGTATTTTTATCAAGGTTTTATATCATCATTTTGCTGATTATGGAAATTCCTAACTAATGAAACCAAGGCCATCAGACTATATGATTAGTACTTAAAAGTGCATTTTTATCAAGGTTTTATATCATCATTTTGCACTTGAAGTATCAATAACTCCTTAACTAAAGCATGTTTTACAATAACAAGTCTAATACTATAAGATACCTTTAATTTATGGTAAATGTTCATCTTAAATGCAGGCCAATCACATAAATCAAAGGATTGATAGATGAGTTTAACTACTGAGATTGAGAAGACAAAGAGAGGGGCAAGCTTAGAAAAGAGATGCTGGTTCAGTTCAAACTGGAACACCATTCGGTTATTGGATCATAATTGGAGTTGTATAACTTGGATTTAGGTCTAGTTTATATGTATAGAAAGCTAAGACATAGGCCTAAAACTTTCATGAGGAGTCCAAGATTCAAAAAGGCCGTTTTCAAGTTCAAATTGTAGCAACAACGGAGAAGTCGGAATCTGTCCTGCAGCGAAGACACTGTTCAGTGTTCAACCCATATCTCCAGTTCTAGAGGTCCAAATGCACCGATTCTTTTTTTATTGGAAAGTTGAGACAATTTCCTAGAACTTTCATGGGGACTATCTGTTTAAAAGCTGACGTTAGCAATGACGTTTTGTTCAGACAAAAAGATAGGGAATGTGACCGAGTCAAGATGTGGCCACCCACTCAACAATTAGTCATCAAATCAATAGTTCCAAATTTGGACCTATAAAAGGAGGCATTTGCCATGTATTTAGGCATCTTGGTTTTTAGATCAAGATCATGTTCTTGCTCTCTCTCTCTTTATATTTTTGTAATGCTTAAGTTTTGTTTATATTAATCTCTTGTTTATGCTTTTCATTTCATTTCCTTTCCTTTACTTAGTTAACTTATATCTTATTTATGTTCTTATCTTGTTTATTTATGTTTCTCTCTTTCATTATGTTTGGCTAAGTTTATTATATCAAGGTGAAAAGGTTACACTAATGGTGTAAGAATAAGTATAATATAAACTCAACATGGACTTTAATGTTTGACACTAACATGTTTTGTATTTGTTATCTTGTTCACTTTTAATACTTTGATTGTTAAATGGTTAATCTAGAGTTATGTTGTATAACTCTTGATACAACAAATACTTGGAACTTTCATAGCCCAACCGTATGGTATAACCGACACCTGTGCTATGAAAGGAACTTGATTTGTTGTTAACATAAGTTATAATCATTAATACCTGACAACATTTACAAGTATTAGCATTATTCGAATAAGATAACTAATGTAATCATGTTAACAATTTATAATTCAATTAGAACCTCCTTTGTGTGTGGTTTCCAGTTGAGTAATAAAAAGAGTTTATACTATACTTGTTTGAAATACCATTAGTGGATTCTCTAACCTTGACAATTATTTTATCCTTGTTTAATCCATATATCAATATCACATCTCAAAGCTCTCTTCAACTCCTTTTCTGTTATTATCTATTTTTTTATTTGTAGTTTATACAGTTAACCTCCCTGTGGTTCGACCCCAGTCTTGCCGGGTTATTTATTACTTCGACACTCCTACACTTGGGAGATGTAACATCCCCATATCCAGGATAAACGATCTCTTGTTAACTGATAAACAGAGTGATTAATTTTTTTTCTATATCTATTCAAGGTGAACATTTAGTGTATGTTAGGATCCCGGGTAAGGGGATCGCCATGTTTGGCTGGCACATTTAGTGTATGTTAGGATTCCAGGTAAGGGGATTAAGATGTATTGTTGTTAAAATATCATCTGATATCAGATATGTGTTAAAATAAGAACGATTGATGAACACGATAAAAAAAAAAGGTTTCTAGAAATACATGAAGAACATAACAAGTTGATAGAGTTGAGTATGAATGCTCCAACCATAGATTAAGTATTGCATGTGAATGGAAGGAAGTTAAAGTTTCTATCGGATGGAAAATTGTTTGACATACAATGCCTAGTGAAATTATGATTTTAGAAGGCTTAAGGTGTATTCTTCATTGAGTCTATGATGATAGGTAAAATAATACTATAATGTAGGGTAATGATGGTGCTAAAATTATTTTTGGTTAAATATCACATGAAGTACCATGTCAAATAGTATTCTAACCAACAATGTTTGAAATAAATAGAGGTTGTGCCAAAAAAGAAAAGAAAAGAAAAGAAAGAGATGTTATGTGTAGAGCAGAGGATGATACACCTTATGTGAAGTTATTAATGAGGGTGATAGAGTAAGCTTAGAAGTCAAGTGATGATGGTGGTTTATAATAATTGGTACAAATGAAACTATGAATACTATGGTAGAATGAGAGTGAGGGAGGAGGGGCTTAGATGGATTTATAATTATATAACTCTAAGGAACCAGTGGTGGTTATCATGGTTTGAAATCCTAAGAATGAGAACTAAGGTAAAGGCCCTAAAGAGAGAGATGAGGTGGATTGTTTTGATAAGTTCACGGACAAATGAAGGTTATGTTGTATAGCATAATGATGTGTGAGTAAAGGCTATAATAACATTATGATAGTGTAAGAATGGTGGCTGAATTATGATGATATAATTGTATGTAGAAGGTAGTAGTTTTAATGTTGGGACTATACATAAACGGTTACTGTCGTAAACAACATGTAATGGTATGATCTAAGTTAGTTCCTTATGATGTAAAAGTGGAACTGTAAGGGTTGACAACATAAGAACTCGTACTCTAAGATCAGATTCAGTGGATGCTTATGGATATCCAAACCGGGTACACACAAGAAACATGGCTGAAAGAAAATAGTAAGGATGAGATAAGCATTTAACAAGTTAAATTTGATGTCAAGCTTAAACTGGAACCTAAATTTTGAGGACAAAATTTCTTAAGGAGGGGAGAATGTAAACCCCCGTAAATAAAAATAAATAATAATAATAATAATAAAAAGAAAAAAAAAACAACACATAGGATCGAAGTAATGATGTTTCGATGAGTAATGGATATTCGGTATGAAAGAAATGAATAAATAGTAGGAATGACAATAAATGTGTCATGTGAGAGAAAGAATGATCTCCATAAATAAATTTAAAGGTATTGTTGAAGTCGAAAAGAGAGTCATGATTTTTAGTTTAAAACTTGTAACGTTAGCGGAACCAGTGACGAGTTTCAATGGATAAGAAAAAAAAAACCAGAAGATATGTAAACCCCGGTCAAAACACGTATTTTGACAAATTAATGATAAATGTGGTAATATTGAATTTATTGAGTATAAATTAAGGGGAAATGTCACGAGGATCTAAGTAAATAAATTAATGCATGAAATTCAGATTTTAGCGTAATAGACATTGATTGTCTAGCTTTACGGTATCGATGATATATCTCAATCCGACCGTTGGATCGGGCTGAAATTGTATAAGGAATCTCCAGACATATTATTTTATATTAGGTTCAAATTTCGTGTCAATCGGAGTTTGGGAAGGATTTACGAGAGCACTGAAAATCGGGTAAATTGAAGAAGATGACACAAGGGGCATTAACAAGGGCATTTTTGTAATTTTATCAAAACAAATACTCTCCTCTCCTCTCTTTAAAAACAGAGCACGTCCTCTGCAAATGGAAAAACAGGAGGGAGACCATTTTTTTTGTCCCATTTTCTTCATTTTCTCTTCATTTTCTCTTCATTTCCTCTTCATTTCTTCAAGCTAAATCAAAAGGGAGTGTGCTTAGGAGGATTATATCCAAGAAAACAAATTAAATGACAACTTAGAGAGTTATAGAGCTTGAGTGAAACAAAGAGAAGAAGCTGGAAATTGGAAGAGGAGGACATGATTTTTGTAAATTTTTGCAAGAATTCATTGAAATAAGTTAAAGTAGCAAAGGTAAGCAACATACCCTTTAGTAATTTTGTTTTTCTCTCTTGTTCTTGCATGGGGAGAAGAAAACCTCCAAGTTTAAAATTCTAGGGTTCATGTAAATATTTTGGGGGAGTAATTGTTCATGTGAATTTCAAGATTAATTGCATGATAATGGCTTGATTTGCTGAAAAATAGAAGGAATAAATTGATTTGAAACTATGGGTTTTGGGATTGCAACAGGGCAGGAACTTCGGCAGCAATATTTTGACTTTCCACCGTTGGATTAGAGTGATTTTTGGATATGTTATTATACTCAATGTCACCTACATTCTGACCGAAGGGATTGCAAATATCAGACTTCTTTTGAGGGCTGTCACCGGAGGAACATTTCTGGAAAATCACCCTTCAAGACAGCCTTGTTCGTCGGTCGTTATATCATCGTTTCACCGTTGGATTGGTCTGGATTTTGGATATGTTGTTCATCCAGATGTTATATAAATTCTGAACGGTTTGGATCGGAAAAGAACACTCCTACCAGAAATTGTACTTCCCGAACAGCAGGTCTCCAAATTTCAAGTCAGTCCAGTATTGTTCTGATATCGGGAGGTTTAACCGTTGGATGTATGTTAATTTTGGATATGTTATTCTAATGATGATGATGTATAATTCCACCGTTTGGATTTATTGAATTCTAAATTTATAGAATGATGTTTTAAGTTTGGTTTGAGAAATATTGAATGAGAATATGAGGATTAGCATAAAAAGTATGTTTTGGGACTAAGGATAATGGCAATGGGTTTAATGATGATGGTTGTGTTTGTGTTATGTTTGAGTCATGTTTGATGTGTTGATAAGTGATGATATAGTTAAATTCTATAAAGAATAGTGATTGACTAATACTTTGGTTGTGTTAGAATGGAAAATCATGTTGTAAGTTGAATTATGATATAAGGAATCATTTTGAGTGTGCTTTTGGAAAAATTTGGCATGTGTAGTCATTGATGAAATTTAAGTTAAATTACATTGTTTGGTGATAGATTAAATGTCTTGGGACAAAAGAAAATCGGTGACGAAAAGTCATGCCCTTTGGACATTGAAGATCATTGATGAAGAATTGAATTAAATGGGTGTTTAATGTTAGTGTAAATAAATTCTAATGTAAATGAATCTAAATGACAAGTAAGAAAATAAAATACATTCATGGAAATTGTTTACGGAAGTATTTGATTTTGTGAATTTATGAATATTATGAATAAATCAGGAAGATTCAATAATGATTCAGGATGTTATATTAAAAATATAGGAGAAGCATTCACTCGACTTCTCAGGAGCTCGTACATAGTAGGAGCTTAAGGAGGGACTGCAGGAGGGGCACAACAACAACAAGGAAGAGCGAGTTGAGCTTCTGCAGCTGGTAGGTATTCTATACCTACACTTTTTACGTAGCGTTAATTTACTAACTTATTAAATGCTTGGTCTTTGCGTCTATGGGTGAAACCACAAAGAGAGAGGATAAAGTGAAATAAACGAGAAATTAAAAATGGATTTGAGCACTTGACTGGGTTAAGAATATGAATTACACTAATAGACTTCGTTGATGATCATTCCTCGAACTTGATTAGCCGGTCCCGAATGCGGAGGCTAATGATGTTAGTAAGGTTTACTAACATCAGCATAATCATCCCTGAAAACGAGGGATACTGAACTCGATTAACTATTCGGGTGAGAATAGTTAATGATATTGACCGGTGCTGTCAATATCGGCAATCACACAAAATTTGATTAGCCGGTCCCGAATGCGGAGGCTAATGATGTTAGTAAGGTTTACTAACATCGGCATAATCATCCCTGAAAACAAGGGATACTGAACTTGATTAACTATTCGGGTGAGAATAGTTAATGATATTGACCGGTGCTGTCAATATCGGCAATCACACGAAACTTGATTAGCCGGTCCCGAATGCGGAGGCTAATGATGTTAGTAAGGTTTACTAACATCGGCATAATCATCCCTGAAAATGAGGGATACTGAATTTGATTAACTATTCGGGTGAGAATAGTTAATGATATCGACCGGTGTTGTCGATATCGGCAATCACATGAAACTTGACTAGCTATTCCTGAAGTGAAAGCTAATGATGTCAAGAATCTTGACATCAACATTTCCGGAAATATTCCAAGATATTTGGAAAGAAAAATCTGATTGGCTATTTCATGTTAGAAATAGTCGATAAGATCAATCAGTGGTATTAATTTTGATGTTTACAATGAACTTGATTAGCCGATCCTGATATGGGAGACTAATAACACTAATGAAAATTTATTAGTGTCAGCATTCCCTTCCAAGTTTTAGGGGAGAGGTATTATAATGATATTTCCGATTAGGGAATAATTAAAAATATTAATGAAATGGGGATTGACATCTTGATAGGATTATTCATTCGGCCTTGAAGAGGCGGATATTGATTGGAAATTATGGAATAAGATGGGCGGAGGAACTAGTTACCCGGTGATGGGCTAGTGGCATTAGTTTTGTTTTCTAATGACCGGAATATACAACTTGAGTTAAACTTACTTGTGTGGTGTTAATATTGTCAGGATGACTGACTTGTCAGATTATAAATGGAATGTTGGATGATACCTAATTGTTAAACAAAAATGGTAATTTGTGTTTATGTTATGGATTATTGAAGAAGAAAAAAGAAGAGAAACTGATGAAGATCTAATTCTTGTGAAGGATGGAGGCAAATATCGTATCGCTTGGGACATGAGAATAGAAGTTCATTAACCATGGTAGGTGTTATACACTTAAGGAATGCAATGCTATATATATATATATATATATATATATATATATATATATGATGTATTTTGAATTAATTAATGAATTGTAATTGATATAATTTGAGAATCATGTCCTGCGCACATGGAGGATGTCAAAGAAATTATGACTAATAATGTAAATATGTTGTATTAAGGTTTCGTGTTGTTGCTGGCATGATAAGAATTTGGTGATAATTATAATAGTGTAATAAAATGCCAATAATAGTGATAGATAATGAAATTTGGCCTTAATTATAGTGGTCAAATGAGATTAGGTTGATGAATTAAATAGAATGATGTATGTATGGTATTCACATTATTTGAAGATGGATCGGATGTGAATACTGTGAAAATGATGGCAGGTTCCGTGATAATGAGAGATTTTACTGAAAATCTAAAGAAACATTGGAATGTGTCGAAATGGGCACAAGAAATATGTAAGTTGAATATATTTATAAACTAAAATTGGACTGAAATCATGACGAGTTTGACAACTTATATGGAAAAGCCATAATGGGTATAATAGACGTTGGGATTGAAATTGATATAAAGAGATAGAGGAAGAGGGAGAGAAATCACATGGTAGATATTATAATGAATTAAATGCGCTCGTGAGGTGAAACAAGACACAAAATGAAAATGTTGAATGATTCTAGGAAGGATGAATGAGAATTTCAAGGAACAATGATTGCATATCGTTGAATATATGTTTAATTACCTGTGCATGTATAGTGTGATTTTCCTTTTATGCTATATTTATTATATACATTATGAAATTTCAGGTCCTTCAGATTCACGCCAGGAGTAGCGTTTTAGGTCCTCTAGTCTCCTTTTGTATTATTGAATAAGTAGATGAACATTAATGTATTTTGTCTTTAAGGAACTAAATGACTTAATATGTAATAGTACTTCTTTTACATTAAGTGTCGGACATAAAAATGTATTATTATGTATTTGTAAATCTTAGTTTGTTTACTTGCAATTATTATGAATTATGTGTGTTAATGGGAAAGAAATGAGCATGCGAAATGTGAGGCATGTACCATGAATGATGTGTTGTTAAGGTTCTACATGATTATGATATGATTGAGAAATGAGTATAACTATACAGGATGATTGTCGATAACTTGGGACCTCCAGGTATAAAGGAAACTCTGCTGAAATTTCAGTGGAAATTTTGGCAAGTCTTAGATAAGTTCGGTGGATGAAAAAAAAATACCCATTTTTTTAAAAGTTAAGGCTCAAAGTTCTTTTATGAATGTACTAAATTACAGGGTGTTACATCTAGAGTTATAGAACTCCGTTATAAGCGAGATTGGTCTCGTTGGAATGCTAAGACATGAGGCTACAAGTTCTCTTAAGGAAGGAGAACCCAGTTCTGCCTCGTTTGTGCATCACTCTTCCAACTGAAATTTAGGTGATTTCTCCAACCAGGGTTATACGTTTGTGAGTATGGGTTATGATTGGGCCTTTGGAAACTATTTAAAGCATGAGCTTGTTCATGGAGGCATTCCCTAAAAGAAGGCAAAGTTAGACAATCATTTGTTGAGTGTTCATTGGTTTCACAAATTTGACATATAATTTCTTGAACAGATTTTAATTAACCATTCTTTTTCAATTCTAGTGCCTCGACTTTTCTAGCTAAAGATGCAAATTTGACTTGGAGGTCATGAGCTTCCCTAAGGTTGTACATTCCTCCACTAGATGTATGAGGTTAAGTTTTACTTGATGCCTCAGAAGTGCCTGTAGTGTCCCAATTTTGAGCATTTTTAGCTGGCAAGTCTAGGTACTCCATTGCTTTATTAGAGTCTTTATCTTCAAAAGTTTCAAGCGATGCCCATTGACCTTGAGTACTTTATTGATTTCTAAACTTGTAATTTCAACTGCACCATAAGGAAAAACATTAGAAACATCAAAGGGTCCAATCTAACCAGAGCGCAACTTTCCAGGAAAAAGTTTCAAACGTGAATGATAAAAAAGGACTTTGTCTCCAACATTAAACTCTTTTCTTGTAATCATTCGGTTATGGAGACTCTTAGTCTTTTCTTTGTAAATCCTTGCATTCTCATAAGCATCATTTTGTATTTCTTCCAATGTAATTCCAATCTTTTTGGGCACCAAAAGGATAGGCGCCACCCATTCACTGTCCATGATGGGGTGAATGACTCCTGCATCATGGGGAACAGTTTGCAAAGC
Source organism: Populus trichocarpa (assembly GCF_000002775.5). NCBI lineage: Eukaryota > Viridiplantae > Streptophyta > Magnoliopsida > Malpighiales > Salicaceae > Populus > Populus trichocarpa. The sequence continues at coordinate 4,857,504 of NC_037294.2, read as the reverse complement.
TTGTAAAGCCAATGCTGATTCATGCACATTTTGGGGAACACATATATGCCTCTCCATCTCTTCTATCTTGGTAAAATCATAGCCATAGCTCAAAGCTATGCTTAATCCATCCTCACTATCAAAATCACAAACTTGTTGCACACACTTATCAACTTGGTCATAACATGTGATAGAATAAACATTGCTATAAGGATATGTCATTGCATCATGAAAATTAAATTCAATTTTTTCATCTCCTACCTCTATAGACAAAGTATCCTTACCACAATCAATTTTTATATTGGCAGTTTTCAAGAATGGTCTCCCAAGCAATATAGGAGTGTTGTTTGATGAATCACAAGAATCATGTTCCATATCAAGAACAATAACAAATTCTTTTGCTTCAAAGGCATATTCTTTTGAACAATAGCAAATACAACTTCACCCATACTTACCATTTCATGACCTTTTAGTTTGAAAGCTCTCTTGGTAGTACACAACTCCTTCAAGAATTTGGCATACTTGGGAATTTGCTTGATAGCATTAAGCAAAGGAATGTTGAGTTCTACTTTCTTGAAAACCTCTAAAATCTCTTCTTCTTTGTCCTCTTGCTTGATAGCATTAAGCAAAGGAATGTTGAGTTCTACTTTCTTGAAAACCTCTAAAATCTCTTCTTCTTTGTCCTCTTTCTTTGACCTAGAAGAAGTCACAGGAAAGGGTGGAATTGTTTTAAAACTGGAATTCATTGAGTGAGGAGTTACCTTTGGAGTGTTGGTCGATGTTTCCATTTGTAGAGGAGGGGGATGTTCCTTTTTTGTACTCAATTCGGTTTCTATCTCTTCTTCTTCCTCCATCTCAATTTGTTCCGACCTTTTTTCTTCAAGTCCTTTCCCACTTCGCAGCATGATCACACTAACATTCTCTATTGGATTCAATGCTTGGGAGGGCAATTTTCCATTCATTTGTGCGTCCAATTTCCCCACACTTCAAGCTACTTGCCTCATTTGCTTCTCCAAGTTGTGAATACCTGACCTTGTTTCCTGTTGAAAAGACATGACATTTTGTTGCAAGGTCACAGTGTTAGAAGCCAAAGTTTTCATCGTCTCACGAAGATCATCACTAGATGACGACCCCATAACATTGAAGTTTGTGAATGGAGGGGGTTGTCTTGCTTGATAATTATGTTGGGGCTGAAATCCATGGGGATGGAACTGTCGGCCTTGATTGCCTTGTTGAGGTGGGTTCCCATAACATAAGTTTGAATGATCTCTCCATCCAAGATTGTACGTGTTGGAAAAGGGATCATATTTACGCTGGGACTATCCGTTGAATCCTCCATCAACTGCATGAACTTGTTCAATGTAATCTTCTTGCATTGTTGGGTACATATCTGAGGTATGTCCTTGTAAAGAACATATGCTACAAACTTTCACCTGCTATACATTTCCACAAGCCAAAGAACACACAAGAGAAGTAAGATCATTAACTTTATTTTCAAGGTTAGAAATACTTAACTCATTTACTCGTTCGTTTGCGAAGTCTCCACGCGTGCCAAATTGTTTCGAGTTGGCTGCCATGTTTGAGATCAATTGGCATGCAGCCTCAGGTGTCTTATCTACCAATGCCCCTCCACTTACAGCATCAATGATACTACGGTCAGTAGGCATCAATCCTTCATAGAAATATTGAATGAGCAGCCGATCGGGTATTTGATGATGAGGGCAATGAATGCACAATTGCTCAAATCTTTCCCAATACTCGGAAAGTGTCTCTTCATAAGATTGTCGAATCCCACATATTTCTTTCCTTATGTTGGCAACTTGAGATGCTGGGAAATACTTTTCAAGGAAAATCTTCTTCATGGCATTCCAAGTTCCAATAGAACCTGGGAGAATAGAGAAAAACCATGCCTTTGTTGCCCCTTTTAAAGAGAAAGGGAAAGCTTTCAGCTTAACTTGTTCTTCATCAACTTTGTTCGATTTCATGCCAACACAAACCATATGGAACTCCTTGAGATGAGTATGAGTATCTTCTCCTGCAAGACCATTAAATGTTGGTAGCAAATGTATAAAACCAGATTTGAGCTCAAAGTTTACATTATTGTCGATATTTATGCACAATGGCTGATTTTCCACGTTAGGAGCAGCAAGCTCCTTGAGTGTTTGTTGTCGTGCAACAACCATGGTGTTGAGGCGAGCTTCCTTTCGTAACCTGCGTAAAGTTTTTTCTATTTCGAGATCCAACTGCACTTGACTTTAATTAGTAGAACGGGTTACTGGCATAAATCATCAAGAAAACTCAAAAGAAACCAACCACACAAGAGATCCAAAACAATGCAAATCCTATGAAAAATCCTACGCTAGAAAACTAAAATTGCCTAAAAACCCTAGAAAACAGTGGAATTTGGCCTCGGTAGAGTGGGGCTAGTGATAAATCATTAGTCTTGTTTAGAATGTTGTTTCCCTTTAGGAAACAAAAGGAAAATACCTAATTCCACCAAAAAATCTGTTTTGAACAATATCACTGCCGTAATGAACAATATTGCATCAAGCAAAAATTTTGTTTCTCTTTTTTTTTCAGAAAAATAAATAATAATCACAGCAAATAAAAATAATAGCACAAGAATCAACTAAAATTACTTCCCCAGCAACGGCGCCAAAATTTGTTGCGATGTCGCGGTCGTACAAATTAATTACCCTAGCTTAAAACACAACACATAAGATAGTATAGAGCAAGCAAGGGGTCGATCCCATGAGGAAGGTTCAAGTCAAATTTTTATGCTAGATGATATGCAATTTGAGGGGGTTTGGATGTTATCTAGACTAAAACAAAAGAAAACAGAAAACTATCAAACAAAATTTAATAAAATCAGAAAATTATCAAGAGAACAAACCTTGGTCACAAGCACACATCCACCTACAGAAATCAGAACTGATCATGGAAATGAAACATCAATTTATATTCTGAATATTTATCTCTTCTTAACATTGGTTAGTTAACGGATCCGCCGTATAACTAACCCTAACCATCAAACAACCACAGTGTCCGCACTAGTAATTTAATTCAATGGCAACCTTAAAAACTAGATAAGTTGATTAATCAACAAAACACAGCTGTCCACAGTTTATGTTTGATTTGATTGAATGTTCTCCCTAAGATTATTAATGTAGATCCACCACAATTATTAAACTCAGTTGCTTCACAAGTTCATATACCACAACTCTGGATTTGATATCAAACTTAGCAATAGATTGTCTACAATAATAACTTAGAGTCCGCTCTAGCAATTAAAATAAACAATCATACAAAAAACAAGCATAGAAGAACAAACATATTCATCATATAAACTGCAAAGAAAAGGTAAAATAAATCTCACAGTTCTTGAAATTCGAAGGTTTCTGTGTCCTTGCAACCAAGAAAACGAGTTTAGCCTTGCATGTTTGTTGAACAACTAATCAAAAAGAAGGAGGAATGCATGATTTCGGGTTTCTTAGAGGAGGGGGGCGTTTTTCTCTTCTTGGCTAGCAGCCCCCCTTCTCTTCTCTCATTCTTTTTATGTCCTAGGAAACCCTAGTCTTTATTTTACAAAATAGTCCTCCCTTAAGTAGACTGTTTACATTTAAGTACTTCAATAACTATTTTCCTAAAAAAGGAAAAATAGTCTTGCATGAAATCTTCAAGCTTTGACTTAGAGGAGCTAAATTGCTGAAATAAAAACTTGGATATCAGTTTAGATGCTTCGGAACGTAATTTGGACTCGTTTCTTCACGAAACCTGTTTGCTGGCAGAATTCAAATGTCATCTTTGAAAACTCATATCTCCCTTATATGACATCATTTTTGGCTGAACTTTGGAGCGTTTATAGCCCTTTTAGTCATGAATCCAAAAAAATTGAGTTTACATCAATTGGACTTCTGTAGCTCCAGATATTCAAGTTGGAATGGCTGAAGGTCAACATTGGCAGATTGCAAGATTTAACTTTGAAGGCTGCGATTTCCATGCTCTTCCTTATTTTCTTTTCTGGCCTTAAATGTACAGAAAGGTATGGATGTTAGCTTTTTAATGCCACTGGAATCACTTCATTTCAACCTCTATAACTCACGCTCTGCACAAAACATCGACTGAAGTTCAAATCTGCCAATTATCTCCAATTTACTACTTTTTGCATCTTTCATCCAAAAGTGCCTTCAAAACATAAAACAAAGAATATCAAGGCATTTTATATATAAAACATAGGCAAAACACTAGTTAAATGTGGGTGAAACTATCGAATAATATGGTTGCATCAAATCTTGTACTGAATTGGGAAAAATGTCACTTTGTGGTAACAAACGACATTGTACTTGGTCACATTGTTTCATCCAAAGGAATTGAGGTTGACAAATCTAAAATCGAGTTAATTGCTAACTTGCCAACACCAAAATCTATTAAATATGTTAGATCATTCTTAGGACATGCTGGTTTTTATAGAAGGTTCATCAAAGATTTTAGTGTGATATCTAAGCCCTTGAGTAACCTTCTAACAAAGGATAATATTTTTGAATGGACTGAACAATGTGAAGAAGCCTTTGTTAAACTTAAAAATTTGCTTACTTCTGCTCCTGTTATTCAACCTTCTGATTGGTCATTACCTTTTGAAATAATGTGTGACGCTAGTGATTATGTCGTGGGTGCTGTCTTGGGACAAAGAAAAGATAAGAAACCTTATGTGATTTACTATGCAAGTAAAACTTTAAATAGTGCTCAAATGAATTACACCACCACTTAAAAAGAATTACTTGCAATAGTATTTGCATGTGAAAAATTCAGGTCTTATCTTGTTGGCTCACCTGTTGTTGTTTTTAGTGATCATGCAGCATTGAAATATCTTCTTTCTAAGAAAGATTCTAAGGCTAGATTGGTTCGGTGAATTTTATTACTTCAAGAATTTGATATCACAATCAAAGACAAGAAAGGCACCGAAAATGTTGTCGTAGATCACTTGTCAAGATTGACAACAGATTCGAGAACTGACATCACACCAATCGATGACTACTTTCCTGACGAATTTTTTTTTTTTCTGTCTCTACAATGCCTTGGTATGCTAATATTGTTAATTTTCTTGTTTCAGGAGAATTACCAGCTCATTGGAGCACCCAAGACAAAAGAAAGTTCTTGAACGAAGTAAAGAACTTTTATTGGGATGACCCTTATTTATTCAAATATTGTCCTGATCAAATATTTCAAAGATGCATTCCTGACAATGAGGTAAGTAGTGTCATTAAATTTTGTCATTCTGAGGCATGTGGGGGTCATTTCTCATCAAGAAAGACCACTGCAAAAATCTTACAAAGTGGATTTTACTGGCCCACCATGTTCAAAGACTTACATGCATTCTGCAAGACTTGTGAAAACTGTCAAAAGTTGGGATCTATTTCAAAACGTCACATGATGCCTTTAAATCCTATTCTTGTTATTGAGATCTTTGACTGTTGGGGTATAGATTTCATAGGTCCATTTCCTCCTTCATTTGGTTTCTTGTACATATTAGTTGCAGTAGATTATGTTTCAAAATGGATAGAGGCAATTCCAAGTCGAAACAATGATCACAAAACAGTGATAAAGTTTTTGAAAGAAAATATTTTGAGTCGATTTGGAATCCCTCGAGCCATGATAAGTGATGGTGGAACACATTTCTGCAACAGGCCATTTGAGTCTTTAATGAAGAAATATAAAATCACACACAAAGTTGCTACCCCTTATCACCCTCAAACAAGTGGACAAGTAGAGCTTGCTAATAGGAAGATCAAACAAATCTTGGAGAAAACAATGAACCCTAATAGGAAATATTGGTCTTTAAGACTTAATGATGCACTTTGGGCTTATCGAACTGCTTATAAAACATCATTAGGTATGTCACCTTATAGACTAGTCTATGGAAAACCTTGTCACTTGCCTGTGGAACTTGAACATAAAGCTTATTGGGCTATTAAAGCTTTCAATTCAAACCTTGATGATGCTAGTCAGCTGTGTAAGTTACAAATAAATGAGCTTGAGGAAATAAGAAATGATGCATATGAGAATTCAAAAATTCATAAAGCAAGAATCAAAGAATTTCATGATAAGAGAATCTTGAGAAAAACATTTGATGTTGGTCAAAAAGTTTTGCTTTATAATTCTCGACTCCATTTATTTCCTGGAAAGCTAAGATCAAGATGGAGCGGTCCTTTTATTGTGAAACATGTGTATCCATATAGGGCTTGTGATATCGAGAATCCAAAGAATGACAATGTTTTCAAGGTAAATGGACATCGTTTGAAAGTTTACTTTGACAATTTTTCAGTTGAAAATGACTCTATTGAATTGAGTGATCCTGTATATAAAGAATAATTCTTTTTCTCACATTGTTTTGTGTTTTGTTTTGGTGTGAATTTTTTTTTGCTAGTCTCTCTCACCCCGGTCAAATGGCAGATAATGGTACTCCGTGACTTCAGTTGGTTCTTTCAGTTTCCCATAATAACTGATATCTGTATATATTTGAGCAATTCTTTGCTCTTTCTCCCTTCTTTGAATCTCTTCTCCAATTCTCATTTGAAAATGGACACCACTCTTGAAAAATTGAAAAAGTACTTTCCCGCTCTGCCTCAGAATGCGATTACAAAAATTTACCGTGCTAGGTGTGCAAGATTGAGGTTGTTAATGAATCATGGAATTCCTGAAGATATTCATTGGTTGATTGAAGCAAAGGTCCGATTATCAGGTGAGTCCTCCAATTCTTTCATCTCATACATGCCTGGAACAAGTAAAAGCACTTTTGCAAAGAAACGTCATGTAAAACGACTGAAAGTCTGTCACAGATGTGCCAGATGGACTTGTAATGCAACATGTTGTTCTTTAGGAATTGTATCTGTAAACCGTGAAGATAAAATACAATTCATTAAGGATGGCCTGAGTAAGGGGTCTTTAAATAATCTTCTATTAACCCTTGAGACGCATCCTAGTAGAGATGTGCATTGTGCTATTCATGATTTATGGTCACAATTCCATAAAGAACATGATCGACTTAGTCTTGGGAATCTGACTATAAAAGACCTTGTTTGCCAGTTTTTAAGAAAACTGATGGGAAGCCTATCCCCGACCCATAGAGGGCATTTAAGTCGTTCTTGGACGTAAAACCAAGGGAAGATGTGAGCCACAATCACAACTACCTACACATGCTTTTCCAAAATAAATAAATAAATAGAGAGAGAGAGAGAGTGTGTGAGACTCCAGCTGGCCTACATATAGGTGGTATGATTGCATCTTTAATTTCTCATCTATAAAATCTTCTCTTCCTTCCCTTCATTTCTACTCAACCCATACATTTAACAAATATAGAAGTGTGTAGAAATGGCAAGTTCCTCAAGTCATCACATCAGAAATATTTGTGTTTTCAGTGGATCCAGTCCTGGGAAAGAAAAGGAGTTTTTAGAATCAACAAATCATCTTGGTCAGGTATTAGCTGAGAGAAAGATTCATTTAGTGTATGGAGGAGGCAGCCTTGGGTTAATGGGGGGGGTGTCAATAGCTGTATTTTTAGGAGGAAGTCAAGTTTTGGGAGTCGTCCCCAAAGCTTTAGGAAAAGGAGACATCATTGGAAAAACAGTTGGAGAGGAACTACAGGTCTCCACAATGTTTGATCGAATGAATGCAATGTTTAACCATGTTGACGCCTTCATTGCCTTACCAGGTGGTCTGGGCACATTGGAAGAGATCTTTCATATTTCCTATTGGGCTCAACTGCACATTCACCATAAACCTACAAGTCTATTAAATGTTAATGGTTTTTATGATAATTTGTTGTCTTTTCTTGATCAAGTTGTGGAACAGGAATTTCTAACATCTTCAGCACGACAAATCATAATCTCTGCTACTACTGCTAAACAATTGATCGACCAACTACAATCTTTCACCCCTGTAATTGATCCTTCCATGAGTCGCATAAATTGATCAACTAAGAAAAGCCGTAAAAAGCTTAGATTGGATTTGAGCCTTTGTTTGTGAATCCTCGTGCCTTTTGGTTTTATTATTAGCATATTATTTTGTTTTGTTATTTCTTATATTTGTTTAAGTGTGTTTCAGATTTGTCAGTGTTCGTTGTTTCAGGTGATGTCTTCTATACTCTATCTTTCTATCTTATGACATTGAGGACAATGTCTCGTTCTGGTTGGGGGGAGAGGGTAGTAGTTGACATTAAAAAAAAAAACTAACTTACTAACTGTTTTTGCTATTATTAAAACCATTTGACAAAACTGTTATTAGGATAGCAGAGTAAGGAGGAATTTTATTGACTCTTGAGACGCATCTTAGTAAATAGTCTTATCAAGGCCTATCAGAATACTTCTTGAAATATTTAGGTTTACAAACTCTCGCATTGTTATCATTTGATTATACTCATATACTCATTTAACAAATATTCTTAAACCTTTATTTTCACACACAAACTTTAACATATGATTGTGGGTTGCAAATTGGATTATTACATTATTTATGTTCTTTTGTTAAAGGTAACAACTAAGGGATAGGGATAGTCTATAATTTGCAAAAAAAAAAATGATGATAATAAAAACATAGATAAGTTTGGTTTCGTAGCCTCCATAAGCTAAGCAATTAAGCCCGAAGGGGTGTTTTAACACCTAATACCCTAAAGTCAACTGACTTGGGAGCTATTGGCCCAAAGCTTGTTACATGGGTTAAAGAGAAAACCTTAAGGGAATCAAACGTTGCACTATCTACGTATTAGTATCTACAACCCGAGTTACTAAGCTCGTAGGGGTGTCGCAACACCTAATGCCCTAAGACCAACTGGTTTGGGATTCATTAGCCGAAAGCTCGTTACATGGGTTAAAGATGCATTGTGTTTTAAGTTATATGTATATTAAAAAAAAAAGATAATAATCCCAACCCAAGGAAGTTAACCTTAAACATTAGAACAGAATATTGTTTTCCTCCAATAAAAGCCCCATCATCTATGTTTTCATACATTGAGCACATAAAAAGGAAGGTTTATTAATATCTTGTTTAAGAGGTATTGAGCAGATATATAAACTTAATGAGAGTTTGTTTATCTGGATAGATTAATGGAAGTTGAATGATGAATGCCTTGCTTTGTGGAATTTGCAAATTGTTTTTCTATTTTAACGCTTTGATTTCTAGGGACTAGTAATAAGCTGGTTGGGGGGGTGTGATTAGTACTTAAAAGTGTATTTTTATCAAGGTTTTATATCATCATTTTGCACTTGAAGTATTAATAACTCCTTAACTTAAGCATGTTTTATAATAACATATCTAATAATATAAGATACCTTTAATTTATGGTAAATGTTCATCTTAAATGTAGGCCTATCACATAAATGAAAGAATTGATTGATGAGTTGAAGTACTGAAATTGAAAGGACAAAGAGATGGCCAAACTTAGAAAAGAGATGTTGGTGCAGTCCAAACTGGAACATTGTTTGGTAATCGAGTCATATCTGGAGCTGTAGATCTCGGATTTAGGTCTACTTTATATGGATGGAAAGGTAAGACATAGGCCTACAACTTTCATGGGAGTCCAAGATCTAACAAGGCTATTTTTAAGTCCAAATTGTAGCAACAAAGAAGAAGTCCGAATCTGTCCTGCAGCCCAGACACTGTTCAGTGTTCAGCCCATATCTCGAGTTCTAGAAGTCCAAATGATCTCAAATGTTTACCCTGGAAAGATGAGACAATTTTCTAGAACTTTCATGATTTAAGTTTGTTCAAATTATGACGTTATCAATGATGTTTTTGGCAGACAAGAAGATAAGAATTGTAACCAAGTCAAGATGTGGCCACCCACTCATCAATTAGTCAACAAATCGATAGTTCCGAATTTTGGCCTATAAAAGGAGGCATTTTCCATGTATTTAGGCATCTTGGTGTTCAGATCAAGATCATGCTTTTGCTCTCTATCTTTTGTAATACTTAAGTTTTGTTTATATTAATCTCTTGTTTATGCCTTTCATTTCCTTTTCTTTACTTAGTTAACTTCTTTCTCATTTATGTTCTTATCTTGTTTATTTATGTTTCTTTCTTTCATTATGTTTAGCTAGGTTAATTATGTCAAGGTGAAAAGGGTACACTAATGGTGTAAGAATAAGTATAATATAAACTTAACATGGACCTTAATGTTAGATACTAACATGTTTTATATTTGTTATCTTATTCACTTTTAATACTTTGCGTGTTAAATGGTTAATCTAGATTTATGTTGTATAACACTTGGCACAACAAATACTTGGCACTTTCAGAGCCCATACTGTATGGTATAACCGACACCTGAGCTATGAAAGGAACTTGATTTGTTGTTAACATAAGTTATAATCATGAATGTCTGACAACATTTACAAGTATTAGCATTATTCGAATAAGATAACTAATGTAATCATGTTAACAATTTATAATATGATTGGAACCTCCTTTATGTGTGGTTTCCAATTGAATAATAGGAGTTTATACTATACTTGTTTGAAATACCATTAGTGGATCCTCTAACCTTGACATTTGTTGTTATCATTGTTTAATCCTTACGTTAATCTTTCATCTCAAAGTTCTCATCAACTTCTTCTTCTTCATCATCTTTATTATTATTATTATTATTATTATTACCAAAAGATTGATGTCTTCTCCCAAGTGCAGAAGTGTCGAAGTAATAAATAACCCGGCAAGACCGGGGTCGAACCACAAGGAGGTTAACTATATAAATTATAAATAACAACAACAACAACAATAATGAAGAGGACTTTGAGATGTAAGATTAATGTGAGGATTAAACAAAATAAAAACAAATGTCAAGGTTAGAGGATCCACTAATGATACTTCAAACAAGTATAGTATAAACTCTTATTACTCAACTGAAAACCACACACAAAGGAGGTTCCAATCAGATTATAATTGTTAACATGATTACATTAATTATCTTGTTCGAGTAATGCCAATACTTGTAAATATTATCAGGTATTCATGGTGATAACTTAAGTTAACAATAAATTAAGTTCCTTTCATAGCACAGGTGTAGGTTATGAGGAGTCCAAGATCTAACAAGGTCGTTTTCAAGTCCAAATTGTAGCAACAACGAAGAAATCCGAATCTATCCCGCAGCCTAGACACTATTCAGTGTTCAACCCATATCTCGAGTTCTAGAAGTCCAAATGATCTCAAATTTTTACCCAGGAAAGATGAGACAATTTTCTAGAACTTTCATGATTTAAGTTTGTTCAAATTATGACGTTATCAATGATGTTTTTGGCAGACAAGAAGATAAGAATTGTTACCAAGTCAAGATGTGGCCACCCACTCATCAATTAGTCAACAAATCAATAGTTCCAAATTTTGGCCTATAAAAGGAGGCATTTGCCATGTATTTAGGCATCTTGGTGTTTAGATCAAGATCATGCTCTTGCTCTCTCTTTTTTGTAATACTTAAGTTTTGTTTATATTAATCTCTTGTTTATGCCTTTCATTTCCTTTTCTTTACTTAGTTAACTTCTTTCTCATTTATGTTCTTATCTTGTTTATTTATGTTTTTTTCTTTCATTATGTTTAGCTAGGTTAATTATGTCAAGGTGAAAAGGGTACACTAATGGTGTAAGAATAAGTATAATATAAACTTAACATGGACCTTAATGTTGGATGCTAACATGTTTTATATTTGTTATCTTGTTCACTTTTAATACTTTACTTGTTAAATGGTTAATCTAGATTTATGTTGTATAACATTTGACACAACAAATACTTGGCACTTTCATAGCCCATACTATATGGTATAATTGACAGCTGAGCTATGAAAGGAACTTGATTTGTTGTTAACATAAGTTATAATCATGAATGTCTAACAACATTTACAAGTATTAGCATTATTCGAATAAGATAACTAATGTAATCATGTTAACAATTTATAATATGATTGGAACCTCCTTTATGTGTGGTTTCCAATTGAATAATAAGAGTTTATACTATACTTGTTTGAAATACCATTAGTGGATCCTCTAACCTTGACATTTGTTGTTATCATTGTTTAATTCTTACGTTAATCTTCCATCTCAAAGTTCTCATCAACTTCTTCTTCTTCTTCATCTTTATTATTATCATTATTAATAGTATTATTGGTATTATTATTATTATTACTACTACTACTACTACTACTAGTATTATTGTTGTTGTTGTTGTTGTTGTTGTTACTATTGTTGTTGTTGTTGTATTATTGTTGTTTATAATTTATACAATTAACCTCCCTGTGGTTTGACCCTGGTCTTGCCGGGTTATTTATTACTTTGACACTCATGCACTTGGAAGAAGACATCAATCTTTTGGCCGTGTCACTTCTACTACAATATTTTGTTACATTGTTATCTTTCTGCTATTGTTGGGTTGTTGTGTCTCTCCCCTATGATGCTGGTAGTCTCCGCTGCTGGCATACTAGAGAGCTTCCTAGCCCTTGGATTATCATAAGATGGTCAAGCCTCACTCTATCGATTCCTGGAGTCCAATTCTTGTTACTATGCTTTTAGGATCCCTGCTACAGTCCTTAGAGTCACGTCTATGTTTGGGTCAAACCACATTTGCTTGGTTTGCTAGAATTAATGTGGCTCTCTATTAATGTTGCCCTCTAAGTCAGTTAGGGTATGAGTCTTGTCCGGCTGGATCATTGTTCCTAGCTTCTTTCTGTGAAAGATGCTAGTTTGCTACGGTGTTGTGTTGGCTGGCCTACTGGGACTTCGTTCTAGTGTTGTTGTGATGTCCTACTGCACTGTTGTCTTCTGTGAAGGTCTCCTATTATTGCATGTGTAGTGTTTTGCACATGATTGCTGATTTTGGTTGCTTTCCTATCCCTGCTTTGGGAGGATTGCTTGCTCTGCTGCGTCTCTTTTTATTGCTTTGTAGCCATTTTGCTCTGCTTGGCTGCTGTTGCTGGCTAACTTTGCTAGCAACCTTGTATACTTGTTATTCTCACTTGAGCTGCTTTGGCGGCTGTGTTCTCAAAGTTCATCTATGAGTCTGCTGGGCTTGAAAAAGCTTGGTGTTGCTATCTTTGGGTCTCCTAGAGGTGCTTCCTTACTGTTGTTGGCTTTCATGCTTTTGTTGCTGGTTATGCTGGTTAGTTCTTCCTGTCTTGTGTTGGTTGTGTTTTTTTGTTTATAGTTTTGTTGTTGAATAACTATGCTTTGATGACTATGATGTTCTTTTTGCTTGTTCAAGGGAGCATGTTCCCTTTGTTCACTATTTTGTACATGCCTGTATATTCTGACTTGCTGGTCTCTAGCTTAGTTTCATTTTCATCTATAAAATTTCTTACATTTGATCACAAAAAAATAAAAATAAATAAACCTTCTTTTTGTGCTTAATATAAGAACACATAGTTCTTTGTTTGGAAGAAAACAAAAGTTGTTTGAATATTTTTCTAAGGTTAACTTCCTTAGGTTGAGATATATATATAATCTTTTTTCTTTTAATAACACAACTTAAAACACAAACACATTTTTAACCCATGTAGCGAGCTTTAGGCTAATGACTCCTAGACTAGTTGGTCTTAAGGCATTAAGTGTTGAGACATCTCTACGAGCTTAGAAACTCGAGTTATACAAGTTTAAAAGTAGTAGTGCAATGTTTGATTCCCTTAAGCTTTCTCCTCAACTCATGTAACAAGCTTTGAGCCAATAACTCCTAGGTCAATTGACTTTAGGGTATTGGGTGTTAAAACACCCCTTTAAAATTAATTGCTTAGGTTAGGAAAGATACAAAATAAAACTTATTTACGTATTTATTTATTTATTTTTATTTTTATTTTTATTTTTATTTTTATTTTTAGTATTATTTTGTAATTTTCCATTTTCTTAGTTACAACCTTTGACAAAAGAACACAAAAAATATAATAATTCAATTTGCAACCCATAATCATGTGTTAAAATGTGTGTGTGTGAAAAATATGGTTTTATGAATACTTGCTAAATAAGTATATGAGTAAAATTAAATGATAACAGTATGAGAGTTTGTAAACTTGAATAATTCAAAAAGAAGCGCATGATAATGAATTTTGCAAATAACCATTGGAAAACATTTATTACGATGTGTCTCAAGAGTCAAAGAAGTTCCTTCTTATTTTGTTATTGTAACAATAACAGTTCTATCAAATAGTTCTAATAACATTAAGAAGAAAGTTAGTTTTTTTTTTTTATGATTTCAACTATCCTCCCCCCCCTCCCGACCGAAATGAGATATTGTCCTCAATGTTTAAAGTTAGAAAGGTAAAGCATAGAAGACATCACCTGAAATAACAAAAAAAAAAACCTAAAACAGACTTAAACAAATATAACAAAAATAACAAAACAGAAAATAATATGATATGGGTAAAACCAAAAGATAAATATTTACACATTAAGGCTCAAATCCAATCTATGCTTTTTACGGCTTTCAATGGTTGACCAGACTATTTGATTCATAGATGGATCAATTTCAGGGATGAAAATTTATAGTTGATCAATTAATTATTCATCAATTGCAATAAAGTTTATGCTTTGTTGTGTTGAAGATGTTATAAACTTTTATTCCACAATATGATCAAGAAAAGACAACAAATTATCATAAAAACTATTAACATTTAACAAACCTATAGGTTTCTAGTAAATGTTCAGTTGGGCCTGTGAGAAAATCTGAAATATCTCTTCTAGTGTGCCCAAACCACCTGGTAAGGCAATAAAGGTGTCAGAATGCTCAAGCATTGTAGTTATTTGTTCAAACATTGTCAAGACCTTTAATTCCTCTCCAACTGTTTTTCCAATGATGTTCTCTTTGGCTAAAAGCTTGTGGGATGATACCCAAAACTTAATTATCCCCTAAAAATACAGTTGTTGACATACTCCCTATTAGCCAGTACCCGAGGTTGTTGACACACTCCCTATGAACCCAAGGTTACCTCCCTCATATACTATGTTGTTACCCAAATTTTGACCTATCTTTTTGATAAAATTTTCAGAAAATCCAAAAATAGTGAAAAACAACGAAAATCCAAAAAAATATGTTTTTAATATATTTGCATCATTTTTAGCATTTTTAGCATCGTCTAAAAAAAATTTAAATTTTCAAAGGTCTTTCAAATGAATTCGACTTTTCACGCGTCATTTTTTAAAATTGTTGATTTTCCTCATTTGAGTCGACGTTGATATTGCTTATTTTCAAAAAATAAAAAAAAATTAAGCAAAATCAAAATTTACAAAAAAAAAAAGTTGAGGGACCAAGTTTGAAGACCAAACAATATTTTTACCTATAGATAGGAGTTTCCAACACATACACAAAAAAAGAGTAATTTAAAAAAAAAAAACACAAAAAAAATCCTAAACCTAAACCTAAACCTATCTCTAACCAAATAGCCGCCCCCCTGGTTTGGATTTTTTTCTCTAGCCGGCCACAAGACAGGCTTCCCCTTCTCAACACCAGCCTCTCCATCCCCACACACGCCCGGCCACCACACATTTTCCTTTTCCAAACGAGCCGTCTCCCAACGCCATTTCCCCATTTTCTGCCCAACGTCGTTTCCTTCTCCCAGCTAACCCAAGATACCCATCATCCCTCTCCTCTCTCAATCTCCCCCCACAGAGAACCAACCAAAGCCGCCGCTCTCTCCTGCTTTGGGATTTTTGCTTCCACACCATTTCCTTTCCTGTTAGGTCCCAGTCAAAGCCTTTAAGAAAATAAGAAAATACTCTGTTTAAGGTGAGAATAAACCTTGTAATACTTTTCTTGTCTCAACTTGCTGGAAACAATGATTTAAATACAAATAAAAACTTAACTACTTCGCTAATTAGAAGGACGTGGAACGGCTAGTTGACAGAGAAATAGCCCCCACTAATTGACTTATTCCTTCTAACTTTATTGACCAATTCAAAAAAAGCAAATTAAACAAAATCAGCAATTGCCCACAGCTGAATCCTCATAATACGTGTCCCAGCTCAACCCTCATATCTTGGATTCTTGATAGGCACCCTATTAGACCTTCGTGGTTTATCATTGCCCCTGTCTTGAATTAGAACCTTGTCCTCAAGGTTGAAGGACAGAAACTTGTCACGCAGCTCCTGTGCATTTTCCCACGTAGCATCCTCCTTTGACAAGTGTTCCCATTGGACAAGGAGTTCCTCAACAAAAGTAGACCCTTTCCGCACCCATCGGGTTTCCAACACAGCAATAGGTTTTAAAACAAACTCACCATCATCAGTAATGGGAGGCAGTTCTGCGCTGGTGACCGTGGACTCTCCAACTTGCTTCTTGAGAAGTGAAACATGAAAAACAGGGTGTATTCGAGCATCTGTAGGAAGCTGAAGCTTGTAAGCAACCTTTCCCACCTTTTCCTCAACCTTATAAGGACCATAAAAACGGCTGGCCAACTTCTGAGCTGGTCTCCGAAACAGAGATTGTTGGCGATAAGGATGTAGTTTGAGAAAGACTAAATCCCCCACTTGGAAGTTCACGTCCCGTCTTTTGGAATCAGCCCCCTGCTTCATTCGATTAATTGCAGCCTGCAGATTAATTTTGAGCTGACGTAAAAGAGAAGTACGAGAAATCATAGTCTGATCCACCTCGTGCACTGAAGAGGCCCCAATCTGATAATTCAGGATGCTCGGTGGTGGTCGGCCATAGAGAGCTTGAAAAGGAGACATCCCGATAGAGGAATGGAATGTGGTGTTGTACCAAAATTCAGCCCATGCAAGAAAAGAACACCACTTTCGAGGTTGTTGAGAAACAAAACATCGAAGATACTGCTCAACACACTTGTTAACCACCTCCGATTGACCGTCGGTTTGGGGATGATAAGCGGAACTCATGTGCAGCTTTGTCCCTGACATCTTGAAGAATTCACGCCAAAAATGACTGATGAAGATAGGATCCCGGTCACTAATAATGGACTTCGGCATGCCATGAAGCTTGACAATCCCCTCCACAAATTTCTCAGCAACCATTTTGGCCGTGTAAGGATGTGCTAAAGCCAAAAAATGAGCAGATTTGCTTAAACGGTCCACGACCACAAAAATGGTGCTTTTACCATTAGAAGGTGGTAACCCTTCAATGAAATCCATGGTAATATCGTCCCAGATTTGACAAGGAACTGGCAGCGGTTGTAGAAGCCCGGGTGGAGATAAAGTATCAGCCTTATTCTTTTGGCAAACCGTGCAAGAAGCAACATATTGCTGAACCACTCTATGCATGGATGGCCAATAAAATTGTTGCGCCATTCTTTTGTATGTGCGTAACACCCCCGAATGACCTCCAGAAGGTGAATCATGGAATTCCTGTAATAGAAGCTGGACAAGAGTTGAATTAGGGGGAATGACTACTCGGTTATTGTAACACACCAAACCATTCAACCATTTATAGGGAGCTCCCGGATTGGCAGTAGCAAGTTTGCCAATACGGATCATGTAAGGATGCTGGTTGGCTTCCTCCTTGAGAGTCTGCCACAAAGATGCTTGAGGAACAAATAGTGCATTAAGGCTAGGGCTGCCAATTACTCTTGATAAGGCATCAGCGGCAGAATTCTCCTTTCCCGGCTTATAAGTGATTTCGTAGTCATACCCTACTAATTTGGACACCCATTTCTGCTGTTCTGGGGTGACAATGCGCTGCTCCATCAAGTACTTGAGGCTGCAATGATCAGTGTGTATGAAAAATTTCCTGCCCAGCAAGTACGGACGCCACAACCGAATAGCTTGAACAATGGCAAGCATTTCTTTGGCATATGTGGACCATGACAGTTTAGTGACCCCCAATGCTCGGCTCATGAATGCAATGGGTCTCCCGTGCTGAGTTAACACCGCCCCAATACCAGTACCTGAAGCATCAATTTCAATGACAAAAGGTTCATTAAAATTAGGCATAGCAAGCGTAGGAGTTGAAGTCATCGCTTGCTTCAAGGCAAGGAATGCCGCATCTGCCTCCTCTGTCCACCGAAATAGCCCCTTCTTCAAAAGGTTTGTGAGTGGTCGGGCAATGATTCCATAATTGCGAACAAACTTCCGGTAGTAACCTGTAAGGCCTAAGAACCCTCGCAATTCAGAAACATTAGTTGGGCAGGGCCAATTAAGCATAGATTGAATTTTGCCCTTGTCGGCCTTCACACCTTGGGACGTCACAATGTGACTCAAATACTCCACCTCTTGTTGCCCAAACACACACTTATTCAATTTGATGAAAAACTGATGATGCCTTAATATTTCAAAAGCTGTTTTAACATGTTCAATATGCATGGTCCAATTGGGGCTATAGATTAGAATATCATCAAAGAAAACTAATACAAATTTGCGAAGGTAAGGACGAAATATGGAATTCATGACAGCCTGAAATGTGGAAGGAGCATTACATAACCCAAACGGCATAACTAAATACTCATAATGACCATTGTGTGTGCGAAAGGCAGTTTTGTGGATATCTAAAGGATTGACCCGGACTTGGTGATACCCAGAACGTAAATCAAGTTTAGTAAAGAAAGCAGCCCCATATAATTCATCAAGCATGTCATCGACAGTTGGAATAGGAAATCTATCTTTTATTGTTGCAGCATTTAGGGCTCTATAATCGGTACAAAATTGCCAAGTGCCATCTTTTTTTTTAACTAACAACACAGGAGAAGAAAATGGACTTGTGCTAGATCTAATTAGCCCCAATTTTAACATGTCATGAACTTGCTTTTCAATCTCAGCTTTTTGAAAATAGGCATACCTGTATGGCCGGACATTGATGGGCTCAGTTCCTTCTTTGAGGGTGATGTGGTGGTCTATTTCTCTTTGGGGAGGGAGCTGTTATGGTTCTTGATGAATGTCCGCAAATTCTTGTAACAATTGTTGCATATCAGGTCGGTTCATCTGTGGTGTTTCTTCCCCAGCCGGCTGTAGACACACAGCAAAAATAGAATTGCCCTGCTTCAGCTCCTTCGACAGTGCTTGAACCTGTATCGGCTGAATTGGTTGATTGCCAATTCCTTCCAATTGATGATGCTGATTCATCCATGAAAACTTCATCGTCATCCTCTTCCAATCACAACCCACCGTTCCCAACTGTTCTAGCCACTAGACTCCCAACACCATATCCAACCCAATTAGTGGTAACGAATAAAGAGTTAAGGTAAATGGAATACCTTGCAATAAGACGTGCACATTGTCAAATCTCCCCTGACACCTTAGCGGAACTCCGTTAGCCACTTTCACAGCAAAGGGTTCAGTGGGCACCACTGGTAAATGCAATATTTCAGCTACCCGTTCATTGATGAAATTGTGGGTTGACCCACTGTCAATAAGCACAATCAATTCATGATGTCCCACTTTGGCCGAGACTCTCATGGTTCTAGCTGTTGACCACCCCGTGAGAGCATGGAGTGAAATTTCAGGTTCCTCATTATCAATCTCATCATCTTCATAACTGCTTTCAAGCAATAACAGCTGCGGCCCCTTACATTTGTGCCCCAATACAAACCTTTCATCACAATTGAAGCAAAGGCCTTGAGCACGCCTTTGTTGCATCTCAGACCATGTTAATTGCTTCATAGGTGATGCAGACTGGGTTTTAAAAGGTGAAGAGACGCCAACAGACCTGGTGAATGGACGATTAGAGACGTCAGTGTGCTTGAATGGTCGATCAGAATTATCAGAGGTTCTGTAGAGTGGCCGATGTGGTTTCTCTTGACGAATCATCTGCTCATCTCTCATCCGTGCCAAACTGATGGCTTCTTTCAAGGACTTTGGCTTAAACATCCGAATTCCATCAGCAATTTTAGGCTTGAGACCACCCATAAAAGTACCCACCAAAGCCTTCGGAGTCCACCCTTGCACTCTGTTTCCCAGCCTCTCAAATTCTTTCTGATATTCCCGTAAGGATCCCGTTTGCCTTATTTTTGATAAAGACTCATCAAAATCTTCGCAATCCGTGGGACCAAAACGAGCCCATAATTCTTCCACAAAAATCTCCCATGATACCTCCTTTTTGTCCTCATGATAAGCCTTGCGTAACCACTGCCACCATTGATTTGCTTCGCCTTCCAAATGAAAAGAAGCCAAAGACACTTTTTGTGCTTCCAAAGTGCCCTGGTATTCAAAAAATTGATCAACACGCGTGAGCCATTCAGTTGGGTCAGTACCAAAATACTTGGGAAATTCGAGCTTAGCCAATTTGGAGGAGAACATTGAGCGGCCACCGTCTGTGGTGTCACAAGATCGCGCACCAAAGGCTTGTCCACTGCGTTCTTGGACATTGCTAGAGTTCGGCTCTTGCCTTGGAAGCAGTACTTCAGAAATTCTGCTAATAGCAGCCTCTAGCTGTTGTAATTTGTCAGTAACACCCAGTTCCATCTTGTTGAAATTGTCTTGAAGTCCCCCAAGAGCTGCTTCTAAATTCTCGATCCTCTCTTTATTGGTAGTCATAGTGTGAAAGCTCTGATACCAATGTTAGGTCCCAGTCAAAGCCTTTAAGAAAATAAGAAAATACTCTGCTTAAGGTGAGAATAAACCTTGTAATACTTTTCTTGTCTCAACTTGCTGGAAACAATGATTTAAATACAAATAAAAACTTAACTACTTCGCTAATTAGAAGGACGTGGAACGACTAGTTGACAGAGAAATAGCCCCCACTAATTGACTTATTCCTTCTAACTTTATTGACCAATTCAAAAAAAGCAAATTAAACAAAATCAGCAATTGCCCACAGCTGAATCCTCATAATACGTGTCCCAGCTTAACCCTCATATCTTGGATTCTTGATAGGCACCCTATTAGACCTTCGTGGTTTATCATTTCCCTTCTCGCTGCCAGCCATACCTAGACAGCCCAAACACAGCAGCTCTATTTCCCCCCCTGCACACCGGTCTCCAAAAACGAACACCCCTTTGCCACAGACCTTCCCCTCTTAGTTGCTCCTCTTCCTCACCGAGAACACTGCCTTCCAGTCCTCACCAGACAAATCCTCCCTCTTCCTCCGACTCCTTCCCCACACACGGCTGAACCCCAAATCCAGCCTCACTTCCCGACTCTCTGCTGACCCAACCATTCTCACCGGCCTCCAGTAGCTGCGCAAACACGACAAAAACTCAGCCGTCGGCCACCCCTTTGACATACTGCCGACCATCTAAAACAGAGAAGAAGGTGAAATGAAAAAAGAATAAAAAGAAGGGCTCTGCAGAAGAAACAAATCTGAAAAAGGGAGGACCGAGAGCAGATTTGACAAGGAAAGAAAAATAAAAACCGACTGTTGTTTGTGTGTATTTTTTATTGTTACAGGTGACGGTGATCCTTACAGCTGGCGTAGGAAGATAGAGAAGAAGACGACGTTCCCGATCCACCGGTTTTGTTGTCTTCATCGGCGGCAGTGCATGAACCTACGAATGCATCCTAGAACTGTTCCTGAATTTTTTGGGCTCCATTTTGTAAATTTTAAATTGTTTAATGTAATTTTTATTTAGTTTTTTTGAATTTTTATAATATGTAGTGTGAATGTGAAAAAAGAAAAAAGAAAAAAAATATAGTAAAAGTGAATGTCTATGTTTGTTTTTGTATTTGTTTTATGGATGTTATTTTTTATGAAAGTTTTTTATGATAAAATCGCAAAAAATAAAAAAGAATTTAATATTTTGATTTGCTTACAGTCAAGAATTATGAACTTACATGTAAGTCGTATTTCTAATATCCGATGAAAAGACAAAAGTTTTAAAACTTCTTTAACACATCAAAGCCATGAAGCAGCTTATCTCATGTAGGGTGTGTTAGGGGTGCTAATACCTTCCTTAACCATAACCAGTCCCTTACCCGTAAATCTCTGACAAGACCAGTAGATCCGGGTTTCCTAGTAACCGTCAATGAAATACTAGGTGGCGACTCCCAATGAACCAGTCAACAGAAATGAAAAATTGCCAAAACAGACGTCGCGCAGGTGACGTGTGACAGAATGGCGACTCCACTAGGGAAGATACTATTTCTAACAATATTGGACTAAGCTTTGTGTATTTGATGTGTTTAAGTTTTTGTTTTTTTGTCTCTTTTTTGTTAATGTATTTTCCATGCATTTTGTAGAATTGTCTCATGCATCACATGTCTTTATTTTTGAAAGCACACACAAGCTTCTAGGTTAGGTAGGGAACTAGCGATCTGCCCTATGACTATTGCTCAAGGTTCAGATGCGTAAAACACCCAACTCATATCTGAGTGCCTTCTTGGTAATGGTGGGTATACGTGCCTTAACCATTTCTTGCAACGCCCCTATACTGTCTTTACGAAGATCGTCACTGTGCAGATATGAGATCCTCTTGAGACCAAGTAGAAAACCTACCCATGTTCATATAATGAATAGAACATGTCTTTAGGTTGTAGGTGCTATCTTTATTTACATCAGGGCAAACCCTTCTTGAAGCATCTTGAACTCAAGACTTGTGGGTGATACAATGGTCGTCACTTAGAAAATTTTCATTGTAGAGTTTGGGCAAGAATCAAGATTCTTGTTTCATCATACAAGAGTTACGACCATATGTCACCCCTCGAAAGGCGAGTTCATCATATAGATTACATGCTCATACATTTGTCATGCATGCACCGAGATGAAAAGTAGGTCCCCTACGAGTCTACAACACCTGACTTTGAGCGAAAAAACACGGAAGATGAAGAGTGTGCTCGTCGTAACGTCCATTTTCAAGAAGAGTTGGAGTCTCTGAAGAAAAACTTGACTCGCCTCTAGCTTACTCGAGCAAAACTTAGAAATAACTCTAGGGAAGTTCCTCCCAACCAACCAATCATCTTTGTTCAAACCCCCAATAACGACTCAGCCCGAAGAAATTGGGGGCAAACATGGTCAAGAGCCTCAACACAATCCAGCATGTTTGCAAAAGCTTTTATGGGAACGCTGACTGAAGGGGAATTGCACCACCGTTGCAAAATGGAGCCTATTCTTGTTCTGCCAAAAAAATAACTACCTCTGTTCGATCATGCCTGCAAAACTTCTTGATTTTTTGTTTCAAATTGTTCCAATTTTTGTTGGTAATTTGACTCAAAATTCCATAAGACTTTCCCTATCAAATGAGCCTTTATTGTTAATAAGATCATATGCTTATAACATGCCTTCTTTTTTGTTGCTGTTTCATGCAAATAACACATTGAGCATCCGAACCCGAAATATTATTTATGCACACGCATGATCATAGACGATGAAGGATAGCTCAAACAATTGAGAGATTGAGCTTTAACTTATGTTTTGGGTTTAATTTATATGAACTTTTAGTTGAGGTTTATTAATTTGGCTTTATTTGTTGGGTTTGATTTAATTATTATTGGGTATTTTATTTAGTGGGCCATAAGCCCAGTCGCTTGTTCTAGTTAGGGTTTTAGTATTAATACCCTACTTTTCTAAATGTCAAGGAGTTTTGATGATTAATGAAAATATTACAGACTTTGCATATCTCCAATCATTTTTTTTCTCTTTTTTAGCTTCTTTCTTTCTCTAAAGCTTCTTTCTTTTCTTACTTTAATTCTTATTATTTATTGTCCCGTATCAAATTTGGTATCAGAGACAGGGTTTTAATTGTTCTTACAATTAAACGGTCTACATGTTTATGCTTAACCCTAGATCTGGTTTGATCTAAAAAAAACAAACAAAAACAAAAACATCCTACTATTCTGTTTGGAAAAAAAAGGAAACACTGTTCATCTTTTCCACAAGCAAACAGCCGCCGAAATCAAAATTGTCACTGTTCATCATCAACGACAGCTATCAGCAGCGGCGCCCTTGCCATCAGCGGCGCCTCAGCCAATCACAACAGCAGACCCACCACCACCGAGAAGACCACTACATCATCCCACAGATCCACACCGATTTACTACCTCCGACATAGATCAATAGCACCTCCACAACAGACCTTCGACTTCAGCATCCAAACCAGTGTCACAAACCACCAGTCACAGCCACCCACAAACCCACCATAACTAGCACCGACTGGTGATTCACCGCAGCAAGGGCAACGCAACAGATCTTCGCCTGCCACCATCCATAGTGCCCTCACCTTCAGCAGCGATAATGGATCAACAAGCCCCCGTCCAACAGTGAGATCAAAAACACCATAACCCTTTCCTCGCACCACCGATCCCAAGTAGAATCACAGATCCACTTCTCTTGCGCCGTCGCCGTCAGCAGTGGCAACAAATTACAGAAGGCAACCAGATGAAGGAAACCAGGAAACCAAAGAAAACTCTCGATGCAAAATAAATTAACCCTGCCACGCCAGACATGATCACCCACGTCACTCGCCACGTAAGCAAACTGGCCACATCATCTGCCATGTCAGCAGTCAATTCATCCAGTTTGCCACGTCAGCTCCTGCAAATTCCAGCTTCCTCCCAGCACTCTAGTTAGTGAATCACTCTCCCATATTTGTTGAAGTTTATTTTTTTTGGTTTTTAACTTGTCATTTAAGGTTATTATTAATATTACTTTTGTGCCTAGAAAATTCCGAAAAAAAAATTCTCACCTTACTTTTTATCCGTTAATTTGCTCATTAACCTTTTTTTTTTTATCATTGATATGTATTATCTTATCCTCTTTAATAATTGTGAGTCTTTGCCTTGACATTGTATTTGATTAATAATTTACATTTAAAGGTTTAACATTACATGCTTATAATTTTATTGGTGTAATTTGTTCTTGATTAATCTCCACATTAAAATAAAATAAAATAAAAAAAGAAGATAGGATTAGCTTTATTTTTATATTGTGACTTCATTTGCAAGAACCATTTGTGATCTCAATTTCATTTCTAAGTGAGTGTTGCATGCTTTTGTGTCATGATCATCTAGTGTCCAAGCTTAAGTTTACACTTACCGTGAACTCAACCCTTAGTCATATTCTTATGACCATTTAAAAAGCACTGCAAAATTAGGTGATCAACATGTTTAAAAAAATTGAACCCCAAGAGAGTTTTCGAATAAGGTACTCAAAGACCAATAAATATCACAAGAATAATCATTATGAACAAGTTCACTCTGAGTGCCACCAGTATGACTATCATTTAGGTTACTCTAAACGCGATGACTTTGATGAGCGAGTCTTGAGCCATAACAAAATAGAAGCCCCCACTTTTGATGGTCGTCATGACCCTTGGATATTTGATATGTGGATTAATGATATGGATCGATTTTTTGAGTGACATAACCTGTTTGATAATAGGAAAGTTAGATTTGCTAAGATGAAGCTTATTGGTGAAGCCAAAAATTATTGGAGAGAAGTTGAAGATTGTTTAGAGATGAGAGGTAAACTTCCTATAACTGATTGGATCAAAATGAAACAAAACCTTCAGGAGAAGTACCTACCCCAATCTTATAGGAATAAACTCTTAGACCAATGGAACAATCTAAGACAAGGGAATAAGACTATTAATGAGTATATAACATAGTTTAACGATTACATGATGAGATGTGCTATAAGAGATGAAGCTTATAGCACATCTTATAGGAATAAACTCTTAGACCAATGGAACAATCTAAGACAAGGGAATAAGACTATTAATGAGTATATAACATAGTTTAACGATTACATGATGAGATGTGCTATAAGAGAGAATGAAGCCATGACTTTGCGTAGATTTTATAAAGGCTTGAAAGATGATCTTAGAAGAGAAGTTGTATTTCAAGGTGTATCTACCCTTGACCAAGCTTATACCTTAGTTAAAGACTACACGTTGGTCACAAAGAATCAGTGGAAGAATCGTCAGGACTCTTATAGTATCCTTATTAGGTCCCAATTTAAAAGTAGTGATTCTTTGTTAGGTGCTCCACCCCACAGACCTAACCCTAGTAACTCCCAACTTTATAAGAAAGATAAAGGCAAACGAGTTGTTAATGAAGTGTCTAAGGTGAGTTCAATGGTTAAGTGTACTAATTGTCTAGGTTTTGGTCATATCTCTTTAGATTGTACCTCTAAACCTTTAGTCATCCAAAAATATAAGGATATAGGTAAAGAGGAATATTGTAGTGTTGAAGTGTATGAGCCTAATCTTGAGAATTTTAGTGACCTAGATGATGACGATGTGCAATGTAACATTCCCATATCCGAGATAAAGCAACTATCTCATGTTAGCTGATAAACAGAGTGACTATATATATATATATATATATATATATTTGCATTAAAGTCTACTGAAATTTCAACGGAGTATCCCCTATACCGGGTGGTCCCAAGTTATCGACATACGACCTGTTTACACTTCTAATATACCGCATTTCCAACTCAATTCAGCCCAATCATCCTGGGTCTCAATCCCACAAACATCACCATTCATATCAACCACAATGTTGATGATATACATTGTACAACAATTATCATTATGGATGGTTAAAGATATAAACATGCTTAATAGAACATAGTTATACAAACTACCGAATTAAATTCATCTATTCAAGTTTAAACATCAATTATACAAATTGAGTTCAATAAAGGTTGTAATATTACCAAATACAAGGGTATACTTCCTAGAACCTAAATTACAAAAAAAACGAACCTAAGCTAGAATCTACTCCTGTCGTGCACGCGATGGTCTTGAAAATAAAATACATATTATTGAAATATGAAAATCACAATAATATAGCAATAAAAATATCCAGCAATTTAAAAAGGCAACATACATTCATATTTTATTCACTTCTCCCTTTTGGTTCTTATTAGAGACTTTTTCTCCTTCAACTACTAAAAACCATTTCCTCTTCTATTATCAACCTCCATTCAAGATCTCATAAAACCATTTGTGTCATTGGAAAGCTAAGACATGAGGCTACAAGTTCTATGATTTAAGGAGAACCCAATTCTACCTCTAAGATAGTCAAAATCGCTCATCAACAAACACTTGAATTGTTACTGTTCGTTTTTTTTGAACTGTTACTATCTGACCTCTCCTTAGATTTTTAACTATATCTGGAGTTATAGAACTCCGATTCAAGTGAAATTTGTGTTGTTAGAGAGCTAAGACATGAGGCTACAAGTTCTATGATTTAAGGAGAACCCAGTTCTGCCTCTAAGATAGTCAAAAGCGCTCATCAACAAACACTTTGACAGTTACTGTCTGTTTTTTTTGAACTGTTACTATCTGACCTCTCCTCAGATTTTTAACTATATATGGAGTTATAGAACTTCGATTCAAGCAAAATTTGTGTCGTTGGAAAGCTAAGACATGAGGCTACAAGTTCTATGTTTAAGGAGAACCCAGTTCTGCCTCTAAGATAGTCAAAATCGCTCATCAACAAACACTTGGATTGTTACTGTCCGTTTTTTTGAACTGTTACTATCTGACCTCTCCTTAGATTTTTAACTATATCTGGAGTTATAGAACTCCGATTCAAGTGAAATTTATGTCGTTAGAAAGCTAAGACATGAGGCTAGAAGTTCTATGATTTAAGGAGAATCCAGTTCTGCCTCTAAGATAGTCAAAATCGCTCATGAACAAACACTTGGACAGTTACTGTCTGTTTTTTTTGAACTATTACTGTCTGACCTCTCCTCAGATTTTTAACTATATATGGAGTTATAGAACTTTGATTCAAGCAAAATTTATGTCGTTGGAAAGCTAGGACATGAGGCTACAAGTTCTATGATTTAAGGAGAACCCAGTTCTGCCTCTAAGATAGTCAAAAGCGCTCATCAACAAACACTTTGACAGTTACTGTCTGTTTTTTTTTGAACTGTTACTGTCTGACTTCTCCTCAGATTTTTAACCATATCTAGAGTTATAGAACTCTGATTCAAGCAACATTAGTGTCGTTGGAAAGCTAAGACATGAGGCTACAAGTTCTATGATTTAAGAAGAACCTAGTTATGCCTTTAAGATAGTCAAAATCGCTCATCAACAAACACTTGGACAGTTACTGTCTGTTTTTTTTTTAACTGTTACTGTCTGACCTCTCCTCAGATTTTTAACTATATATGGAGTTATAGAACTTCGATTCAAGCGAAATTTGTGTCGTTGGAAAGCTAAGACATGAGGCTACAAGTTCTATGATTTAAGGAGAACCCAGTTCTGCCTCTAAGATAGTCAAAATCGCTCATCAACAAACATTTGGACTGTTATTGTCCGTTTTTTTGAACTGTTAATGTCTGACCTCTCCTTAGATTTTTAACTATATTTGGAGTTATAGAACTCCGATTCAAGTGAAATTTGTGTCGTTAGAAAGCTAAGACATGAGGCTATAAGTACTATGATTAAGGAGAACCCAGTTCTGCCTCTAAGATAGTCAAAATTGCTCATCAACAAATACTTGGACTGTTACTATCCGTTTTTTTGAATTGTTACTGTCTCACATCTCCTCACATTTTTAACTATATCTGGAGTTATAGAACTCAAATCTATACTTTAACATCCAGGTATCAATTCATAATCGACTTTAAAACAACTCATAAGACCATATTTAGAATATCTTACCCGATACGAATCAAGGTCTCGATCCCTACTTTTCTTTCTAATGACAGCCGACCCTCCCCTCTTCTCTTCTTGTTCAATTTTTTTCTTGTTAATCCCTTGCCTACCAGTGTTTATTTTTACCTATAACCCTTAATCTTGGATGGGTTCTTGAAATTTGGTGTTTCTCTCTTGATCTATAGAAATAAATACCAAAACTCCCTCTCTTCTTTCTTCACGATAGTTGCAGATCTGTTTTCGGTAAGAAAAGTAGTATTTATGCTCTATAATTATTCTTATTTGCATTTAGACCCTATTTTCTTTAAATGTATTCGTTTTGCCCCCACTTCTTTTTAGTTTAGTTTATTTTTTTTTAATTTAATCCAACCCTCAACATTTTCGGGTTGATTTATATTGTCTCGAAATATTTCATCCATAAACTTATATCCAAAAATTTCTAAATTCCTGTTTTTATTTAACCATATGCATGAATTTCTTCACTTTTATTTCTCTTGTAGTTAGTTTGCAATCTAAGCAACCTTTATTTTTCCCCGGGGTTTACATGCAAGAAGAGGGACTTAACACAATGAGGTTAAGAAAGAGTCTAATATGTCTGCTTTAGTGGTAGAGGAAATTTTAGGGAACTCTTCAGTGGAATCACCTATAAAGATAAGTATGGTCTTAGAAGAGTCTCATGATATTAGTCCTCCTAAACTACTTGATTCCTCATCCCACATGCTTGGTATCCAACACATCATAAGTTTAAAGCAACATGTTGAATTTCATGACCCTTTACCTCATGCACGTGATGAGGAAGATGAAGATAATCCTAGTTTACTTGATTGTGTCCATACCATATCTACTCAGGTTTCAAACAATGTTTGTCTCATTCCACACCCTCAATCATTTAGTGTTCATAGTTACAAACCTGAGAAGCCTATAGAACACCTTCCTAATACAACCATATTATTCGATAGTTTCACCTATATTTAACTAGTGTTTTGCCTATGTTTTATATATAAAATGTCTTGATATTCTTTGTTTTATGTTTTGAAGGCACTTTTGGATGAAAGATGCAAAAAGGAGTAAATTGGAGGTAATTGGCAGATTTGACCTTCAGTCGATGTTTTGTGCAGAGCGTGAGCTCTAGAGGTTGAAATGAAGTGATTCTATTGGCATTAAAAAGAATATGTTTGTTCTCCTATGCTTCTTTTTCAAGAACTGTGAGATTTATTTTACCCTTTCTTTTCAGTTTATATGATGAATATGTTTGTTCTCCTATGCTTCTTTTTCCTATGATTGTTTATTTAAATTGCTAGAGCGGACTCTAAGTTATTATTGTAAACAATCTATTGCTATGTTTGATATCAAAACCGGAGTTGTGGTATATAAACTTGTGAAGCAACTGAGTTTAATAATTGTGGCGGATCTACGTTACTAATCTTAGGGAGAACATTCAATTAAATCAAACATAGACTGCGGACAGTTATGTTTTCTTGATTAATCAACTTATCTAGTTCTTAAGGCTGCCATTGAATTAAATTACTAGTGCGGACCCTGTGATCGTTTGATGGTTGGGGTTAGTTATATGGCAGATCCGTTAACTAACCAATGTTAAGAAGAGATAAATATTCAGAATATAAATTGATGTTTCATTTCCATGATCAGTTCTGATTTCTGTAAGTGGATGTGTGCTTGCGACCAAGGTTTGTTCTCTTGATAATTTTCTGATTTTATTAAATTTTGTTTGATAGTTTTCTGTTTTCTTTTGCTTTAGCCAAGATAACGTCCAAACCCCCCCCAAATTGCATATCACCTAGCATAAAAATCTGACTTGAACCTTCCTCGTGGGATCGACCCCTTGCTTGCTCTATACTATCTTGTGTGTTGTGTTTGAAGCTAGGGTAATTAATTTGTGCGACCGCGACATCGCAACACTTCCCATATCTCCTCACGATAGGATGTCTAAGTCAGCTGAGTCGTTACCATGTAGGGTTCATAATTTGCATATTGAGATCATGAAAAACAAATTCAAGCAAGTAATGAACAATACAAATTTCGAGCTGATTTATTTAAGTATCATGATGCACTTAATGTTGGAGATTATTTCATGATACAGATTAGACCTGAATGATGTCCTTTGAAAACTGATCATAAATTACAAGTAAGTAGTGCTAGACCATTTAAAGTGTTGCCAATGATTAAATCAAATAATTATGTCATTAAATTGCCATTAAACTTTGATATTAGCTCTACTTTTAACATAAAAGACCTAGGTATTTATAAAACACAACCTATCCGTGATGCTTCTTTTGATACCCCTACCTCATTATCCATATCTTTGGCACAAAAGGAATATATTAATGCTACTTTGAATGCACAAGTGGTTTTTACCAGGGATGGTGAACTTCAGCAAATCCTAGTATATGGGTTCGACGACCAGATTTAAACTATACTTGGATTATCAGAGAGACATCATAACAACTTGATCCTTATCTTTGAGAGCGTTATCGGAGTCGCCTTGTCCTATACTCGACGGGGTCGAGTTCTTCCAACCCCGAGAGAATTGATGGGGACACCAAACTCGAAATATTATTTATGCACGCGCATGATCATAGACGATGGAGGATAGCCCAAACAATTGAGAGATTGGGCTTTAACTTATGTTTTGGGTTTAATTTATATGAACTTTTAGTTGAGGTTTATTAATTTGATTTGATTTAGTGGGCCATAAGCCCAGTCGCTTGTTCTAGTTAGGGTTTTAGTATTAATACCCAACTTTTCTAAATGTTAAGGAGTTTTGATGATTAATGAAAATATTGCAAACTTTGCATATCTTCAATCCCCTTTCTTCTCTTTTTTAGCTTTTTTCTCTCTCTAAAGCTTCTTTCTTTTCTTGCTTTAATTCTTATTATTTATTGTCCGGCATCAACATAACCTTTAAGCATGAAACCATTGCGCCAAGAATCTTTTGGTGTGTTTCCTTTTTCTTCCAAAACTATGCATGGTCGCACATGTTCACAAGAATTTTTTTGGGAATTCAAAGTTTAGTACAAAAACAGAAATCATGTTGGTGTTTGTCCATAACAAACGAGTTCTAGAAATTCAAATGATTCCTTAGAAATGTAACCATAAACCTAAAAGACCTGGAAAAAAAAAGCACCATGAAGTGACTCCAAAAGTCGAGTTTTGATTGAATGAATAATGAGAAATCACTTTGCATACTCACATGAAAGCAAGGCTTACCGATCCTAAATGCATGCATTTGAAATGAGGAAAGACCTTCTATGATAATTTTTTCACGATGCTAAAATATATCATTTACAGACCTCTTCGAGCCTAGTAATGTTTGTTTTTGCAAATAACCTTGGCTATGATCACACCCCACACTGGGGGACAAGTGCGAGAGATATATAAAAAAAACCTCAACGATTGAAAGTGCCCAAACAACATTGGGGGGCATAAAAGAAAATTCTCAATCATTAAAGGTGCCCAAACAAAGCTTAGGGGCATGAAGAAAAATCCAAAGGATCTAAAAAAATTTTGAGCAAAAAAAAAAAATGAGATGCTCAACCAAATGAAAAAAAAAAAACAAAGAGAAAGAGCCCAAGCCCAACACTGGGGGGCACGATAGACCATTTTGGAAAGAAAATTCAAAAGACAAAAGGTCAGGTAACAAGCACAAGTGATCTTTAGTCTTGAAATCCCTTAAACACCTGTTGAGCCTACAAATATCCTTTTCTTCATAACCAAGAGCCTAAGCCTACATTAGGTGCCTAATCAAGCCCT
The DNA here is from genome assembly GCF_000002775.5 of Populus trichocarpa. Taxonomy (NCBI): domain Eukaryota; kingdom Viridiplantae; phylum Streptophyta; class Magnoliopsida; order Malpighiales; family Salicaceae; genus Populus; species Populus trichocarpa. The sequence continues at coordinate 4,825,304 of NC_037294.2, read as the reverse complement.
TTCTGATCAAAGGCAAGCAATCTGGATCGGTAAGCAGTGCTTTCTCATGTAAACCAAATCATCATTCATGCAAATAAAATGAATGCTTTGAAGACTAGTTCTTTGAAACCCTCAAATTAAATCTTAAACCTTTTTGACCAACCAAGTGTCACTTCATATTTTTCACCAAAAGCAAAACAAAAAATTTTCATCACTTCTGAAAACCTCTCCATAGGAATCACTTGAATTTCTTCATAATGAGTTCATTTTGAATCGATGTCAAAATGATTTCTATGTCTAGAATAGCTTTGAAATTCCAAAAATTCTGCATGAAAACAACTCCTTGTCAAACCTTCCTTCACATAGCCTCATCCCCAAACCCGAATTGAACATTTGGGGGCATGATCAAGCTAGGGGGCAATCAAAAACACCTGGTAGGGCTGGCTCCATGATTCCCTTTCTAAGAAGAATACCGGGCAAAATTGGCAACCCTTGAGATAAAGGGCGGAGGACAAAGACGTATGATGATATCAAGTCCTTCCTAGAGGTCAAAATCACAAGAGATGACTCGATTAAGCAAGAGCGAAAAAGCCATTGGAGTTCACTACCAACACTCTAACTTTTGAGAAAAGAAAGAAACCATGAAGAAATAGGGACCTACATTTCTCAGGTAAGTATACATGCATATCAATCATAATGCATTGCTTTCAACATTGTTAGATCGGTGTTACACCATCAACTTTTAGGTAGCGTGTTTTCTAACCCTACCTCATTTCGAGTGCGCCTTTGAGCCCTCACTTCTCAAGTACTGCTTTTTCCAACACTACCTCCTTTCTAGTGCGCCTTTGTGCCCTCACTTCCTTTTGTGTGCGCCTTTGAGCCACCATTTCTCAAGTAGTGTGTTTTCTAACCCTACCTTATTTCGAGTGCGCCTTTGAGCCCTCACTTCTCAGGTAGTGCGTTTTCTAACCCTACCTCCTTTCTAGTGCGCCTTTGAGCCACCATCATTAGGTAGTGTGTTTTCTAACCCTACCTCATTTCGAGTGCGCCTTTAAGCCCTCACTTCTCAGGTTGTGCGTTTTCTAACCATACCTCCTTTCGAGTGCGTCTTTGAGCCCTCACTTCTCAAGTAGTGCGTTTTCTAACCCTACCTCCTTCTGAGTGCGCCTTTGAGCCACCATCTCTTAGGTAGTGCATTTTATAACCATACCTCTTTTTGAGTGCACCTTTGAGCCCTCACTTCTCAGGTAGTGCGTTTTCTAACCCTACCTCCTTTCGAGTGCGCCTTTAAGCCCTTGCCAACAATTTTTCTAGGTAGGTCACCCATTACAACGCAACCAATTCTCCATGTTTTTTTATCTGGGTAGGTCGCCCATTACAATGAGGTCATTCTTCCACCTGGATAGGTTACCCATTACAATTAGACCACTCTTTTCTTTTTTCCTTAGGTAGGTCACCCATTACAATTAGACCAATCTTTTTCTTGATAGGTTACCCATTACAATTGAACCAATTATTCATGTTTTTTTTTATCTTGGTAGGTCACCCATTACAATGAGGCCATTCTTCCACTTGGGTAGGTCACCCATTACAATGAGACCACTCTTTCCTTTTTCCTTGGGTAGGTCACCCATTACAATGAGACCAACATTTTTTCTAGGTAGGTCACCCATTACAACGCGACCAATTCTCCATGTTTTTTTTATCTGGGTAGGTTGCCCATTACAATGAGGTCATTCTTCCACCTGGATAGGTTACCCATTACAATTAGACCACTCTTTTCTTTTTTCCTTAGGTAGGTCACCCATTACAATTAGACCAATCTTTTTCTTGATAGGTTACCCATTACAATTGAACCAATTATTCATGTTTTTTTTTTTTATCTTGGTAGGTCACCCATTACAATGAGGCCATTCTTCCACTTCAGTAGGTCACCCATTACAATGAGACCACTCTTTCCTTTTTCCTTGGGTAGGTCACCCATTACAATGAGACCAACATTTTTTCTAGGTAGGTCACCCATTACAACGCGACCAATTCTCCATGTTTTTCTTATCTGGGTAGATCCCATTACAATGAGGTTATTCTTCCACCTGGGTAGGTCACCCATTACAATGAGACCACTCTTTCTTTTTTTTTGGTAGGTCACCCATTACAATGAGACCAACATTTTTCTGGGTAGGTCACCCATTACAACGTGACCAATTCTCCATGTTTTTTTTATCTGGGTAGGTCACCCATTACAATGAGGTCATTCTTCCACCTGGGTAGGTCACCCATTAGAATGAGACCACGCTTCCCTTTTTCCACTTGGATAGGTCACCCATTACAATGAGACCATTCTCCATGTTTTTAAGATCATTTTCTTTTTCTTTTCTTTACAAAGCTTACTATGCAAAACATTGAGGAGTTTTGCTTCTTAAGCATTGTAAAGATGGGGCATCTGTTGTTACCCAAATTTTGACCCACCTTTTTTATAAAATTTTCAGAAAATCCAAAAATAGCGAAAAACAATGAAAATCCAAAAAAAAATGTTTTTAATATATTTGCATCATTTTTGGCATTTTCAGCGTCGTTTAAAAAAGAATTTAAATTTTCAAAGGTCTTTCGAACGCGTTCGACTTTTCACGCGTCATTTTTTAAAATCATTATTTTTCTCATTTGAGTCGACGTTGATATTGCTCGTTTTCAAAAAAATACAAAAAAATTAAGCAAAATCAAAATTTACAAAAAAACAAAGTTGAGGGACCAAGTTTGGATACCAAACAATTTTTTTACCTATAAATAGGAGTTTCCAACACATACACAAAGAGGGGGTAATTTTGAAAAAAAAAACCCCTAAACCTCAACCTATCTTTAACCAAACAGCCGCCCCTCCTGGTTTGGATTTTTTTCTCCAACCGGCCACAAGACAGGCTTCCCCTTCTCAGCACCAGCCTCTCCATCCCCACACACGCCCGACCACCACACATTTTCCTTTTCCAAACGAGCTGCCTCCCAACGCCATTTCCCCATTTTCTGCCCAACACCGTTTCCTTCTCCCAGCTAACCCAAGATACCCATCGTCCATCTCCTCTCTCAATCTCCCCCCACAGAGAACCAGCCAAAGTCTTCGCTCTCCCCTGCTTTGGGATTTTTGCTTCCACACCATTTCCTTTCACTTCTCGCCGCCAGCCATACCTAGACAGCCCAAACACAACAGCTCCATTTCCCCCCTGCACACCGGTCTCCAAAAACCAACACCCCTTTGCCGCAGACCTTCCTCTCTCGGTTGCTTCTCTTCCTCACTGAGAACACCGCCTTCTAGTCCTCAGCCGACAGATCCTCCCTCTTCCTCCGACTCCTTCCCCACACACGGCTAAACCCCAAATCCAGTCTCACTTCCCAACTCTCTACTGACTCAACCATTCTCACCGGCCTCTAGCAGCTGTGCAGACACGACAGAAACTCAGCCGCCAGCCGCCCCTTTGACATACCGCCGGCCACTTGAAACAGAGAAAAAGGTGAAACGAAAAAAGAAAAAAAGAAGGGCTTTGCAGAAGAAACAAATCTAAAAAAGGGAGGATCGAGAGTAGATCTAAAAACGAAAGAAAAAATAAAACCGACTGCTGTTTGTGCGTTTTTTTTATTGTTGCAGGTGACGGTGACCCTCATCACTGGCATAGGAAGATGCTTGACCGCTTTTTATGTTCGGCTTGTTTTAACTCGCAAGTGCACGAGTGTGCGATGTAGCAATTAACTCGGTAAGATCGAGGTCATATCCACAGAGAGCTAGATCTGGAAATTAAGCTAGGTAACAAAAAAAACTCAAGAGAAATTAAATTAACAATAACTTGGTTGAAAATGATTGATGGATTTGTTTTCAAAGATGAAAAAGTGTAAATAGATTTTAAATGACAAGAAAAGGTAAGTCTTGGTCCAAATCAATTTTAATGGTGATGTATTGGTGATTCCTTCAACATATATAAGATAACTCAACCTAATATCAACGATGGTGATATTAGATCGGAAGATATTACAATGAAGTTTAAAAAGATAAAGATTGATTATTGCTTAAGAATGAACAAGTACTTTCATATTAAGTAAGACATTGAATCAAGCAATCTCTATACCAAAACTAAGGTTTGTGCATAAAAATTCAAGATTATAACATTACCTAAATGATTTCTAAAATTTCTTTGCAATAATAAAACATTCATGAAGAAAATAAGAAGATAAACATTAAGATTCAATCATATCTTAAAGAACTCACCTCAATCACCATCATCCTTGATTTGGATCCAAGAAGGAGATTAGCCAACCATGATTATATATGAGAACACTTCAATAAACATGAAATAACTTGAATCACACTGAAATAATAAGTTTTACAAGCTAAAGAACCGAAATCTATAAAGAAGAACACAACACAATTTCAGTAAATATTCGGACACAAATCTGACTCTAACTTTGGACAGCAATTAGACCCTCTTAGAAGCCTCTTTTGAAGATGGCTATTAGAGACATATTTATAGGCCATTCTGTTCGCTTTCCAGATCATAGAACAGATAATTTGGACATCTGAGTCAAAAGTTATGGGCAAAACACCGAAAGGTGTTCTGGAAAATCAAATCAGGCCAGCTTGGAGAACACTTTGGTGCACGTTTTTCTTCCTCCTTTGTGAGCTGTCTCTTTCTTCTTTTTGACCCAAAATAATGTGACAATGTCCCCTCCAGCTTTCCATCCATGTGCTTGCCCTCTTGGATCAATGAATTATCCAAAATAAATCAAATGTTATTTGTTGTGTGGACATGTAAGATCATGGATTGTGCTTGGGCTGATTTGGAGGCTGATTTGAGGCTGATTTGGGGCTGAATTTAAGCATCAAATAAGGATACAAATGTATCTATTATTTGGGCTAAGATTGACATTAAAACCTTGAGTGTTTGATGGTTGAAGTTTGCACACAACATAAGGCAAGTTTGGGCTTGAAATAGATCATATGATATTCTTTTCTAGAATTGGAATAGAATTGATTTTTGGGGCAAATTTGGAGCACTTATTTGAACCAAGATTTTCTTCAATCTTCAACTAAATTTCTCTTCAATTCTTTGTTCCAAATTCCGACGTTGAATTTTCTGAAATAATTCATTTAAGCTCCAAAAACCTATCGAAACATTAAAAGAAACTTCATTACTAAAAAGCACATCAATTATTATAAAAAACCCAAATAAAAACAATAAATACATATGTAAAAACTTAGATTTTGCTAGTCCTCAAGCAAAACAAAACATAAAACCTTTGAAATAAAAAGAATAATAACAACATAATTAGGCTCGACTCATCACACTTAAAGGACCTATCATGCAAACATTGGTATCTTTAATTTAGTGTACACAATAGCAAATAAAGAAAAATAAGCATACTCACATTCTCTAAATCAAACATCCATACAAAATTCCAAATTCAATCGTATTTATCATGCAACCAACATAATTGATTCACGCGAAAACTCAACTTGTAATCTTCCCTTCTCACTACTACAAACAAGGTAGCAAACTAGAGAAATATTTGTATTTTTTTTTCTTTCTTTTTTTTTTCTTTCTTTTTTTGAAGATATTATTTATTCTTTTTCTTTAAGTGGTCACTTCCCTTTTGACGCGAATACAAACATTTGTGATGAATGCACCCGGTTACTCACAAAGTCACAAACTTAAAGTGCTTTGCATACTCTTATTTCAAGCTGCCGTTTGACGTAAAGATAAACATTTGTGATGAATACCCCTAGTTACTGAGCAACTCAAAACATTGGAGTAGATAGAACTTTGTACACATTTGTGTAATAATGATTACTCTATTCACTTAAACCTTGTTTAGGACTAGATCAAAAGGGATAATCACAAGTAAAGCATCACATTCATCTTTCATGCATAATCACACAACTCACACAACTTTTACAAGGAAAGATGTACTTCAATAATCTTAAAAAAAAAGTATGCTATATCTTGCTTTATAAGATATTATCCATCCCAAATTAAAGCATGCAATGTTCAACACAATAAGGAATCCAAAAATGTAATGTTGATCCTAAACAAGACTCGTTCACGTACGAATGCAAAAAAATTTTTTCTAACAAGCATGGTCATCTCACGCATTCAACATAATCAAATATCTAAAATTAAGTTTTACATTATCATCAATGAAAAAAAAGAAAGAGAATAAAGATTAGAAAACTGTTACTCCCCTTTTGTTCTCAAGGATGAATGTCTGATTGAATTGGACATGAGCTGACTTCTTGCTTGATTTTTTTTTTTTACCTGCATATCACAACTAAAAGAAAACATTGATGTTTTTTTTTTTTTTTTGAAAATAAAGAACCTCTTACCCCCCAACTTAAAATAATGCATTGTCCCTAATGCATGAACAAGAAAATATAAGAGATGGAAGAACGAAAAATAAATAAATAAATAAAAATGAAATAAAAATAAAAATAAAAATAAAAACTCATTACTTCTGATACTACAATGGTATTGGATCTTCAAGATCCAATGTCTCAACTTCAGCCACAACGTTTTCAAGATAAGGTTTCAATCGATGACCATTTACTTTGAAAACATTTCCATTCTTAGGATTTTCTACCTCAAATGCACCATGCTCAGAGATGGATTTAATCACAAATGGACCAATCCATTTTGTCCTCAACTTCCCAGGAAAGAAATGTAATCGTGAATTATACAAGAGAACCTTTTGACCAACATGAAAGGATTTTCTAAAAATATGTTTATCATGCAAAGCTTTCATCTTATGTTTTGAAATTTTTGCATTTTCAAATGCATCATTTCTCAGCTCCTCTAATTCATCCAATTGAAGCTTTCTATTTTTGCCAACCTCGTTTTCATTGTCATTGAATTGCCGGATGGCCCAATATGCACGGTGCTCAATCTCAACAGGGAGATGACAAGGCTTTTCATAAACTAGCCTATAAGGAGACATTCCTAGAGAGGTCTTGTAAGCAGTGCGATATGCCCACAAAGCATCAACTAGTCTTAGGGACCAATCTTTACGGTTTGGATTGACTGTTTTCTCTAAAATGTTCTTGATCTCCCTATTTGCCAACTCAGCTTGGCCACTAGTCTGTGGGTGATAGGGGGTACTGACCTTGTGAATTACACCATATTTTTTCATCAAAATTCCAACGGGCTTGTTACAAAAATGTTTTCCCCCATCACTAATCATAGCCCGGGGCATGCCAAAACGAGAGAAAATATTTTCTTTCAAGAATTTGACCACAACTCGATGGTCATTGGTTCGAGATGCAATGGCCTCCACCCATTTAGACACATAATCAACAGCTACAAGGATGAATTGGTAACCAAATGAACTTGGAAAAGGTCCCATGAAATCAATCCCCCAACAATCAAATATTTCCAAAACAAAAATGGGGTTTAGGGGCATCATGTTACGCCTAGTGAGGTTACCTAGTCGTTGGCATCGGTCACATGCAACACAGAAGGCATGGACATCTTTGAACATGGTGGGCCAATAAAAACCACACTGCAAGATCTTGGCAGTGGTTTTCTTGGAAGAGAAATGCCCACCACAGGCTAATGCATGACAAAAATTAATTACACTTGGAATTTCATGATCAGGGATGCACCGCCTAACAATTTGGTCAGGGCAGTATTTAAATAGGTAGGGGTCATCCCAAAAAAAGGTACGCACGTTGCGCAAGAATTTTTGTTTGTCAAGTTTAGACCAATGAGAAGGAATCTGACTTGTGGCTAGGTAATTTGCTATGTCAGCATACCATGGAGAGCCAATGTAGGAAACGGTACCTGCACAAAATAAATTTTCATCAGCAAAGAATTCATTTATTGGAGATTCATCAATTATGGTCTCATAGCTTGAAAGACGGGACAAATGATCAGCCACTACATTCTCTACTCCCTTTTTATCTCGAATTTCAAGGTTAAACTCTTGGAGTAGGAGGATCCATCGAATCAAACGTGGCTTGGCATCTTGTTTTGTGAGCAAGTATTTCAATGCTGCATGATCAGTGAAAACAATAACAAGAGATCCAACCAAATAAGACCTAAACTTGTCTAATGCAAAGACCACAGCTAAAAGTTCTTTTTCAATTGTAGTGTAATTCAATTGAGCATCATTCAAAGTCTTGCTAGCATAATAAATGACATGAGGTTTCTTATCTTTTCTTTGCCCTAAAACAGCCCCTACCGCAAAATCACTAGCATCACACATCAGTTTAAATGGTAAAGACCAATCAGGAGCTTGCATGATTGGTGCAGTGGTCAACAACCCTTTAAGCTTTTCAAAAGCTTCTTGACATTTTGATGTCCAATCAAATTGAACATCTTGTGACAACAAGTTACACAATGGTTTGGCAATGGTACTAAAAGAATGAATGAATCTTCGGTAAAAACCAGCGTGTCCTAAAAAGGATCTCACATCTTTCACAGTCCGAGGGGTAGGTAATTTTTGAATGACTTCAACCTTTGACTTATCTACCTCTATCCCTTTTGAAGAGACAATGTGACCTAAAACAATGCCATGTGTCACCATAAAATGACACTTCTCCCAATTGAGTACAAGATTGCTCTCCTCACACCTTTCAAGAACTTTTTCCAAATGCATTAGACACAACTCATAAGAATCCCCATAAACTGAAAAATCATCCATGAAAACTTCCAAAAAATTTTCCACCATGTCACTAAAGATACTCATCATACATCTTTGAAAAGTGGCTGGTGCATTACACAAGCCAAAAGGCATTCTTCTATAAGCATAGGTACCAAAAGGACAAGTGAAAGTGGTTTTTTCTTGGTCTTCTAAGGAAATCTCAATTTGGTTGTAACCTGAGTATCCATCAAGAAAACAATAGAAAGCTCTTCCAGCTACTCTTTCAAGCACTTGGTCTAAAAATGGAAGTGGAAAATGGTCCTTCCTAGTCACCATGTTCAACTTACGATAATCAATGCACATACGCCATCCAGTTTGGATTCTAGTTGGTACTAGCTCATTATTTTCATTCTTCACTACCGTGACTCCAGATTTTTTAGGGACAACTTGGGTTGGACTAACCTATTTTGAGTTTGCAATGGGGTAAATGATACCTGCATCAAGTAACTTAAGCACTTCACCTCTCACTACTTCCTTCATGTTTGGGTTCAATCGTCTTTGCATTTGCCTCACAGATTTAGCCTCTTCTTCAAGATAGATTCTATGTGTACATAAAAGAGGGCTAATTCCTTTCAAATCAGTAATAGTCCACCCAATTGCTTTCTTGTGTTTTCTCACCACTCTCAAAAGTTCTTGTTCCTGCTCTATGCTAAGTTTTGATGAAATCACAATAGGATATGATTCATCTTCCCCTAGAAAAGCATACTTAAGATCACTTGGTAAAGGCTTCCTTTCTGGTTTATAAGGTTGGACAAGAGATGCCTCAGCTTTCACTTGGGGTGAAATCAAAGGCTCAAACGATGGGGTCCATTGACCTATTGACATAATAGGCATTGGATCTAGATAAGTCTCGAGTTCTCTTACTTCCTCATCAACACATTCCAAAGAACAAAATCTTTCATCATGAATTAAAGTTCTCTCCAATGGATCCTTGATCCACTCTCTCTCAAAGTGTTCTTGACAAACTGTTTGGATCAAATCTACCTCTCTAATGTCCTCATGTTCACCAATTTGTTTAGAGACATTGAATATGTTCATCTCCACAGTCATGTTCCCAAAAGACAATTTCATCACCCCATTCCTACAATTGATTAAAGCATTGGATGTAGGAAAGGTCTACCTAAGATGACTGGGATGGGAGCATTAGAACCTTGAATTGGTGCGGTGTCTAGCACTACAAAATCAACAGGAAAGTAGAATTTATCTACTTGGACCAACACATCCTCAACAATACCCCTGAGAATCTTGATTGACCTATCAGCTAATTGAAGGGTGATTCGAGTAGGCTTGATTTCTCCTAAACCTAACTGTTCGTAAACAGTGTAGGGTATCAAATTCACACTTGCTCCTAAATCCAACAAAGCTTGGTCTATCTTATGATTTCCAATAATGCATGAAATGGTAGGACAACCAGGATCTTTGTATTTGGGAGGGGTCTTAAACTGGATGATGGCACTAGCATGTTCAGTTACAAAGGCTCTTTCTTTCACATTCAATCTCCTTTTGACTGTGCATAAGTCCTTAAGGAACTTTGCATAAGATGGGACTTGTTTAATTGCATCAAGGAGTGGAATGTTGACTTTCACTTGTTTGAACAATTCATAGATTTCAGAGTTCATAAGATCATGTTTAGGTTTCCCTAACCTTTGTGGAAATGGTGCTCTAGGAACAAATTCTAAATCACTCACTTTGACTCCAATTTTTCTTGAATCATCTCCTTTCTCACTCATCTCTTTCTCATTTATCTCACCTTCTTTGTCACTCAAGCTCTCATTTGTCACTTGTGTTTTGATTTCCTCTTCACTTTCCTTAGATTTCTCCTCCACAATACCTTTAGGAATCTCAAAACCTATAGCTTTGTCAACAATCTTTCCACTTCTAAGGGTAGTGATGGCTTGGACTTGTTCATGGTTTGAAGGTTCACTAGATGAGGATTCACTCATGTGTACCTGACCTCTAGGATTTGGCATTGGTTGAGCTGGAATCTTTCCCTTCTCTTGAATGCTTAGTGATTGAGTCAACTTGGTTAGTTGACTTCGAATGTCATCTAAGGTCCTATTGGTCTGGTCTTGAAATTTGTAAGCTTGGTTGTTGATTCCTCCTTGTGTTTGCATGAATTGTTGAAGAGTATCCTCTAGGGATCTCTTATGAGGTGGTTGGTATGTGTTATGTGTGGGAGCATGAAATGGTTGGGGTGGAGGTTGAAATGTTTGAGGTACTGAAGAGCCCTCATTTCTCCATCCAAAATTTGGGTGGTTCCTCCATCCAGGATTGTAGGTCTCAGAGTAGGGATTGCCTACTTGGTTTGAAAATGGCTTTCTAATATTACTTGAATCAGAAGTTTGGCCATATAGCACTTCCTTGAAGGCTGGAATGGTAGGACACTCAGTTGTCCTATGTCCTTTACTCTCACAAACAACACAACTTTCCTCTTGTTGTTCACTCATGACATGCACTTTTTTAATCTCAAGAGACTCTACTTTCCTAGCCAATGAGGCTAATCTAGCATTGAGGTCATTAGTCTCTTTCAATTGGAACTTCCCACTTGAATGAGAAATGGTGTTTCTAGACTCAACATGAAGTGGGAGAGAAGTCTCCCATTGCTTTGTGTTTTCAGCCAATTGATCAAAGAAATCAAAGGCTTCAATTGGTTCTTTGTCATAAAACTCACCATTACACATGGTTGACACTAGTTTTTTAAAATCTGCGGTAAGAGAGTCGTAGAAGAAACTCACTAACCTCCACATCTCAAAACCATGGTGGGGGCATGCATTTAACAAGTCTTTGAACCTTTCCCAAGCTTGGTGAAATGACTCATTTGGACTACAAGAAAAATTCATCATTTGACGTTGTAAGGCTGCTGTCCTATGAGTGGGGAAGTATTTTTTTCAAAAATTCAGCTTGCATTTCTCTCCATGTACCTATAGACCTAGGACGCAAGGAGTTTAGCCAAAACTTGGCTTTATCCTTTAGAGAGAATGGGAACAATTTAAGCCGAATGGTTTCCTCGGTGCATGTTCTATCAATAAAAGTATTACATACCTCTTCAAAGTCCTTAATATGTATGTATGGATTTTCAGAATCCATACCGTGAAATGTGGGAAGAAGTTGAATCATGCCCGGTTTCAAATTGAAAGCTTGTTGGTTAAGAGGCAAGATAATACACGAAGGTGTACTTTGTCTAGCCGGGTGAAGATACTCCCTAAGAGTTCGAAAATTAGGTTGATCATTGAATTGTGGAGGTCCATTACCTTGAACACTCCCTTCACCCTCTACATCTTCAACATTAGCCATGATATAAAAAAAAAGAATATATAACAATTATATGAATACGAAAAAAAAGAAAAAAGAAAAAGAAGATTGCAAATAAAAGTAAATGAAACGTAAAAGATAAAGTAATAACACAAAAATAAAAATACAACAAATTAAGAAATTCACTCTCCAACTAATAAGCAATATTAACAACAATAAACATTAAAGGATAATTATAACAAGCATGAATAAAAAGGCGGTAATACCGGCCAAGCACTTCAAACAATAAATATAGGAAAAATAATAACAACAAAATAAAATAAAATAAACAAGAGGCGGTAAAACCAGCCTTATAATATAAACAATAAATATTAGAAACTAACTAGAATAGACAATAAAAGAAAAATGATTGAACCAACCAAAATCCAATAATTAATAGTCCAGTCCACAGTCCAATATCCGAAAAGTTGAGGTCAATTTTTTTTTTTTAGGGGGTAAAACCAGCCATTTGATTTTTTATTTATATGTATTTTTTTTTTGTTTTCCAATAATCAAATATAAATTTGTTACCTTTGCTTGCTAGCTCCCCGGCAACGGCGCCAAAATTGCTTGACCGCTTTTTATGTTCGGCTTGTTTTAACTCGCAAGTGCACGAGTGTGCGATGTAGCAATTAACTCGGTAAGATCGAGGTCATATCCACAGAGAGCTAGATCTGGAAATTAAGCTAGGTAACAAAAAAAACTCAAGAGAAATTAAATTAACAATAACTTGGTTGAAAATGATTGATGGATTTGTTTTCAAAGATGAAAAAGTGTAAATAGATTTTAAATGACAAGAAAAGGTAAGTCTTGGTCCAAATCAATTTTAATGGTGATGTATTGGTGATTCCTTCAACATATATAAGATAACTCAACCTAATATCAACGATGGTGATATTAGATCGGAAGATATTACAATGAAGTTTAAAAAGATGAAGATTGATTATTGCTTAAGAATGAACAAGTACTTTCATATTAAGTAAGACATTGAATCAAGCAATCTCTATACCAAAACTAAGGTTTGTGCATAAAAATTCAAGATTATAACATTACCTAAATGATTTCTAAAATTTCTTTGCAAGAATAAAACATTCATGAAGAAAATAAGAAGATAAACATTAAGATTCAATCATATCTTAAAGAACTCACCTCAATCACCATCATCCTTGATTTGGATCCAAGAAGGAGATTAGCCAACCATGATTATATATGAGAACACTTCAATAAACATGAAATAACTTGAATCACACTGAAATAATAAGTTTTACAAGCTAAAGAACCGAAATCTATAAAGAAGAACACAACACAATTTCAGTAAATATTCGGACACAAATCTGACTCTAACTTTGGACAGCAATTAGACCCTCTTAGAAGCCTCTTTTGAAGATGGCTATTAGAGACATATTTATAGGCCATTCTGTTCGCTTTCCAGATCATTAAAGAACAGATAATTTGGACATCTGAGTCAAACGTTATGGGCAAAACACCGAAAGGTGTTCTGGAAAATCAAATCAGGCCAGCTTGGAGAACACTTTGGTGCACGTTTTTCTTCCTCCTTTGTGAGCTGTCTCTTTCTTCTTTTTGACCCAAAATAATGTGACAATTTCCCCTCCAGCTTTCCATCCATGTGCTTGCCCTCTTGGATCAATGAATTATCCAAAATAAATCAAATGTTATTTGTTGTGTGGACATGTAAGATCATGGATTGTGCTTGGGCTGATTTGGAGGCTGATTTGAGGCTGATTTGGGGCTGAATTTAAGCATCAAATAAGGATACAAATGTATCTATTATTTGGGCTAAGATTGACATTAAAACCTTGAGTGTTTGATGGTTGAAGTTTGCACACAACATAAGGCAAGTTTGGGCTTGAAATAGATCATATGATATTCTTTTCTAGAATTGGAATAGAATTGATTTTTGGGGCAAATTTGGAGCACTTATTTGAACCAAGATTTTCTTCAATCTTCAACTAAATTTCTCTTCAATTCTTTGTTCCAAATTCCGACGTTGAATTTTCTGAAATAATTCATTTAAGCTCCAAAAACCTATCGAAACATTAAAAGAAACTTCATTACTAAAAAGCACATCAATTATTATAAAAAACCCAAATAAAAACAATAAATACATATGTAAAATAAGAGACTTAATGATACTTTTGATGCACAATCAGAAGACAGAAAAAGAAGACGTTCCCAATCCATCGGTTTTATTGTCTTCATCGGTGGCGGCGCTTGAACCCACGCGCCGCCAGTGGCGGGGGCGCGTGGAGCAACACGCCGCTACTGTTCTGGCGGACCCAGAATGCATCCCAAAACTGTTCCTTAATTTTTTGGGCTCCATTTTGTAAATTTTAAATTGTTTAATGTAATTTTTATTTAGTTTTTTTGAATTTTTATAATCTGTAGTGTGGATGTGAAAAAAGAAAAAAGAAAGAAAAAGAAAAAATATATAGTAAAAGTGAATGTGTGTTTGTATTTGTTTTATGGATGTTATTTTTTATGAATGTTTTTTTATGATAAAATCAAAGAATAAAGAAGAATTTAATATTTTGATTTGCTCATGGTCAAGAATTATGAGCTTATACATAAGTCGTATTTCTAATATCCGATGAAAAGATAATTTTTAAAACTTCTTTAACACATCAAAGCCATGAAGCAGCTTACCTCAGGTAGGGTGCGTTAGAGGTGCTAATACCTTCCCTAACCACAACCAGTCCCTTACCCATGAATCTCTGACAAGACCAGTACATCTGGGTTTCCTAGCAACCCTCAATGAAATACTAGGTGGCGACTCCCAACAAACCAATTAACAGAAATGAAAAATCACCAAAACGAATGTCGCGCGGGTGACGTGTGACATACTAAATAAATAATCCTCTTAGCTAGTATGACACGACCAAAGAGTTGATGTCTTCTCCCAAGTGTAGAAGTGTCGAAGTAATAAATAACCCAGCAAGATCGGGGTCGAACCACAGGGAGGTTAATTGTATAAACTATAAATAAAGAAATAGATAATAACAGAAAAGGAGTTGAAGAGAGCTTTGAGATGTTATATTGATATAAGGATTAAACAAGGATAAAATAATTGTTAAGGTTAGAGGATCCACTAATGGTATTTCAAACAAGTATAATATAAACTCTTTTTATTACTCAACTGGAAACCACACACAAAGGAGGTTCCAATCGGATTATAAATTGTTAACATGATTACAATTGTTATCTTATTTGAATTATGCTAATACTTGTAAATGTTGTCAGGTATTCATGATTATAACTTATGTTAACAACAAATCAAGTTCCTTTCATAGCACAAATGTTGGTTATACCATACGGTTGGGCTATGAAAGTGCCAAGTATTTGTTGTACCAAGGGTTATACAACATAAATTTAGATTAACCATTTAACATGTAAAGTATTAAAAGTGAACAAGATAACAAATACAAAACATGTTAGTATCAAACATTAAAGTCCATGTTGAGTTTATACTATACTTATTCTTACACCATTGGTGTAACCTTTTCACCTTGACATAATAAACTTAACTAAACATAATGAAAGAGAGAAACATAAATAAACAAGATAAGAACATAAATAAGATATAAGTTAACTAAGTAAAGGAAATGAAATGAAAAGTATAAACAAGAGATTAATATAAACAAAACTTAAGCATTACAAAAATATAAAGAGAGAGAGCAAGAACATGATCTTAATCTGAAAATCAAGATGCCTAAATGCATGGCAAATGCCTCCTTTTATAGGCCAAAATTTGAAACTATTGATTTGATGACTAATTGTTGAGTGGGTGGCCACATCTTGACTTGGTGACAATCCTTATTTTTTTGTCTGAACAAAACGTCATTTCTAACGTCAGAATTTAAATAGATATTCTTCATGAAAGTTCTAGGAAATTGTCTCAACTTTCCAACAAAAAAAGAATCGGTGCATTTGGACCTCTAGAACTCGAGATATGGGCTGAACACTAAACAATGTCTGGGCTGCAGGACAGATTCCGACTACTCCATTGTTGTTACAATTTGAACTTGAAAACGGTCTTTTTAAATCTTGGACTCTGCATGAAAGTTTTAGGCATATGTCTTAGCTTTCCATACATATAAACCAAACCTAAATCCAAGTTCTACAACTCCAGTTATGATCCAATAACCGAATGGTGTTCCAATTTGGACTAAGCCAACATCTCTTTTCTAAGCTCGCCCCTCTCTTTGTCTTCTCAATTTTAGTAGTTAAACTCATTAATCAATCCTTTGATTTATGTTATAGGCTTGCATTAAAGATGAACATTTACCATAAAGATGATTTGTTGATTCTAAAAACTCATTTTCTTTCTCAAGACTAGATCCATCAAAAACACAAATAATTTTTATTTTATGAGTTAAGGATCCTACTATTTCTACACTCTCCTATACTTTTTAAATGTATAGGTTAAATAAAAATGAAAGGAAAAATGAGAAGATTTTATAGACATGGAAAAGGAAATGCAATTATATCACTTATATGGATAGGCTAGCTAGAGTCTTTTTTTTTTTAATTTGTATCATAACATTTATATGTACAAGTAGTTGTGATTGTGGCTCATATATTCCCTTGGTTTTACATTAAAGAATGGCTTAAATGCTCTTTATAAGTCGAGGATAGGCTTCCCATCCAATTTTCTTAAAAACTGACATACAATGTCTTTTTTAGTCAGATTCACAAGACTATATCTAACATATTCTTTATGAAAATGGGCCCAGAAATCATGAATTAATGTTGCATCTCAAGAGTCAATAGAAGATTATCTAAAGACTCCTTACCCAAGTCATCCTTAATGAATTGTATTTTATCTTCACAGTTTATAAATATCATTCCTAAAGAACGACATTATGCATTAGAAGTCCATTTAACACTTTTATTACAGACTTTCAATCATTTTGCATGGCATTTCTTCCCAAAAGTGTTTTTACCTATCCTAGGCATGAGTGAAATAAAAGAATTGAAAGACTCACATAATAATTGAACTTTGCTTCAATTATAAATGAATATCTTCAGGAATTCCATGGTAAATTAACAACCTCAATCTTTCACATCAAGTATAGTAAATTTTTGTTATCGTATTTCGAGGCAAAGTGGGAAAATACCTTTTTAATTTCTTGAAAGTGTTGTCCATTTTTCAAATGAGAGGTGGAGAAGAGATTTATAGAAAAGAGAAAAAATAAATAATTAAACAAATATATAAACAGATATAAGTTATCATGGGAAATTAAAAAAATTGACATGAGAGTCATGGAGTAGAGATATCCTCCATTTGACCGAGGTTGGAAATGGACTAGAAAAAATAAAGTCACAAAAAAAAGAAACACAAAAACAATGTGAGAAAAAGTAATCACTCCTTATAAACAAGATCATTCAAACCAAAAGATTCATTTTCACTAGGAAAATTATCAAAGTATGCTTTCAAACAATATTCATTCACCTTGAAAACATTATCATTCTTTAGATTCTTGGTATCAAATGCCCTATAAGTATACACATGTTTCATAATAAATGGACCACTCCATCTTGATCTTAGCTTTCCAAGAAATAAGTGGAGTTGAGAATTATAAAGCAAAACCTTTTAACCAACATCAAATGATTTTCTTAAGATTTTCTTATCATGAAACGCTTTGATTCTTGCTTTATACATTTTTAAATTCTCATTTGCATCATTTCTTATTTCTTTAAGTTCACTTATTTGTAACTTACTTAGTTAGCTAGCATCATCAAAGTTTGAATGGAAAGCTTTAATAGCCCAATAAGCTTTATGTTCAAGTTCCATAGGCAAGTGACAAGGTTCCCTATAAACTAGCGTTTAAGGTGACATACCTAATGATGTTTTAAATGTAGTTCGATAAGCCCAAAGAGCATCATTAAGTCTGAAAGACTAGTCTTTCCGATTAAAGTTCACTATTTTTTCTAAGATTTATTTGATCTCCCTATTAACAAGTTTTATTTGTCCTCTTTAATGATAAGGGGTCGCAACTTCGTGTATGATTCCATATTTTTTCATTAAAGATTTATATGGTTTGTTGCAAAATTATATTCCACCATCACTTATTATGGCTCGAGGGATTCCAAATCGACTTAGAATATTATCTTTAAAAAATGTGATCATTGTTTTGTGATTATTATTTTGACTTGAAATTGCTTTTATCCATTCTGAAATATAATCTACTGCAAAAACCAAATGATGGAGGAAATGGTCCCATGAAATCTAAACCCTAATAATCAAAGATTTCAATGACAAGAATAGGATTTAAAGGCATCATGTGATATTTTGAAATTGATCCTAACTTTTGACAATTTTCACAGGTTTTGTAGAATGCATTTGAGTCCTTGAACATAATAGGGCAATAAAATTCACATTGTAAGATTTTTGTAGTCATTTTTTTTAATGAGAAGTGACCCTCACATGCATCAGAATATTAAAATTTAATGATACTACTTCCTCATTATCAGGAATGTATCTTCAAAATATTTGATCACGATAATACTTGAACAAGTAAGGGTCATCACAATAAAAGTTCTTCACTTCGCTCAAAAATCTTCTTTTGTCTTAGGTACTCCAATGAGCTGGCAAATCTCGTGTTGCAAGAAAATTGACAATATTTGCAAATAAAGCCATTATAACAATAAAAAATACTCATTAAGAAAGTAATCATTGATTGGTGTCATATCAAATTGTAAACATCCAAAAAATAGAGAAGTAAACCGAAATGACTCCACCATCGCTGTCGATTTCTGAATCGGCAGTGGCATAGTTTTTTGCTGCTAATTTCTGAATCGGCAACGCCGTAGTTTTGGTACCGATTTCAGAATCGACAGCGACAAAATTTTTGGATGTCGATTTTGGAATCGACAGCGACAAAGTTTTTGGCTGTCAATTTCTGAATCGGCAGCGCCACAGTTTTGCTGCTGATTTCTGAATTGGCAACAACAAAGTTTTTTTAGCTACTGATTCAATGCAGTTTTCACTACCGATTTCTAACTCATTTTTCACTGCCAATGTCTGAATCGACAGCGACACAGTTTCGCTGTCAATTTCTGAATCGACAGCGACACAGTCTAATTAAAAGGATAATTCTTGTAATCATGTCTCTCTTGTGTTTCGCAAATTTCAGATTATCTTCTACATGGTTATGCATTTTCATGAATAGATTATCAATCAGGGTGGTGTTTGTTTTGTTTGTTGGTTGGTTTGATCCTTGAGTTGGCTCTTCCTATTTAGGCTGGAAATGGTTTCCTTGGTTTTGTGGATGGTATTTTTATTGTGGTTTATGCTCTTCCTTTCTTTTCTTTGGAGGCTGCCAGTGTCCATTTGCTGCTGGTGACGACTTATCTTCGGTGGGGTTGCAGTGTTGGTTAGATGGTGTCCGTCCTTCGGTTGTGGCTTGTGATGTCTTCTCTGTTGGCGTTCAAGATGGTTGTCTCTATAGAGGGTCTGCTCCGATTGGTTGCCGTGACTCGTGATGATTTTTGTTTTATTTTTTGCCATGTGTTAGGTTGGGCACCGTCACTTTGATTTGGTTCCTCATTTAACCATTGTCACTATTTCTTTTAGCTTGTTTGTAATTCCTTTGGCTTTCATGTAATTGGTTTATCAGGGAATCTGTTCCTTTTTTGAAATCTTGTATATGAACTTGTTGGTTCTCCAGCCTTGTATATTTTTTTGATCTGCTATATATACTTACATTTTGATAAAAAAAAAAAAAGTTTAGGAAACAAATCAAACTATTTTAAGGAGCTAAGAGGGGGGTAAAATCTGTTTTGGACAAACCAAAACAGGGACAAGAACACATTTAAACCAACCCCAAACACCCCCACCTCATTTAATGGGGAGTATAAATGCAAGGAGAGAGAGAGAAGGTGACCCTTCCTCTTCCCAAAGTTATTTGCAGCAGCTGCATGTTTCTCTTCTCTTCCTCCTTCCCAACGAAAACTTAAACCAAACCAATAGAGAGTGCCCTTTGAATGTTTGAGAGATAGAGAGAGTTGAGACCTTAAGTGAAAGTTGAATAACTATTTAGAGGAAGGGAGAAGGGGCTATAACGGGTGGGAAATAACTGACAAAAGAAAGAGAACCGAGAGAGGAAGAAAAAGGGGGAGAACTAGGAGAAGGAGAGAAGGAATACTACCAAATTGGCCAGACCCACTTAGATTTGAAAGGTAAAGGTCATATAGTATCCCTTTCCCCCTTGTTCTTGAGATCCAAAACCGAAAATGATGGAGTCCCTAAGAAAATTGACCTAAAACCCTTATGCTAGCTGTGAAGGAAACCAAAATCAACTAAGAGGACAAGGAAACAAAGACAAAATGAGGCCAATTTCCAGAATATCTAACAAAGAAAAAATTGAATAAAATAGAAAGAACAAAACATGGTAGAGGGTCGGCCATAGTTATGAGGTTGGCCAGAATGCATTGTGTAAGAAAATGCATGTGTGTGTGTGTGTGTTCATGTTAAAAGCATGTAACTCTATTGGGATTTGATGATAGATATATGCTGGAATTGAAAATGCATATGTGTCTTCATGTTAAGATCATGTAACTCTGCTGGGATTTGATGACAAATTATAAGTTGGAATTGAAAATGTATGTGTGTGTTCATACTATAATCATGTGGCATTGCTTGAACCTAATGACAAATTGCATGCCTGCAGCGAATTAGCATCTGTCGCCGAAAGTGTGTGTTCTGCAGTGAATTTCTGATTCGCTACCGAAATTGAGTTCTCTGCAACGAATTAACGTTTGCTACTGAAAGTGTGTGTCCTGCAACAAATTTGTGATTCGCTACCAAAATTGAGTTGTTTGCAACGAATTAGCATTCACTGCCAAAAGTGTGTGTTCTGCAGTGAATTTGTGATTCTGTGCCGAAATTTAGTTCTCTGCAGCGAATTAACGTTTGCTGCTAAAAGTGTGTCCTGCAGTGAATTTGTGATTGGCTGCCGAAATTAAGTTGTTTGCAGCGAATTAGCTTTCGCTGTTGAAAGTGTGTGTTTTGCAATGAATTTGTGATTCGCTGCTGAAATTGAGTTCTCCACAATGAATTAACGTTCGTTGCTGAAAATGTGTCCTGCAGCGAATTTGTGATTCGCTGTCGAAATTGAGTTGTTTGTAGCGAATTAGCGTTCACTGCCGAAAGTGTATGTTCTGCAACGAATGTGTGATTCGCTGCCGAAATTGTGTTGCCTGCAGTGAATAAGCATTTGCTGCTGATGTTATGTTGTCTGCAGCGAATCAACGTTCGCGGCCGAAAGTGTGTTGTCTGCAGCGAATTTGTGATTCGCTGCCGAAATGGTGTTGTTTGCAGCGAATCAGAGTCCACTACTGAAAGTGTGTTATCTGCAGCGAATTTGTGATTCCCTGCCAAAACTGAGTTGTTTGCAGCGAATCAGCGTTCACTGTCGAAATTGTGTTGTCTGCAGCAAATGAGCATTCGCTACCGAAATGGTATTCTCTGCAGTGAAGCAGCGTCTGCTACTGAAAGTGTGTTGTCTACAACGAATCAGTGTTCGCTGCCAAATGTGTGTGTTATGCAGCGAATTTTTTATTCGCTGTCGAAACTAAGTTGTTTGTAGCGAATCAGTGTTTGCTGCCAAAAGTGTGTGTTCTACAATGAATTTGTGATTCGCTGTAAAATCGAGTTGTCGATAGCGAATTAGCATTCGCCGCCAAGAGTGTGTTGGCTGTAGCGAATTAGCATTCGCTGTCAAAGTTGAGTTATTCTGCATCGAATTAGTGTTTACTGCAGAAATTGAGTTGTCTGTAGCGAATCGCAATTTCCCTGCTGAAAGTGTGTTGTCTACAGCGTATTTGTGATTTGTTGCCGAAACTGAGTTGTCTATAGCGAATCAGCATTCGCTGCTAAAAGTGTGTTGTCTACAGTGAATTTGTGATTTGTTGCTGAAACTGAGTTGTCTATAGCGAATCAGCGTTCGTTGCCGAAACTGAGTTGTCTGCAGCGAATCAGCATTCACTGCCAAAAGTGTGTTCTGCAGCGAATTTGTGATTCGCCGCCAAAATTGAGTTGTCTGTAGCAAATTAGCATTCGCTGCCAAGAGTGTGTTGGCTGCAGCAAATTAGCATTCACTGTTGAAGTTGAATTGTTCTATAGTGAATCAGTGTTCGCTACTGAAAGTGTATTGACTGCAACGAAATTGCGATTTACTGCCAAAATTGAGTTGCATGCAGCGAATTAGCATTCGCTGCTGAAAGTGTGTTGGCTGCAGCAAAGTAGCATTTGCTGCCTAAATTAAAGTGCCTGCAACGAAATAGTGTCCGCTGCTGAATTGTGCGTCTTAGAGCGAATTAGTTTCCGCTGCTGAATTGTGCGTCCTATAGCGAATCAGTTTTTGCTGCCGGTGCGGCCTGCAGCGAAGCAGTTTCGCTGTCGTATTGTGTGGCCAGTAGCGAACCAATTTTTGTTGCTGATTTTCTACAATAAACTTCCTAGTCATAAATGATTTTAATGCTTGTAACAATTTCATTTCCTACAATAGACTTATCGTCAATTGAAATGGCTTTGGCTAATGGCATCCTAAGAGGATAGCTATATTTGAGAGTTATGAGTTAGTTTCAAGAATTGATGCGTTCATGTATACTATGTTTTGTATATACTAAGTATATGAAAGAACTACAATTGTTATGCTTTAAACAGAGAATAATGTTAGTTTGGCTAACAGTATTCTAGATGAATGATCGAGTTTGAGTATTGTAATTAGCCTCAGTAATTGATGAATTATTGACGATGGCTAACAACCCGACCCAGCATGCTGTATATTGTCCACTTTAGGCCTTACCGCCCTCACGGTTTTGTTCCTAGTGACGCGAGCCCACTTCTGAGCCTGACACCCCAAAATGCGTACAACATGTTAGCAACCAGCACTATTAATAAGGCCAGCTACCAAACCCTCACCCGCCAATGTACGATATTACAATACATATAAGGTATTCATCTAATGAGAATGTCTTGCTGTGAAATTACATGAGGTCAGGATAACGAAAGTACTAATTGTGTAACTTATTGTTCGACACTTTGTATGAACTCGTGATGTTAATGAGACTAGAACAAGAATGTGAATTTATGAGCATGTCAATATGATGTAATGTAAAACTATGAGTATGGAAATATAATATTATGGGCACGGTATTGAGAATCCGTTTTATGGGAAAGTTGATTTACGTTATCCTATGTAGATTGCACCTTGTTAATGAACAAAATGCAATGATGAATCTGAAGAATGATATGGTGAAAAACATCCAGAAACCGGACGATAAAAAAAATTCCATCAATTTTGGCCTTGAAAAAGTCGGGTCATTACACAAATGTTGACTCTATTGTCAATCTTTACAAATGATCAGCGAAACATTTTTTATGCCTTTCTTGTTTTTGATTTTGATATCAAATTCTTAGAGTAACAAGATCCACTATACCAATATAGCCTTAGAATCCTTCTTAAAAATAAGATATTTTAATGTTGCATAATGATTAAAAATAGCAACAGGTATGCCAATAAGATAATATCTAAATTTTTCACATGCAAATACTACCGCAAGTAATTTCTTTTCAATGGTGAAGTAATTCATTTAAGCACTATTTAAAGTCTTGCTTGCATAGTAAATCACATAAGATTTTTTTATCTTTCATTTGTCCTAAGATAGCACCCATGATATAGATACAAATGTGTCACATTATTTCAAAAGGTAATGACCAATCAAAGGTTGAATAACATGAGTACAAGTAAGCAAGTTTTTTAGTTTAACAAAGGCTTCTTCATGATATTTAGTTCATTTAAAAATATTATCCTTTTGTTAAGAGGTTACACAATGGCTTAGATATTACACTAAAATCTTCGTTAAACCTCCTATAAAAACTAGTATGTTCCAAGAATGATTTAACATCTTTAACAGATTTTAGTGATACCAAGTCGACAGTTAACTTGATTTTAGACTTGTCAGCCTTAATTCTAATTGATGAAATAATATGACCCAGTACAATATCGTTTGTTACCATGAAATGGCATTTTCCCCAATTTAGCACAAGATTCTTTTCTTCATATTTGCTCAAGACCTTTTCCAAGTTAATTGTAAACACCCGGTTATAATTTTTCTGGGTTATTAAAATATGAGAAATTTAACCAATAGTAAAATGGGTTAAATTAAATTAAAGAAACCTAAATCAAGATAAAAATGATAAAATTAATTAAATGAAAGTGAATATAGTACTAAGTTGTTGAAAAGAAAAACATTTATAGAACAAAATGAATACATAAGACCAAGAGGGGTCAATATTCAAATAACAGAAAGTTAGGAGTTTATGTACAAATGATAAAAAAAGGGGTGGGGATAAATGGGCAATTAACAAGAAGATAACACTACAAATACCATTCTATTTTCTCTCTTAGAATGACTTGCAAGAACAAGAGAGAGTTTAGAAAGAGGTTGGAGAGAAGACATATTGATGGCAGAACATTCGACAGCTATAACTCTACCTTCCATCGTTGGATCAGAACGATATTTGGATATGTTGTTCTCCTCCATGTCGTGTACATTTTCACTAGAAGGGTCGTCTATATCAGCCCTCGTTTAAGAGATATCGCGGGAGGAACATTTCTGAGAAAATACACTTCTAGACAGTCTCTGTTGCCAACTATTTTCTCCTTTGTCCACCGTTGGATCAAATTATAATTTGAATATGGTTTGCTTCCTGATGTTGTCTCAATTCTGAACAGTGGAGATCATATACAAATACTCGGTACAGAAGTTATGATTCATGCACAGTAGGTCTGCAAGTTTGAGGTCAATTCGGTTAAACCCATGTTTCTAGCAATTTCACCATTGGATGACTTTAATATTTGGATATGTTATACTTATAATAATGCATTACAACTGGACCGTATGTATTGTTTGCAATATTATTCGTTTTTTATTTATGATTGATTGAAACTATTGTCAAAATTGGTTTTGTGTGAACTGAAACAGCCCTAAAATTAAAAGGAAATGAAGCATTAAACAGACTTAATTTTTGGGAGACTTTGGGTCTGTTGTGAAAGCCCTGAAAGGTGTATGTTTAGGGGGGGTAAATACCTCTCAAAAAAAAAAAACAGGGGCTAGAGTGATATCCTTTAGTGTATAGTTGTTAGAGATCAAAAGTGTCTCCAAGAAACTAAAGCAAGGCTGTTGTGACAACCCTACTAATGGGTGTTAAGGGGCTGATTTGGACATCCTCAAGAACAAAAAAAATAATGGGAAATTAGAGTCTCATATAAAGTGATTAAGATGAGGTAAGTTTAGGTTAAGAAATTAGCTTGGAAAAGTTTGCATGGTTCGGGTTAACGAGTGGCTATGTGAACATGAAATAATGATCTAATTTAGATATGGAAATCTTGCATGAAATCATATAATGATGCTTGCTTGTTGATAAGAAAACATTGAAAAAGGGAATGAATGATATTAAATGATGGTCTTGTGTGGAGCAAGAGAGGCATCGACTGCGGGACCTCAAGCTAGCAGAACGGGATCACTGAGAGGAACAGGTAGGTGTTTATCACCTCATCTCTTTATATTTTGAAGAGTTTAATATATTTTGAAATTTTATTTGTTTATGTTGTATTTTGATTTACGATAGTAAAGGATGAGAGATTTAAGAGTGAAAACAGGATTAAACATGACGGTTGGTGCCATGAGTGTTGTCGGGGAAAAAAATTGTATAAGGTTATTATGTATGTTATCCTAATTTCCAAGGACAACTCAAATTGATATAAAAGCTGGCCATATGAGTTGGGGCAAGAAAAGTTTGTCGGTCATATGAAGAGCAAAGAGAAAAAGTGGGAAATTATGGTTTTCCTTATTCAATTTATCAGAATGTGACCTCTGCTGGCAGATTCGAAAAGTTGCTAAAGCGACCATTTAGACGTGTTAAGGGTGAAAATTGGGTCATTTCCTTCGAGGAATGTGTGATATTACATCTTAGCTTCCAAAATAAATGAGTCATGTTCGAAATGAAAATTTCTAATGATAACTAGGGTCGGACAAAGAATGACGATATTAATGGGTGGAATTGGCATGGACTAGCATACATTTAGTGTATGTTAGGATCTCGGGTAAGGAGATCACCATGCATCGATGCCTATGGGGCATGGACTAACATACATTTAGTGTATGTTAGGATCCCGGGTAAGGGGATCACCATGTATCGGCTGGCATATATTTGGTGTATGTTAGGATCCCGGGTGAGGGGATCACCATGCATCGACTAGCATATATTTGGTGTATTTAGGATCACGGGTAAGGGGATCACTATACATCGACACCTACAAGGTGATGATGATATTGATGAAATTGGTATTAGCAATGTGTTAGGCAGAAATAGTTGTGGTTGATCTTATGGAATCTTGAATGAAAGTTGAAATGGAAGATGAAACGGTTTTAGTAGTTGAATGAGAAAGAGTTGTAATGGAAACGAAAGGGGATAAGTGAATAGAATATGAATACATGTTTGCCTTTTTAGATTATTGGATATTTGTGTTACTATACTTATTGTGATATTCATGTTTCAATAATATATATTTTGTTTCAGGACCATCGCATGCACGACAGGAGTAGATCCTAGCTTTTGTTCACCTTTTGTTATCTAGTTCTAGGGAGTATATCCTTATATTTTGAAATATTAAAACATTTATATAACTTAATTTGTATAATTGATGTTTAAACTTGAACTTAATTCTAAAATTCATATAATCATGTTTCATGTATGCATGTTTACCTCATTTATTCCCCTATAATGATATTTGTTGTTCAATGTATGTTATATATGTTGTGGTTGTGATGATGATGATGATGTTTGTGGGATTGAGATCCAAAATGATTGGGTCGTGATTGAGTTATGAGATGTGAGATATTAGAAGTGTAAACAGGGTATATGTCAATAACTTGAAACCTTCCGGTATATGGGAGACTTTGCCGAAATTTCGGTGCAAATTTTGGTAGACTTTTATATGAGAACTGAATGAAAAACATTACTTTTATTTTTACATACCAAATCATAGGAAAGTAATTATAAACGCATATGAAAGTGTGGGGTGTTAGATTAATTAAACAATTATCAAGTGAATTACCAAAAACAAAAAAGTCATCCATGAAAATTTCAAGAAAACATTCAACCATATCACTAAATATGCTAAGCATATATCTTTGAAATGTGGCTGGTGCATTACATAATCCAAAAGGCATCCTTTGATATGCAAAAATACCAAATGGACATGTAAAAGTAGTTTTCTCATGATCTTCAAGTGCAATTTCAATTTGGTTTTAACTTGAATAGCCATTTAGGAAATAATCAGACTCATGACATGCAACTCTTACTAGGATTTGGTCAATGAAAAGTAAAGGAAAATCATATTTTCTAGCCATTGAGTTAAGTTTCTTATAGTCAATACACATGCGCTAACCATTAATAGTCATGGTTGGAAATAATTTATTTTTCTCATTTGGTATCACAATGACTTTAGACTTTTTACATACAACTTGAGCAGGACTTACCCATTTGCTTTTAGAAATAGGGTAAATGACTTCATTATTTAGAAGCTTAATGACTTTATTTATCAATACTTTTATTATATTAAGATTAAGTTTTCATTGCATTTCTCTAGAAGGTTCAACATTTTCCTCCAAATAAATTCTATGTGTGCAAATAAAAGGACTAATTCCTTTTATGTCAACTATGGTCCATCCTAATTAGGGGTGAGCAAAAGAATCAAACCGAGAAAACCAATAAAAGATTAGCAAAAAAACAAACTGAGAAAAAAAATGAATAAATTGATTAGAAAACCAAAAAAAATTGGTTTTGGTTCAGTTTTGGTTTTATAAGTCTAAAACTGAACTGGACCGAATCAGTTCTACCCAAAAATAAACCCAACTATAAATACCTAACAAGTATAAAACAAAAACCAAACCCTAATAGTAGTCAAGCCTTGAGAGAGAAACTAGAGAGAGAAGCTCTCCCCCCTCACGAGATCAGTTTCCCTTTGTGTATGGCACTAGCTGCAACTTGCTCTCGGTTTACTATAGCCAACTGAAATTTGAATTTTTCAGTTTACTGTAGCTTCCCCTTTTTTTTTTTTTTTCCCCTCCTTTTCAAGGACACTAGCTATCTTGGAGAGACCCTGAACTGGAGCATGTATTAAATTCTCTACACCTGTTGACCCTGATATAGAGGGCTCCTCAGATATGGCTGCCCCTCCTACTAACCCTCCTCAGGTGCAGCGAGTTAGTGCTTTTTAGCGTTTGGGGATGGTTGTGCACATTAATAAGGGACATGACAAGGGGAAAACAAAGGTTGCACACACCAATAAAGGGAATGACAAGGGGCAAACAGAGGTTGCACACAACAATAAGGAGAATGATAGGGGAAAAACAGTGGTTGAGGATACTTGTTTGGATCCCATGCACGTGGAAGCTGATGAATGGGAGATTGTGCGAGGAAAGCACACCAAAAAACTTCTAAGCTCCAAAGGCAATAATGTAAATGTTATGGAGTTACATATAAGGACTTCTGTCGGAGTCACTACTAGAAGTGGAGGGCATAAGCATGCCAACAAAGCCCAAGGAAGTGGTAGGGGTCCACCTGCCACTTTTGCCAAATGATGATTATCCATTACTGGAATTTCAGAGAGCTCAATAGCCCTTTGAAACAGCTTGAGGTTGTTAGCCTCATGAAAAGAAAGAAGATTGATGTTTGTTGCCTTTTAGAGACCAAGCTATCCTCTTCCAGAATTGGTCTCATGCTTAGATTTTAGCTGAAGTCTTGGAAGTGTATTAGTAATAGTGAGATGGCCTCCACTACCAGAATTGTTCTTTTCTGGAACCCCAGTACTGTAAATGTTGTTTTGTTTAAGTTTTCTGCTAAAGTAGTGCATGTTCTTATTACTTGTTTGGAAAGTTATTACAGTTTCACAGCTTCTTTTGTTTATGGCTTTAACACTATTTCTCTTTGGAGATCCCTATGGGATGATCTGCAGAGGTGGATTCCTAACTCTCTATGGTTGGTTCTTGGTGATTTTAATTCGAGGATAAATATAATAGAGCTCATGTTTCCAACTGTGAGGTTACAGACTTTAGGGATTGTTGGTCTGACCTGGGTCTTGCTGATTTAAACTCGACTGGCTGCCTATTCACCTGGTCAAATGGACATGTCTGGAGAAATATTGATAGAGTTTTGGTCAACACTCATTGGTCCACTTTACAGCAGCAGGCTCACGTTCATTTTGATACCCCCGGGGTTTTCTCGGACCACTCCCTTTCTTCTATTCAACTGGGTTCACGGCAGCCTTGCAGGAACAGGAACTTTAAATTTTTTAACATGTGAGCTGATCACTCTCAATTCTTGGAGTTGACTGAGTAATGCTGGAATACTCTTGTTTATGGTTCCTATACGTTCACTTTGTGTCGGAAGCTGAAACTGTTGAAAAGGCTTTTGAAGGAGCTCAACAAACTTCATTGTAGTCACATCTCTTAACGATTTACCAGGGCTGAGGAAGAACTGGATAGCCTTCAATCCCTTTTTCATCAAAACCATGATAACATCCATCTTTAGACTCAGGACAAGCATCTTAGATCACAGCTTTTGAACCTCAAGTTGGCGGAGCAGAGGTACTATGGGCAAAAACTCAAATTCACTTTCTTAAAGGAAGCGGACAAAGACACTCATTTCTTCCATGTTTTGCTAAGCCAAAAGCATAGGAGAAATCATATTCCAGCAATCCAAGTCCCCTCTGGCATGTTTACTTCTTCAGTGGATGAGGTGGGGCATGAGTTCGTCCGATACTATAGAAATCTTCTTGGCTCCACAAAACAAACTATCCCCATCAATGAGGATGTTATTCATTGTGGCCCCTGTCTTGATGCTACTTCTCATGATTTTCTTTTGGGCCAAGTAACAAATGACCTTATCCAGCACACTCTTTTCAGCATTGGCAATGAGAAGGCCCTAGGGCCAGACGGATACTCATCCCTGTTCTTTAAGAAAGCATGGAGTATAGTTGGTGGTGATTTCTGTGCTGCAGTCAAGGACTTCTTTGCATCTAGAGAGTTGCTCAAGCAGGTCAACCATTCGATCATTGCCCTTGTTCCAAAATCATCTAATGCTAACTTGGTAGCAGATTTTCGGTCAATTTCTTATTGCAATGTTATTTATAAGGTTATTTCCAAGATTCTTGCGGGGAGAATGGCACATGTTCTTCAGGATATCGTCAGCCCTGCCCGGAATGCTTTTCTAGGACGAAGGAATATGGCTGACAATATCCACCTCATGTAGGAGCTTCTACGACATTATGGGAGGAAGAGGGCATCCCCTAGATTATTATCAAGATTGATTTCAGAAAGGCTTTTGACTTTGTTTAGTGGTCTTTTCTGCGACAAGTCCTATTGTTATTGGGTTTCCCTCCTCGTTTTGTCCATCTCCTTATGCAATGTGTTGAGACTGCATCCTTTTCTGTTGCTGTTAATGGGGATTTATATGGTTTCTTTAAGAAGCAATGCGGAGTTCATCAAGGAGATCCGCTTTCCCCCTATCTTTTTATTGCTTGTATGGAATACTTTTCCAGGATGCTTAAATAGAGTACGCAGCACACCGATTTCAATTTCCACCCCAAATGTTGTGCTCTAGGGGTCAACCACTTAGCTTTTGCAGATGATGTCCTATTACTCTGCCAGTGTGATATACAGTCAGTTAGCATATTAAACCAGCAGCTTCTTGCTTTTGAACGGATGTCCGGCCTTGATACTAATGATGTGAAGTCCTCTATATACTTTGGTGGAGTGCGGGAAGTGTTAAGCTTGCCATCTTGTGCCTTACTGGCTTTTTAGAAAGGAGTTTTCCTTTCCCATATCTTGGGGTCCCTCTAAGTCCTCACAGATTATTGGCTAATCAATTCTCCCCTCTCTTGCAGAAATTGGAATCATCTATTTAGAGTTGGATGGGGAAACACCTCTCCTATGCTGGTCGCCTTGAGCTTATTAGATCAGCTCTGCATGGCATGGTTCAATTCTGGCTCAGTATCTTTCTGATCCCTGGTATAGTTATTACCAAGATCAATAGTATCTACTGTAGCTTTCTCTGGTCCGGGAACACTTGTTCGCCTCACTCTTCTCTTGTCTCCTAGCAAAAGGTGTGTCTTCCCGAACAAGAAGGTGGCCTGGCTCTCCTAGATATCAGGGCAAGAAACAAAGGTTTTTTTGGCAAAGTAGATATGGAACTTTCACCTTAAATCAGACTCTTTATGGATACGTTGGGTGACACACTATTACATTCCTCACACCACAATCTGGGTTGTGGGTGTAAGGAGCACTTCATCACCTCTATGGAAGTCCATCTGTACTCTCAAAAACCAGCTGCTAGAACAATGCAGAGGCATTCCTGCTGCAATCAATACTCTTGAAAGTTGGCATACTGGTTCAGGGACATTTCTTGTTAATGCTCATGAGTTCTTCAGGTTTAAAGGTGAGAGTGTCTAATGGACTAGGGTTGTTTAGGAGGAGTCGTCACTGCCTCGAACTAAATTCATTATATGGCTCGCAGCCCTTGGTAGACTTTAAACAAAGGATCGGCTTAGCTACCTTTCCACAGAAACTCTTTGTTCTTTATGCAGTAGAGATGATGAGACACATGCCCATCTTTTTTTCAACTACGACTGGACTTCATTACTATGGAGTCGAGCTAAGAGTTGGTTAAGAATAAATCAGGCTATGTCCACACTTTCCAGTGCCATCAGAGGTCTCAATGGTAAGAGTAAAGGGTTGCAGCTGTGAATGAGACGAGTGTCCCTGCCCTGCTTGTGTATTTAATTTGGGATGAAAGAAACATCCCCATCTTTGCACACAAGTCCTCCTCCGTACATGCCACATTCCAAAGATTTCAAATACTTTTCTACACAATTTTGCACTTCCATGAAAAAGAATACTCTTTTTACCATGTTGTTGCATGAGAAAGGTGTTAGTTTTTGTCGCTTGGTACAGTTGTTTTTGTATTTGGATTTTCTTCTACTCAATTTTTTTTACAGGAAGAAAGAGATCTCAGTCTTCATGGTTGAGCATGTTTCCAAGCCAGTTGATGCTGTCTTCCGCAAGTTTCAAATTCAATTCTTCATGGTTCTTCATTTCCAGGAGAATCGCTCTCCTTCCGCTACATGATTGCATGGCGATGTCTTGGCCATGCATGTTTAACGTGCTGGAATTTTGTTGTTGGGCCCGACATTATGGTCTTCGGGTCTTTGTCCCTATATACCTCTTTGTATTATGTGTATTTTTATTGTTATTTCTTGGTTTCAAGTTGTATTATTTGGTTAGGATGGGCACCTCCCCTAGGATCGGGTTCCCAGTCTAACCATCTTTTGACAGCTTTTTGGTTTTTCTTTTGTTTAGGGAGCTTGTTCCCTTTGTTTCAATCTGGGATTTATTTTATGTTTTATTTTCTGGTTTCCTATGGGTTATCAGAGATGTAATTTTTTTATCTTTTATATATTCTTACATTTTATCAAAACAAAAAAACCAAACCCTAAAAATTTAACAAAGACACAACCTCAGGCTTTAGCTGCCCACCTCTAACCCTCTCATCACAAGCCTTTTTTTCTCATTCCATCTCTCTATCTGATCAACAAGACCAGTTTTTGTTTTATTCTTCTCTTTTTTCTTTTCCTTTTTCACATAATTGAAATATGTTCTCTCTTTCCATCTTAATCAATGGGTTTTTTTATTTTTATTAATAGTACACATGGTTAATTTGTCTCTATTTTTTTATTTGTTGATGTTGATGGATTTTTTTCATTCTTTTTGTAGGTTCTATACAGCTGCACACTCTTGGGTCTTTTTTCTTTCCAAACTTTTCTTTTTCCAATTTGATTTTTATTGTTTATTTACAGTTCGCTTGGAGATGCTAGTTTTTTTTGTTTGTTTCATTCCCCTTAATGGATTTGTTTCGCCTCTCTTTACTTTTCCATGAAAATGCTTACTTATTGTTGTCTCAATTTGTATAGCTACATTAATGTTTAACGAGGATAGGTGTTTCACCATGGCTGTTGGAAGCGGTGGGAAAGGTGTGATGTTTTTCATGGCAAATCATGAGATTTCATCTTAATTTTATGATAAATCCATATTTTCAAATCACTTTGTTTCTTGCTTTTATGATCTGTTTTGGTTATTATTGTAAAGGTGTGTTTGGTTGGGGAGAAAAAAAAGGGAAAGGAGAGAGCTTTAGCTCTTGCATGTGTTACTTTGATTATTGGATGAATAAAGCTTTGAACTTGGTATTATTCATTTTTTGGGTTTTCTGGTTTTGTATGTTTTAAGAGTGTGCATGGATGCTACTATTATTTACTTTCACATACTTTGAACAAGCTAAATTAGTACTTTATTGCTATCTTGGCTTTGTTGGGTTCATGGATTTTTTTTGTCCTACTGGTTGATATTGACTATCGAGGCTTTATTGTTTATTTGTTTTGTATATAGAAAGAAGGAGGGGTAATAAGCAAGGATTTGTTTTATTATATTCCTATGTGAAACTAGTGAAAATGATGGAATCTTAGTTACGAGAGTGATAAGATTATTGGAGTATCATGCTTTGAAATGCTAGGGAATTCCTTGAATATTTTGTTTTGTAGTCTACATTTAGCATTAAAAGTCTTACATATGCTAATATTTTTACATGCCCTTTCTAAAGACACTATAATGGTTGCTTTAGTACAAAAATTGGAATTTTATTTTGTTCAAGCATCGATTTATTTTAGAGTTCTCATGTAGGATGCTTACCGTGTTTAGTCATGTAAGATGCTTATCGTGTTTAGTCATGTAAGATGCTATAATAAAAAGACTGGGATGTTATTTATGCTATTAGGCAGGACAAAGCTAATGTAGTTATTGGATATTTGGTTTTAGGCTGATCTTGGTTTGTTGTATGTTTATTCAAAGGCAAGCATTCACTTAAACATCGATTAAGAATCGAACTTTGCAATTTGATACTACTAGAAATATGAATGAACTTTATGACACTATTGATTCTAAAGTTGTTTTATTAATACTTATCCACATGGTATCTCGTGTTTCTCTTATAATAACAATTTGTTATGGATTTATATTATGAAATTCCTTGCTTTGTAGACACCTTATGCAAATGCTTTAACTTACATTTTTTTCCTTTTCAGTGGCAAGGTTGGTAGCAGGATTAGGTTAAAAAAAATGGTCAAAGTTCAGTTCAATCTTTATTTAAAACAAATCTCAACAAAGTCCTTAATTAAACTTTGATTACATTCAATTTAGTCCTTCAATTTTCTTCGCATTAATGTGTAATTATAAAAAAAAAAGATTTACAGGCTAAACCCACAACAAATTAAAAGTTAATATAAAAAAAGTCATAGTTCAAACCAATAACAAATAAAAGCAAAAAAAAAAAGAAGATTAAAACACATTTGAGCCATTATACAAAAACCCCAAAAAAAGCTATAAAAAAAAGCGTAAGCCTAATTAAAAAAAGCCTAATTACATTAAAACAGGTCCAACTAGTTTTGAAAGGAAAAAAATTGAACTGAACCAATCTAAAATTATCAGTTTGAACTGGTTGGTCGGTTCGGTTTACAATTTAAAAAGGATATAGATTTCAGTTTGGGTATTTTTTTAGCTCAAAGTCAAACCAAATTAAAAATGCTCACCCCTAATCCTAATGTATTTTTGTGTATTTTCAAAGTTGGTAATAACTTACCTTTTTTATGTGCATTAAGTTTGGAAGAAATTATTATCAGAAAAGTTTTATTTTCTTCCAAAAATGAGTATTTGATATTAGATCGTAACAATTTCAAATCAAGTTTTGGTGGTTGAACACTTGAAGGTATGGACTCAATTAATCATGGTGGCAATTTCTCAATTTTTAGTCTTCGACTACTTGCCT
This sequence comes from Populus trichocarpa, assembly GCF_000002775.5. Classification (NCBI taxonomy): domain Eukaryota; kingdom Viridiplantae; phylum Streptophyta; class Magnoliopsida; order Malpighiales; family Salicaceae; genus Populus; species Populus trichocarpa. The sequence goes on along the minus strand of NC_037294.2, from coordinate 4,790,395 downwards.
TTGATTCTTCCTGAAAATAAATCATTTGCAAATTTTTAAATTTATTGAACTCGGTTTCACTAGAAGTTGTTTAAATTGATCACAAACTGATTTTTCAATAAAATCTACTTCTTGTAAATCATGATCATCTTCAAGTTGCTTGCAAATGTTAAAGACATTCATTTTCAATGTCATGTTTCCAAAAGATAACTTCATCACTCCATTCTTACAATTAATCAATGCATTAGAAGTTGTAAGAAATGGATATCCTAAAATAACAGGAATTGAGTTGCATGCTTCAACATGTTATGTATCCAAGACAATAAAATGCAAAGGATAAATGAATTTATAAATTTGTACTGAAACATTTTCAACTACTCCTCTAGGAACTTTTACAGATTTATTAGCAAGTAAAAGAGTTACAGAAGTTAGTTTTAACTCGCTTATATTAAGACTTTAAAAAACTGAATATGGAAGTAAATTCACACTAACTCCAATATCAAATAAAGCTTTTTCAATTTTATTTTCTCTAATAAAGCATGAAATTGTAAGACAATCGGGGTCTTTATATTTCAAAGCATTATTATTTTGAAGAATGACACTTACTTATTCGACTAAAAAAGCTTTCTTTTTCACATTCAGTTTTCTTTTCATTGTGTACAAGGTATTTAAAACATTTGGCATAAGAGGGTACATGTTTAATAACATCCAACAAATGTATATTGATCTTTACTTGTTTGAAAATTTCAAAGATTTCCAAATTATGATTTATTTTTCTTTGAATAGTCATCGCATGAGGAAATGGAAGTACTAGTAGAGAATTAGTCTTTTCTTTTCAATGTTCAAGTTCAACGTCTTCCTTACCCTCAAAGATTAATTCATATTCTTTTTCACAAGGTTCAAGAATAGGTTTTTCAATAGCCTTACCACTATGAAGATTCTGATTTATTTGACTTGATTCATGTGTTGGCTCCCAGAGCTGCCCGCATTTGAGTTGTATTGTCCTTTGGAATTTTGATGTGATTGAGAAGAAAACTTATCTTTCTCCTGAAAACTAAGAGCATATATGAATTTTACAAAAGTGTCTTTGAAATCTGCCATGATTTGAGCATTTTGAGTATTGATTGACTCTTGTTTTTCAATAAATGCATGTCATGTTTCCTTAAAATTTCTTCTAGGAGAAGGAACACAAGGAGGTGCATATCATTGAGAATTTTGAAAATTATGGTGTGCTTGAAATGGTGATTGTTAAGTTTTTACATTATTGTTATTACTCTTCCAACTAAAATTTGGATTATTTCTCTAACCAAGATGGTACGTTTACGAGTATAGATTAGGATTTAACCTTTGAAAATTGTTTAAATCACTACCTTGTTCATTGAGACATTCTTTGAAAGATGGCAAAGTTGGACAATCATTGGTTGAGTGTTTATTAGTTTCACATATTTGACATACAATTTCTTTAACAAATTTTAATTGACCACTTTTTTTTAATACTAGTGCCTTGACTTTCCAGCTAAAGATGCAAATTTAGCTTGAACGTCATAATCTTCCTTAAGGTTGTAAATAACTCCACTTGATGTATCGGGCTGAATTTTACTTAGTGCCTCACAAGTGCTCGTAGTGTCCTAATTTTGAGCATTTTTAAATGACAAGTCTAAATACTTCATTGCTTTATCAGGATCTTTATCTTCAAAAGTTTCATTGCATATCAATTCTACCATTTGCCTATCTTTAAGTGTTAAACCTTCATAGAAGTGTGAAATTAATCTTTATGTTTCAAAATCATGGTGAGGACAAGTATTAAGCAAGTCGTTATACCTATCTTAACATTGATAAAAAATTTCTCCTCGTTTTTTAGTGAAGATGGTGATTTGTATTTTGAAAGATTTTGTTCGGTGAAAGGGAAAAAACTTCTTTAAGAATTATTGTTGCATTTCTTCCCAAGCATGAATAAATCCTAACCTAGGATTTTGTAGTTATGTTTTAGCTTTATCTTTTAAGGATAAAGAAAAAAAACTTTAGTTTAATGGTGTTCATGCTACATGTTGCGATGTCGCATTCACACAAATTAATTACCCTAGCTTAAAACACACAAGATAGTATAGAGCAAGCAAGGGGTCGATCCCACGAGGAAGTTTCAAGTCAGATTTTTATGTTGAACGTTATGTAATTGGGGGGATTTGGTTTGTGATATCTAAACTATGACAGCAATTAAACTAGCAAACAAAATCAATTAAAACCGAAACTTATCAAGAAAACAAATCTTGGTTGCAAGCACACATCTACCTACGGAAATTAGAACCGATCCTTGAAACGAAAATTGCAGTTTATGTTCTGAAATTTTATCTTTTCTTAACGTTGATGAATTAACGGATCTGTCGTATAACTAATCCTAACCAACAAACAATCAAAGTGTCTGCACTAATGATTCAATTTAATGGTAGCTTTAAGAACTAGATAATTTCATCAAGATTAACATACAAGCTGTCCGCAGCTTGTGTCACTTTGTTCAAATGTTCTCCCTAAGTTCAATAATGTAGTTCCGCCACAATTATCAAGCTCAGTTGCTTTACAAGTTCATATATCACAACTCCGGTTTTGATATTAAACTTAGCAATAGATTGTTCACAACAATAACTTAGAGTCCGCTCTAGCAATCATCAACAACAATCATAGGAAATATGCATAGGAAAACAATCATACTCATTCATAACATAAACTGAAAATAGAAGGAAGAATAAATCTCACGGTTCTTGAAATCCGAAGGTTTTTGCGTCCTTGCAACCAAGAAAAGAGCTTAGCCTTGCATAACTATTGAACAACTACTTCTAAAGATTGAAGAGAGCATGATTTTTGGGTTTGTAGAGGAGAGAATTTGTGTTTATTCTTCGCTGGCTGCTGCCTCCTTCTGCTCTCCCTCTTTTCTGCTGGCTGCCAGCCCCTTCTCTCTTTCTTTTTATATGCTAAGAAATCCTAGTCTCTATTTTACAAAATAGTCCTCCCTTAAGTTGGCAGTTTACATTTAAGTACTTCAATAACTATTTTCCCTAAAAAGAAGAAATAGCCTTGCATGAAATCTTCAAGCTCTGACTTAGAGGAGCTAAATTGCTGATATAAAAACTTGGATGTCGGTTTAGATGCTCCGAAATGTAATTTGGACTCATTTCTTCACAAAACCTGTTTGCTGGCAGAATTCAGTTGTCATCTTTGGAAACTCTTATCTCCCTCATATGACATCTTTTTCTGCTGAAATTGAGAGCGTGGATAGGTATTTGAATTAGCAATCCACTAAAATTGAGTTTGCATCAATTGGACTTCTGTAGCTCCAGATATTAAATTTTGAATGGCCAAAGGTCAACACTGGCAGAATGCGAGATTTGACTTTGCAGGGTGTGATTTCCATGATCTTTCTCTTTTTATTTTTCTTACATTACATTTCCAGAAAGGTATGGATGTTAGCTTTTTAGTGCTACTGGAATCACTTCATTTCAACCTCTAGAGCTCACGCTCTGCACAAAACATCGACTGAAGGTCAAATCTGCCAATTATCTCCAATTTACTCCTTTTTGCATCTTTCATCCAAAAGTGCCTTCAAAACATAAAATAAAGAATATCAAGGCATTTTATATATAAAACATAGGCAAAACACTAGTTAAATGTGGGTGAAACTATCAAATAATATGGTTGCATCAAATACCCCCACACTTAGCTCTTGCTCGTCCTCGAGAAAGGATAGGTAAAATCAAATTGAAGTTAATTATGACCAATCTCTTAATCTCCCATCAATATCCAAGAATATATGCATTATAAACAAGAATATAATCAAGAAGGATAAAAGGTATAAATTTTCATGAATTTATTTACATGCAAACTTCAAAACTCAATTAATCGTCGGGATTTAAATGAAATCTATGCCATGCCAAAGTGATAGGTCCTCTCATTGATATACACTCCAACACTCATGTGTTTAGGGCTTATGTGTTTAAATCTCTCAAATTCAATCAATGAATATGTTCTACCATAAGCTTGCTCTTCAATCTCATCTTCATTACTAACATATTTACAAGCAATGCATGAATCAAAAGGTCTTATTTTCCAGTTGTAATGGGGGTTAAGGTTAAGGTGAGGTAAAAGAGAGTAAAAGAAAAGGTTCAAACCAAAGAAAGTAGAGCATTCTGAAAAATGATATTTCAAACAAGATATTCCATCAAAGCACATAAATTTTCCATCTTTAATCACCAATACTTAACTCCTTTTGATTTCAAGCTCTCTCAACATAAAGTCTTAAAAACATAAAGGAACACTTTTTTCTTTCTTTTTCTTTTTCTTTTTCTTCTTTTTTTTTTCTTTTTTTACCTTTGGCAACTTTGCCCATCTTTTCATCAAGTATCACTTCTTTTTTCTTTTCATATAATTTCCAACCATAATTCCATGAGATATCACAAATATATGCTCTACTAATCCTTGGCCAGGGGAAAAGAAAAACATATATAAAGTTAAGGCTTATATATGGATAAAGCAAAGAAAAGATAAACAAGCTCAAAAGGGGCTCACTAAGGATAATATGCTTTAGGTTGGCTTTTGGGCTCAAGTGGTTAAAATTCCTAATGCCTTTATCATCTTCATGTATATATGTAATGTGAATGTAATCTCAACAAGATATGAAGTAAGTTCTAGAAATACATATCATTGAAAGAAGGCACAATCAAAGAATATAATGTTGAAGGTTCAAAAGCTTGCATTGGTATGACACTATAAAGTCAACATGGTATATTCTCAAAGTCAATCCCCAAACCAATTAAACATTAAAACTTGCATGCACACTCATTCATTTGATTTATATCTTTATCTATCCAACTAATTCTCATACATAATACTCATATTCTCAAAAACCAATGGGAGTTCAAAAGATCAAACATAATTTTTTTTTGTTTTTTTTTTTGAAAAATAACAAAGAAAACCAAAATTAGAAAACCAACATTCTCCCAATACCCCCACACTTAAAACACAACATTGTCCTCAATGTTGAAATAAAAGAAAAGGAATATAAGAGAATGACACAGATAAAGTAAAATACGAAAAATAAAAGATAAGGGAAAAAGAAAGCAAATCTGAAATTTTTTTATGCTGGGTTGCCTCCCAGTAAGCGCTTGTGTTTTATGTCATTGGCTCGATATGCTGCATGCTTATTCTTCATAGATTGGTTCAGCTAACTCTGCAGAAGCGGTGAGTTCTGTCGTCCAACCTTCATAGAAAGGTTTCAAACGATGCCCATTGATTTTGAGTACTTTGTTGGTTTCTAAACTTGTAATTTCAACTACACCATAAGGAAAAACATTAGAAACAACAAAGGGTCCAATCCAACGAGAGCGCAATTTTTCAGGAAAAAGTTTCAAATGCGAATGATAAAGAAGGACTTTGTCTCCAACATGAAACTCCTTTCTTGTAAGCATTCGGTCATGAAGATTCTTAGTTTTTTCTTTGTAAATCCTTGCATTCTCGTAAGCATCATTTTGAATTTCTTCCAACTCTTGCAGTTGCAGTTTTCTTGCAATCCCAGCAGCATCATAATTCATGTTACATTGTTTAATGGCCCAAAAAGCTTTGTGTTCAAGCTCCACCGTTAGATGACATGCTTTCCCATAAATCATTCTATAAGGTGACATTCCTATAGGTGATTTATAAGCAGTTCGATAAGCCCAAAGTGCATCTCCAAGACGTAGACTCCAATCTCGCCGGTTAGGTTGCACTGTTTTCTCCAAAATGGACTTGATTTCTCGATTTGAAATTTCAGCTTGGCCATTCATTTGAGGATGATATGCTGTGGAAGTTCGATGAGTCACATGATATTTGCGTAGCAATGCTTCCATGGAACGATTGCAGAAATGAGTGCCACGATCACTAATGATAGCTTTAGGGATTCCAAACCTGTCAAATATGTGAGTCCTGACAAAATCTAAAACAACCTTAGCATTGTTAGTTCGTGTGGCTTTCGCCTCAATCCATTTGGACACATAATCAACAGCAAGAAGAATATAAAGATTGCCAAAAGAAGAAGGAAATGAACCCATAAAGTCAATACCCCAAACATCAAAAATTTCACTTACAAGAATATTTGTTAAAGGCATTTGATACTTATGAGTGATATTACCTGTTCTTTGGTATTTTTCACATGATTTGCAGAAGTGATATGCATCTTTAAAAATAGAAGGCCAATAGAAACCACTTTCAAGTACCTTGTGGGTTGTTCTTTTTGCTCCAAAATGCCCACCACAAGAATGAGAATGACAAAAGGTGAGAATGGAATGAAATTCATCTTGTGGTACACACCTTCTAACTACTTGATCCGCATAAAATTTCTAAAGGTAAGGATCGTCCCAAAAATAATATTTAGCATCAGCTCGTAACTTATCTTTTTGGGGTTTAGACAAACTTGGAGGGAATTCTTTGGTGACTAAATAGTTTACCAAATCAGCATACCATGGTCTTGTAGAGGAATGCAACATATACAACTGCTCATCGGGGAATGTCTCTCTTATTGTTTCGATCTGTATATCCTCGGTCCTTAGTCGGCTCAAGTGATCAGCCACATGGTTTTCAGCACCTTTTTTGTCTTTGATCTCAAGATCGAATTCTTGTAAAAGCAAGATCCACCTAATTAGTCTTGGTTTGGACTCCTTTTTCTTCAAAAGATACCTTAAAGCTGTATGATCAGTAAAAACAATGACTTTTGTACCAAGTAGATATGACCTGAATTTTTCAAGAGCAAACACCACTGCAAAAAGTTCATTTTCAGTTGTATGGTAATTGTATTGTGCTCCGTCCAACATGCGAGAAGCATAAGCGATAACATGAAAATTCTTTCCAATTCTTTGCCCAAGCACAGCTCCTACTGCATAGTCACTCGCATCACACATTATCTCAAAAGGCTCATCCCAATTTGGTGGTTGGATGATAGGGGCAGATGTGACACGCCTCTTAAGCTCATCATGGGCATCTTTACATGCTTGATCAAACACAAAATCCACTTCTTTGGCTAATAGTTTGCACAAGGGTGCTGTAATCGTTAAGAAATCTTTGATAAAGCGTCGATAGAAACCTGCATGGCTAAGAAAAGAACGAATTTCCCTCACGCATGAGGGGTAAGGCAATGATGAAATAACATCTATTTTAGCTTTATCAACCTCTAATCCATATGAAGACACAACATGCCCAAGAACTATTCCTTGTTCTACCATAAAATAACACTTTTCATAGTTTAAGACAAGGTTAGTTTCAATGCACCTTTTCAAGATCAAAGATAAATTTTCTAGACATTTATCAAAAGAATCACCATACACCGTGAAATCATCCATGAAAACCTCAATTATTCTTTCAACATAGTCAGAAAAAATACTCATCATACATCTTTGAAAAGTTGCAGGTGCATTACAGAGACCAAAAGGCATTCTCCTATATGCATATGTACCAAATGGACATGTAAATGTAGTCTTTTCTTGATCCTCGGGATTAATAACAATCTGATTGTATCCACTATATCCATCAAGAAAGCAATAAAAAGACTTACCTGCTAGGCATTCAAGCATTTGATCTATGAATGGTAATGGAAAATGATCTTTGCGTGTAGCAAGATTTAGCTTTCTGTAATCAACATACATTCTCCATCCACTCGAGATGCGAGTTGGAATGAGCTCATCATTTTTGTTTTTCACCAACGTGATTCCAGTCTTTTTGGGCACCACATGGATTGGCGCGACCCATTTACTGTCAGTGATGGGGTAAATGACTCCTGCATCTAACAGTTTTAAAATTTCAGCTTTCACTACCTCCATCATAGGCGGGTTCAACCTCCTTTGCATTTCCCTTGTTGGTTTTGTGTTGTCCTCCAATAGTATGTGATGCATACACATTGAGAGACTAATGCCCTTGATGTCGGCTAAAGTCCATCCAATGGCCTTCTTGTGATCACACAACAACTTCACAAGTTTTTCCTCTTGTATACTTGTCAAACCTTTTGCTATGATAACAGGAAGTGTATTGTTGTCACCAATGACTACATACTTCAAATTATCGGGCAAAGGTTTTAATGCTAACTCGGGGGCCTGTAAAATAGATGGCAAAAGCTTTTTATGTGAGAGTACTAAATCAACAAAGACATTACCATGGGGAACGGTTTGCAAAGCTTGTAAGGCCAATACTGATTCGTGCACGTTTTAGGGAACACACACGTGCCTCTCCATCTCTTCTATCTTGGTGAAATCATAGCCATAACTCAAAGCTATGTTTAATCCGTCTTCGCAATCAAAATCACAAACTTGCTGCACACACTTATCAATTTGGTCACAGCATGTGATAGAATAAACATTGCTATAAGGATATTTCATTGCATCATGAAAATTGAATTCAATTTTTTCATCTCCTACCTCCATAGACAAGGTATCCTTACCACAATCAATCTTTGTGTTGGAAGTTTTCAAGAATGGTCTCCCAAACAATATAGGAGTGTTGGTTGATGAATCACAAGAATCATGTTCCATATCAAGAATATAAAAGTCACATGGAATAACCAAACTATCAATCTTGACTAGGACATCTTCTATCACACCAAGTGGGTAAACAAAACTACGATCCGCAAGTTGTATTACAATACTAGTTTTATTCAAAGGCTCTAGACTAAGAGAATCATAAACATGTTTAGGCATAACACTAATGGATGCACCTAAATCGCATAAAGCTATTTTAAAACTAGCATTACCAATAACACATGGGATAAACGCACCTGGGTCTTTTTGCTTCAAAGGCAGATTCTTTTGAACAACGACAGATACAACTTCACCCATACTTACCGTTTCATAACCTTTCAGTTTGAAAGCTCTCTTGATAGTACACAACTCCTTCAAGAATTTTGCATACTTGGGAATGTTTAGTTCCACTTTCTTAAAAACCTCTAAGATCTCTTTTTCTGTCTTCTTTCTTTGACCTAGAAAAACTCACAGGAAAGGGTGGAATCGTTTTAAAACTAGAATTCATTGAGTGAGGAGTTACCTTTGGAGTGTTGGTCGTTATTTCAGTTTGGAAAGGAGAAGGATGATGTATCTTCTTTAGACTCAATTCGGTTTCTATCTCCTCTTCTTTCTCCATCTCAATTTGTTTCGACCTTTGCTCTTCAAGTTCTTTTCCACTTCGCAGCATGATTGCACTAACATTCTCTTTTGGATTTAATGCTTGGGAGGGCAACTTTCCACTCATTTGTGTTTCCAATTTCCCTACACTTGAAGCTACTTGCCCTATTTGCTTTTCCAAGTTGTGAATACTTGACCTTGTTTCCTGTTGAAAAGACATGACATTTTGTTGCAAGGTAACAGTATTAGAAGCCAAAGTTTTCATCATCTCACGAAGATCATCATTGGATGACGACCCCATAACATTGGAGTTTATGAATGGAGGGGGTTGTCTTGCTTGATAATTTTGTTGGGGCTGAAATCCATGGGGATGGAACTGTCGGCCTTGATTGCCTTGTTGGGATGGGTTGTCGTAGCATAAGTTGGGATGATCTCTCCATCCGGGATTGTATGTGTTGGAAAAGGGATCATATTTACGCTGGGGTTGTTCGTTGAATGCTCCATCAATTGCATGAGCGTGTTCAATGTAATCTTCTTGCATTGTTGGGCACATATCCGAAGCATGTCCTTGTAAGGAGCATATGCTACAAACTTTCACCTGCTGCACATTTCCACAAGCCAAAGAACGCACAAGAGAAGTAAGATCATTAACTTTATTTTCAAGGTTAGAAATACTTACCTCATTTACTCGTTTGTTGGAGAAGTCTCCACGACTGCCAAACTGTTTTGAGTTGGCTGCCATGTTTGAGATCAATTGGCGTGCAGCCTCGAGTGTCTTATCCACCAATGCGCCTCCACTTGTAGCATCAATGATACTACGGTCAGTAGGCATCAATCCTTCATAGAAATATTGAATGAGCAGTTGATCGGGTATTTGATGATGAGGACATTGAATGCAGAGTTGCTCAAATCTTTCCCAATACTCGGAGAGAGTCTCTCCATAAGATTGCCGAATCCCACATATTTCTTTCCTTATGTTGGCAACTCGAGATATTGGGAAATACTTCTCAAGAAAAATCTTCTTCATGGCATTCCAAGTTCCAATAGATCCTGGGAGAATAGAGAAAAGCCATACCTTTGCTGCCCCCTTCAAAGAGAAAGGGAAAGCTTTCAACTTAACTTGTTCTTTATCAACTCCATTTGGTTTCATGCCAACACAAACCATATGGAACTCCTTGAGATGAGTATGAGGATCTTCACCTGCAAGACCATTGAATGTTGGTAGCAAATGTATAAAACCAGATTTGAGCTCGAAGTTTACATTATTGTCAATGTTTATGCACAATGGTTGATTTTCCACGTTAGGAACAGCAAGCTCCTTGAGTGTTTGTTGTCGTGCAACCGCCATGGTGTTGAGGCGAGCTTCTTTTCTTAACCTGCGTAAAGTGCTTTCTATTTCAAGATCAACCTGCACTTGAATTTGATTAGTAGAACGGGTCACATGCATAAATCGCTAAGAAAACTCAAAAGAAAGCAACCACACAAGAGATAAAAAAAAAAAAAAAAAAAACAATGCAAATTATATGAAAATCCTACGTTAGAAAACTAAAACTGCCTAAAACCCTTAGAAAACAGTGGAATTTGGCCTCGATAGGGTGGGGCTAGTGGTTTCCACTAGTCCTGTTCAAAACATCGTTTCCCTTCAGGAAACAAAAGGTCGAAACCTAATTCCACAAAACATTCTGTTTTGAACAGTACCACTGCTGCAAGTGAACAGTACCGCCGCAAGAAAAATTTTGTTTCTCTTTTTTTTCCAAAAATATAAATAACAATCACAGCAACTAAAAATAACAGTACAAGCACAAGAATCAACTAAAATTAATTCCCCGGCAACGGCGCCAAAATTTATTGCGATGTCGCGTTCGCACAAATTAATTACCCCAGCTTAAAACACACAATATAGTATAGAGCAAGCAAGGGGTCGATCCCACGAGGAAGTTTCAAGTCAGATTTTTATGTTATACGTTATGTAATAGGGGGGATTTGGTTTGTGATTATCTAAACTATGACAGCAATTAAACTAGCAAACAAAATCAATTAAAACCGAAACTTATCAAGAAAACAAATCTTGGTTGCAAGCACACATCGACCTACGGAAATTAGAACCGATCCTTGAAACGAAAATTGCAGTTTATGTTCTGAAATTTTATCTTTTCTTAACGTTGATTAATTAACGGATCCGCCGTATAACTAATCCTAACCAACAAACAATCAAAGTGTCTGCACTAATGATTCAATTTAATGGTAGCTTTAAGAACTAGATAATTTCATCAAGATTAACATACAAGATGTCTGCAGCTTGTGTCACTTTGTTCAAATGTTCTCCCTAAGTTCAATAATGTAGTTCCGCCACAATTATCAAGCTCAGTTGCTTCACAAGTTCATATATCACAACTCCGGTTTTGATATTAAACTTAGCAATAGATTGTTCACAACAATAACTTAGAGTCCGCTCTAGCAATCATCAACAACAATCATAGGAAATATGCATAGGAAAACAATCATACTCATTCATAACATAAACTGAAAATAGAAGGAAGAATAAATCTCACGGTTCTTGAAATCCGAAGGTTTTTGCGTCCTTGCAACCAAGAAAAGAGCTTAGCCTTGCATAACTATTGAACAACTACTTCTAAAGATTGAAGAGAGCATGATTTTTGGGTTTGTAGAGGAGAGAATTTGTGTTTATTCTTTGCTGGCTGCTGCCTCCTTCTGCTCTTCCTCTTTTCTGCTGGCTGCCAGCCCCTTCTCTCTTTCTTTTTATATGCTAAGAAACCCTAGTCTCTATTTTACAAAATAGTCCTCCCTTAAGTTGGCAGTTTACATTTAAGTACTTCAATAACTATTTTCCCTAAAAAGGAGAAATAGCCTTGCATGAAATCTTCAAGCTCTGACTTAGAGGAGCTAAATTGCTGATATAAAAACTTGGATGTCGGTTTAGATGCTCCGAAATGTAATTTGGACTCATTTCTTCACGAAACCTGTTTGCTGGCAGAATTCAGTTGTCATCTTTGGAAACTCTTATCTCCCTCATATGACATCGTTTTCTGCTGAAATTGGGAGCATGGATAGGTCTTTGAATTAGGAATCCACGAAAATTGAGTTTGCATCAATTGGACTTCTGTAGCTCCAGATATTAAATTTTGAATGGCCAAAGGTCAACACTGGCAGAATGCGAGATTTGACTTTGCAGGGTGTGATTTCCATGATCTTTCTGTTTTTATTTTTGTTGCATTACATTTCCAGAAAGGTATGGATGTTAGCTTTTTAGTGCCACTAGAATCACTTCATTTCAACCTTTAGAGCTCACGCTTTGCACAAAACATCAACTGAAGGTCAAATCTGCCAATTATCTCCAATTTACTCCTTTTTGCATCTTTCATCCAAAAGTGCCTTCAAAACATAAAACAAAGAATATCAAGGCATTTTATATAAAAAAACATAGGCAAAACACTAGTTAAATGTGGGTGAAACTATCAAATAATATGGTTGCATCACTACAAATGAAGTCATTATAAGTATTACAAACCTCTTCAAAATCTCTTAAATGCAAGTATGGATTTTCTAAATCTAAGCCATGGAAATTTGGTAAAAGTTGAATGATACCTGACTTAAAATTGAAGTGAGATGCATCAGGAGGGAAAACTATACATGATGGTGCACTTGTTCTTGTTAAATTCATATCATCTCTAAGTGTTCTAAGAAGGTTATTATCATTGTGAATTGACTGGTTATCTTTTTTTGCCATGTTTTCTAAAGAAAATGAAGATTCCCTATAAGATCTACCACCTAATGTGCATGACCAAACTTTCATGCAAGTGCAGAAAGAAAAATAAAATAAAATAAAATAAAAGTGAAAAGAAAAACAAGAATAAGATTTCTAGTTTGTACACTAACTTACCTCCCCGACAATGACGCTAAAAACTTGACATGAATAAATAATTGATGTCTTCTTCCAAGTCATAAGTGTCAAAGTAATAAATAATCTGACAAGACTGAGGTCGATCCATAAATAATAAAAGAAACAAAGTTAAAGAGATCTAAAAGATGTGATATTAATGTAAGGATTTAACAGAGACAAAACAATTGTCAAGGTTAGATGATACACTGATGGTATTTCAAATAAATATAATTCAAACTCTTTTTATTACTCAATTAGAAACCACACACAAAGAAGATTCTAATTGGATGATTTATCATTAATGACTTATTTTAAGTTATTAACATGACCATATTAATTATCTTTAATTATTTTATTTAAGTAACACCAACACTTGTAAATGTTGTCAAGTATTCATAATGCTAACTTATGTCAAAACAAATTAGCATCCTTTCATAGCATAAGTTCCAGTTCTCCATGCAGTAGGCTATGAAAAAATCAAGTATTTGTTATGCCAATGATTATACACCACGAGTCAAGACTCACCACTAAACAAAAAGGTATTAAGATTGATTAAGATAATAATTACAACATATATTAATAACAAACTTTCTTGAGTTTAAACATTAAAGTTCATGTTGAGCTTGTACTATACTTATTTTTACATCATTAGTGTAACATTTTTACCTTGACAAAAATAAACTTAACTAAACATAATTAAAAAGAAAAAACATAAATAAACAAGATAAGTAACATAGCTATGATATAAATTAACTAAGTATAATAAGGAAAATGATAAGCATAATCAAGAGATTAATGATAATATAGCATGAAATAAAACTTGATTATAAAAAAAAATACAAAGAAAGTAAGTAAGAGCATGGATCTTAATATAAAAACCAAGATGTTTAAATGAATGTAAAATGCTTCCTTTTATAGGCTAAAACTTTAAATTATTGATGGTGGCTAATCAATTTTTTGTTTTAACTAATTTGGTGGTTAATTATTGATTTAATGTCTAGACAAAACATCATTGATAAGATCATAATATGAACAAATGGAATTCATGAAAGTTGTAGGTATTTATCTTAAATTTCCAAAAAAAAATGAATGGGCTTATTTGGAATTTTATAACTCCATATATGGGTTGAACACCAAACAATGTCTAGGCTGCAGGAAAGATTCAGACTTCTCTTTTGTTGTTAATATTTAAGCTAAAAAACAACAGAATTGAGTCTTAGGCTCTTTATGAATGTTTTAGGCCTATATCTTAGCTTTTTATTAAGATAAACCATTCCTGAATTTGATGTTGATAGCTCGAGTTATAACCTAAAAATCGAATGATGTTCTAGTTTGAATAAAACCAGCCCAACTATAGGATTTCTTCTCTGAGTCTAGCTCTCTTTTTGTCTCTTTATATAAACCCTAATTTTAATAATTAAATGTATCAATTAGTCATCTAAATTATGAGATATGCCTATTTTACAAACCTGCATTAAAAACCAAGCATTCACCGTAAATTAAAGATATTTTATATTATCATACTTGTTATTATAAAATGTGCTTAGGTTATAGAATTTAAAATGCAATATGATGATATAAAACCTTAATAAAAATACACATTTTAGTACTGATGTTATTTTTTATTATTATTATAAGATATGCTATTTGAAATACATATGTAAAATGAGAATGTTGAGCGTTACTATCTTCAAAGTATAAGGTTTTCCAAGTATTTTACCTTAAACCAAGTGACACGACCAAAAGATTGATGTCTTCTCCCAAGTGCAGGAGTGTCGAAGTAATAAATAACCCGGCAAGACCGGGGTCGAACTACAAGGAGGTTAACTATATAAATTATAAATAACAACAACAACAACAACAACAACAACAACAACAACAACAACAATAATAATAATAATAATAATAATAATAATAATAAAGAGAGCTTTGAGATGTGATATTGATATAAGGATTAAACAATGATAAAAACAATTGTCAAGGTTATAGGATCCACTAATGGTATTTCGAACAAGTATAGTATAAACTCTTATTATTCAACTGGAAACCATGCACAAAGGAGGTTCCAATCGGATTATAAATTGTTAACATGATTACATTAGTTATCTTATTCGAATAATGCTAATACTTGTAAATGTTGTCAGGCATTCATGATTATAACTTATGTTAATAACAAATCAAGTTCCTTTCATAGCACAGGTGTCGGTTATACCATACGGTTTGAGCTATGAAAGTGCCTGGTATTTGTTGTACCAAGGGTTATACAACATAAATCTAGATTAACCATTTAACAAGCAAAGTATTAAAAGTGAACAAGATAACAAATATAAAACATGTTAGTATCAAACATTAAGGACCATGTTGAGTTTATACTATACTTATTCTTACACCATTAGTGTAACCTTTTCACCTTGACATAATAAACTTAGCTAGACATAATGAAAAAAAGAAACATAAATAAACGAGATAAGAACATAAATAAGATATAAGTTAACTAAGTAAAGGAAAGGAAATAAAAAGCATAAACAAGATATTAATATAAACAAAACTTAAGCATTACAAAATATAAAGAGAGAGCAAGAACATGATCTTGATCTGAAAACCAAGATGCCTAAATATATGGCAAATGCCTCCTTTTATAGGCCAAAATTTTGAACTATTGATTTGATGACTAATTTTTGAGTGGGTGACCACATCTTAACTTGGTGACAATCCTTATCTTCTTGTCTGAACAAAACGTCATTGCTAACGTCAGAATTTGAAAAAATTGTCCCCATGAAAGTTCTAGGAAATTGTCTTAGCTTTCCAACAAAAAAAGAATCGGTGCATTTGAACTTCTAGAACTCAAGATATGGGCTGAACACTAAACAATGTCTAGGCTGCAGGACAGATTCCGACTTCTCTATTGTTGCTAAGATTTGGACTTCCAGACAGCAGAATTGAGTCTTTCACTCCTTATGAATGTTTTAGGCCTATGTCTTAGCTTTCTAGCCATATAAACCAAATTGAAATAAAAGATCTACAGCTTTAGATATGACCCAATGACTAAATAGTGTTCTAGTTTGGACTGAACCAACATCTCTTTTCTAAGCTTAACCCTCTCTTTGTCTTCTCAATTTCAGAAGTTAAACACATCAATGAATCCTTTGATTTATGTGATAGACCTGCATTTAAGGTGAACATTTACCATAAATTAAAGGTATCTTATAGTATCAGACTTATTATTATAAAATATGCTTTAATTAAGGAGTTATTGATGCTTTAAGTGCAAAATGATGATATAAAACCTTGATAAAAATACACTTTTAAGTACTAATCATCAAGTCAAGCTTTGACTTGATCTATTAAATTTTTACTGGATTTGCTTGAATATATTGTGTACCTGATTTTTAGCATCAACCTTGACTAGTTAGGTGATAGGTCACCAGATATCTAACTGGACTAATTCAAATTCTTAATAACATATTAAATTAAAATAAACCTAAAAGATGAGGGGAAAATATTGTTCATCACCTCACAAAACACGTAAATTACGACAATTTTTTTTTCTTTTTTCTATCTTTTAAGGTTTTTTCTACTCTAATAATTGAACTTTTGTATCAATTTTATCATTCTACATTGTGTTGACTAAGGGTTGGGATTAATAATTCACTTTTTGCTTTCCATAGGTTACCAATTACCATGATACAAAAAAACAGTCCACATAATTGGATTAGTGCTCGGGTTTTGCAAAAAAAAAAATGGTTTTATTGCTTATAAAAAATTGAAAATAAGGTACCAAAATTGATAGTGAGGCAAAACATGTAGACTTTTGAAACATTAGGTAGATGTGGGTGAAACTATCGAATAATATGGTTACATCAAATACCCCCACACTTAGCTCTTGCTCGTCTTCGAGAAAGGATAAATAAAATCAAATTGAAAATAACTATGATCAATCTCTTAATCTCTCATCAATGTCCAAGAATATATGCATTATAAACAAGAATACAATCAAGAATGATAAATAGTATAATTCTCATGAATTCATTTACATGCAAACTTCAAAACTCAATTAATCGTCGGGATTTAAATGAAATCTATACCATGCCAAAGTGATAGGTCCTCTCATTGATATACACTCCACCACTCATGTGTTTAGGGTTTATGTGTTTAAATCTCTCAAATTCAATCAAAGAGTATGTTCTACCATAAGCTTGCTTTTCAATCTCATCTCCATTACTAACATATTTACAAGCAATACATGAATCAAAAGGTCTTATTTTCCGGTTGTAATGGGGCTAAAGTTAAGGTGAGGTAAAAGAGAGTAAAAGAAAAGGTTCAAACCAAAGAAAGTAGAGCATTCTGAAAAATGATATTTCAAACAAGATATTTCATCAAAGCACATAAATTTTCCATCTTTAATCACCAATGCTTAATTTCTTTTGATTTCAAGCTCTCTCAACATAAAATCTTAAGAACATAAAGGAACACTTTTTTCTTTCTTTTTCTTTTTCTTCTTTTTTTTTTTTTTTTTTTTTTTTACCTTTGGCAACTTTGCCCATCTTTTCATCAAGCATCACTTCTTCTTTCTTTTCACATAATTTCCAACCATAATTCCATGAGATATCATAAGTATATGCTCTACTAATCCTTGGCCAAGGGAAAAGGAAAACATATATAAAGTTAAGGCTTATACATGGATAAAGCAAAGAAAAGATAAACAAGCTCAAAAGGGGCTCACTAAGGATAATATGCTTTAGGTTGGCTTTTTGGCTCAAGTGGTTAAAATTCCTAATGCCTTTATCATCTTCATGTATATATGTAATGCGAATGTAATCTCAACAAGATATGAAGCAAGTTCTAGAGATACATATCATTGAAAGAATGCACAATCAAAGAATATAATGTTGAAGGCTCAAAAGCTTGCATTGGTATAACAATATAAAGTCAACATGGCATATTCTCAAAGTCAATCCCTAAACCAATTAAACCTTAAAATTTGCATGCACACTCCTTCATTCGATTCATATCTCCATCTATCTCAATTAATTCTTATATGTAATACTCACATTCTCATAAACCAATAGGAGTTCAAAAGATCAAACATAGAAATTTTTTTTTTTTTGGAACAACAAAGAAAACCAACATTCTCCCAATACCCCCACACTTAAAACACAACATTGTCCTCAATGTTGAAATAAAAGAAAAGGAATATAGGAGAATGACAAAAATAAAGTAAAATGCGAAAAATAAAAGATTAAGGAAAAAGAAAGCAAATCTGTTTTTTTTTTCTTTTTTGTGCTGGGTTGCCTCCCAGTAAGCGCTTTTGTTTTATGTCATTGGCTCGACATGTTGCATGCTCATTCTTCATAGATTGGTTCAGCTAACTCCGCAGAAGCGGTGAGTTCTGTCGTCCAACCTTCATAGAAAGGTTTCAAGCGATGCCCATTGACCTTGAGTACTTTGTTGGTTTCTAAACTTGTAATTTCAACTGCACCATAAGGAAAAACATTAGAAACAACAAAGGGTCCAATCCAACAAGAGCGCAACTTTTCAGAAAAAAATCTCAAATGCAAATGATAAAGAAGGACTTTGTCTCCAACATTAAACTCTTTTCTTGTAATCATTCGGTCATGGAGACTCTTAGTCTTTTCTTTGTAAATCCTTGCATTCTCATAAGCATCATTTTGTATTTCTTCCAACATAATTCCAATCTTTTTGGGCACCAAAAGGATAGGCGCCACCCATTCACTGTCCATGATGGGGTGAATGACTCCTGTATCATGGGGAACAGTTTGCAAAGCTTGCAAAGCCAATGCTGATTCATGCACGTTTTGGGACACACATATATGCCTCTCCATCTCTTCTATCTTGGTAAAATCATAGCCATAGCTCAAAGCTACGCTTAATCCATCCTCACTATCAAAATCACAAACTTGCTGCGCGCACTTATCAACTTGGTCATAACATGTGATAGAATAAACATTGCTACAAGGATATGTCATTGCATCATGGAAATTAAATTCAATTTTTTCATCTCCTATCTCCATAGACAAAGTATCCTTACCACAATCAATTTTTGTATTGGCAGTTTTCAAGAATGGTCTCCCAAACAATATAGGAGTGTTGTTTGATGAATCACAAGAATCATGTTCCATATCAAGAATATAAAAGTCGCATGGAATAACCAAACTATCAATCTTGACTAGGACATCTTCTATCACACCAAGTGGGTAAACAAAACTACGATCCGCAAGTTGTATTACAATGCTAATTTTATTCAAAGGCTCAAGACTAAGAGAATCATAAACATGTTTAGGCATAACACTAATGGATGCACCTAAATCGCACAAGGCCCTTTTGAAACCAACATTACCAATAACACATGGGATAGTAAACGCACCTGGGTCTTTTTGCTTCAAAGGCATATTCTTTTGAACAATAGCAGATACAACTTCACCCATACTTACCATTTCATGACCTTTTAGTTTGAAAGCTCTCTTGGTAGTACACAACTCCTTCAAGAATTTGGCATACTTGGGAATTTGCTTGATAGCATCAAGCAAAGGAATGTTGAGTTCTACTTTCTTGAAAACCTCTAAAATCTCTTTTTCTTTGTCCTCTTTCTTTGACCTAGAAGAACTCACAGGAAAAGGTGGAATTGTTTTAAAACTGGAATTCATTGAGTGAGGAGTTACCTTTGGGTTGTTGGTCGATGTTTCAGTTTGTGGAGGAGGACGATGTTCCTTCTTTGTACTCAATTCGGTTTCTATCTCCTCTTCTTCCTCCATCTCAATTTGTTTCGACCTTTTCTCTTCAAGTTCTTTCCCACTTCACAGCATGATCGCACTAACATTCTCTATTGGATTCAATGCTTGGGAGGGCAATTTTCCATTCATTTGTGCTTCCAATTTCCCCACACTTGAAGCTACTTGCCCCATTTGCTTCTCCAAGTTATGAATACTTGACCTTGTTTCCTGTTGAAAAGACATGACATTTTGTTGCAAGGTCACAGTGTTAGAAGCCAAAGTTTTCATCATCTCACGAAGATCATCACTGGATGACGACCCCATAACATTGGAGTTTGTGAATGGAGGGGGTTGTCTTGCTTGATAATTCTGTTGGGGCTGAAATCCATGGGGATGGAACTGTCGGCCTTGATTGCCTTGTTGAGGTGGGTTCCCATAGCATAAGTTTGGATGATCTCTCCATCCGGGATTATACGTGTTGGAAAAGGGATCATATTTACGCGGGGGTTGTCCGTTGAATCCTCCATCAACTGCATGAACCTGTTCAATATAATCTTCTTGCATTGTTGGGCACATATCTGAGGTATGTCCTTGTAAGGAACATATGATGCAAACTTTCACCTGCTGTATATTTCCACAAGCCAAAGAACGCACAAGAGAAGTAAGATCATTAACTTTACTTTCAAGGTTAGAAATACTTACCTCATTTACTCGTTTGTTGGAAAAGTCTCCACGAGTGCCAAATTGTTTTGAGTTGGCTGCCATGTTTGAGATCAATTGGCATGCAGCCTCAGGTGTCTTATCCACCCATGCGCCTCCACTTGCAGCATCAATGATACTACGGTCAGTAGGCATCAATCCTTCATAGAAATATTGAATGAGCAGCTGATCGGGTATTTGATGATGAGGACATTGAATGCAGAGTTGCTCAAATCTTTCCCAATATTCGGAGAGTGTCTCTCCATGAGATTGCCGAATCCCACATATTTCTTTCCTTATGTTGGCAACTCGAGATGCTGGGAAATACTTCTCAAGGAAAATCTTCTTCATAGCATTCCAAGTTCCAATGGAACCTGGGAGAATAGAGAAAAACCATGCCTTTGCTGCCCCTTTTAAAGAGAAAGGGAAACCTTTCAATTTAACCTGTTCTTCATCAACTCCATTCGGTTTCATGCCAACGCAAACCATATGGAACTAAGTTTACATTATTGTCAATGTTTATGCATAATGGTTGATTTTCCACGTTAGGAGCAACAAGCTCCTTGAGTGTTTGTTGTCGTGCAACCGCCATGGTGTTGAGGCGAGCTTCCTTTCTTAACCTGCGTAATGTGCTTTCTATTTCAAGATCAACCTGCACTTGAATTTGATTAGTAGAACGGGTCACAGACATAAATTGCTAAGAAAACTCAAAAGAAAGTAACCACACAAGAGATCAAAAACAATGCAAATTGTACGAAAATCCTACGGTAGAAAACTAAAACTGCCTAAAAACACTAGAAAACAGCGGAATTTGGCCTCAATAGGGTGGGGCTAGTGATGTATCACTAGTCCTGTTCATAACGTCGTTTCCCTTCAGGAAACAAAAGGGCGATACCTAATTCCACAAAAGACTCTGTTTTGAACAATACCGCTGCCGCAAGTGAACAGTACCGTCGCAAGCAAAAATTCTGTTTCTCTTTTTTTTTTCAGAAATATAAATAACAATCACAGCAACTAAAAATAACAGTACAAGCACAATAATCAACTAAAATTACCTCCCCGGCAACGGCGCCAAAATTTGTTGCGATGTCGCGGTCGCACAAATTAATTACCCTAGCTTAAAACACACAAGATAGTATAGAGCAAGCAAGGGGTCGATCCCACGAGGAAGTTTCAAGTCAGATTTTTATGTTGTACGTTATGTAATTGGGGGGATTTGGTTTGTGATTATCTAAACTATGGCAGCAATTAAACTAGCAAACAAAATCAATTAAAACCGAAACTTATCAAGAAAACAAACCTTGGTCGCAAGCACACATCCACCAACGGAAATTAGAACCGATCCTTGAAACGGAAATTGCAGTTTATGTTCTGAAATTTTATCTTTTCTTAACGTTGATTAATTAACGGATCTGCCGTATAACTAATCCTAACCAACAAACAATCAAAGTGTCCGCACTAATGATTCAATTTAATGGTAGCTTTAAGAACTAGATAATTTCGTCAAGATTAACATACAAGCTGTCCGCAGCTTCTGTCACTTTGTTCAAATGTTCTCCCTAAGTTCAATAACGTAGTTCCGCCACAATTATCAAGCTTAGTTGCTTCACAAGTTCATATATCACAACTCCGGTTTTGATATTAAACTTAGCAATAGATTGTTCACAACAATAACTTAGAGTCCGCTCTAGCAATCATCAACAACAATCATAGGAAATATGAATAGAAAAACAATCATACTCATTCATAACATAAACTGAAAATAAAAGGAAGAATAAATCTCACGGTTCTTGAAATCCGAAGGTTTGTTGTGTCCTTGCAACCAAGAAAAGAGCTTAGCCTTGCATAACTATTGAACTACTACTTCTAAAGAATGAAAAGAACATGATTTTTGGGTTTGTAGAGGAGAGAATTTGTGTTTATTCTCTGCTGGCTGCTGCCTCCTTCTGCTCTCCCTCTTTTCTGCTGGCTGCTGCCTCTTCTCTCTTTCTTTTTATATGCTAAGAAACCCTAGTCTCTATTTTACAAAATAGTCCTGCCTTAAGTTGGCAGTTTACATTCAAGTACTTCAATAACTATTTTCCCTAAAAAGAAGAAATAGCCTTGCATGAAATCTTCAAGCTCTGACTTAGAGGAGCTAAATTGCTGATATAAAAACTTGGATGTCGGTTAAGATGCTTCGGAATGTAATTTGGACTCGTTTCTTCACGAAACCTATTTGCTGGCAGAATTCAGTTGTCATCTTTGGAAAATCATATATTCCTCATATGACATCTTTTTTGGCTGAAATTTGGAGCGTGGATAGGTCTTTGAATTATGAATCCAAGAAAATTGAGTTTGCATCAATTGGACTTCTGTAGCTCCAGATATTAAATTTTGAATGGCCAAAGGTCAACACTGGCAGAATGCGAGATTTGACTTTGCAGGATGTGATTTCCATCATCTTTCTCTTTTTATTTTTCTTGCATTACACTTATAGAAAGGTATGGATGTTAGATTTTTAGTGCCACTGGAATCACTTCATTTCGATCTCTAGAACTCACGCTCTGCACAAAACATCGATTGGACGTCAAATCTGCCAATTATCTCCAATTTACTCCTTTTTGCATCTTTCATCCAAAAGTACCTTCAAAACATAAAACAAAGAATATCAAGACATTTTATATATAAAACATGGACAAAACATTAGGTAGATGTGGGTGAAACTATTGAATAATATGGTTACATCAACATGTAAGGCTAATCTCTTTTTCTTAGTTGCAAGGACACAGAAACCTTCGGATTTCAAGAATTGTGAGATTTATTTTACCTTTTCTTTTCAGTTTATATGATGAATATGTTTGTTTTCATATGCTTATTTCCTATGATTGTTTATTTTAATTACTAGAGCGGACTCTAAGTTATTATTGTAAACAATCTATTACTAAGTTTGTTATTTAAACCAGAGTTGTGGTATATAAACTTGTGAACCAACTGAGTTTAATAATCGTAGTGGATTTATGTTATTAATCTTAGGGAAAACACTCGATCAAATCAACCATGGACTGCAGACAATTATGTTTCATTGATTAATCAACTTATCTAGTTCTTAAGGCTGCCATTGAATTAATTTACTAGTGCAGACACTGTGGTTGAATGATGGTTAGGGTTAGTTATACGGCAAATCTGTTAAATAACCAATATTAAGAAGAGATAAATAATTAGCATATAAATTGATGTATTGTTTCAATAATCGGTTCTGATTTCCGTAGGTGGACATCTACTTGAAACCAAGGTTTGTTCTCTTGATGGTTTTCTGATTTATTTAATTTAGCTTGATTGTTTTATTCTGCTATAGCCTAGATAACCTCAAAATCCCCCCCCCAATTGCATTTCGTACAGCATAAAAAATTTAAACCAAACCTTCATCGTGGAATCGACCCCTTGCTTGCTCTATACTATCATGTTTATTTGAGCTAGGGTAATTAATTTGTGTAATCGCGACATCGCAACAAATGTTTTCATTATTTTTTTTTATAAAAAAAACTTGTTTTCAAGATCACAATAGGTTTTGTTTTAAAAAATAATGTTTACAATAAAAAAAATGCTATCGTTAAAATAATAAAGAGAAGCGTTAATAAGGAAATGAAGTTTATATTAAAGAAATATATTTATCCTTGATAATTTTATGCATTACCTTGCCTACAAATACCTCTTTCTATAATTGTTTAATTACATAAAATATGAATTCCAAAAAGCGACGTAATTAAACATGGCCAGCATATGACTTAGGTTTTAACCCATCCAACCTATGACCTAAGTCATGGGTTGGACGAGCTGGCAAATTTGATATGGTTCTATCCAAAAGGTTTTTGTTCCACTATTTTTTATTAAAAATAAATAAATTGATGTCATTTTTTTAAGGGCAAACCGAGTTTTGGCTCGGTTAACTAAGTCATAAGAGCACCCGCCAGATCACTAGGCCATACTGGGTCAACTCTCACATGATTTACTTTGAAATTTAGCTCAATCTAAAGGTCAAGTTGACAAATCACTATGTTAACTTAACAAGTCTACCTGAATTTAATAACATTATTAAAAAATTTAAACTAATTTTGGCCAAGTCAACAACGCACACGAACAATTGACTAGTTTAAATTAATTTTATAAATGTTAACTCAATGATACATTGAGTTTGATTCACTAGAGTATCTTATTGGATATCATACAACATAAAAAATCTAAACTAAACCTTCCTTGCGAGATCTACCCTTTATTTGCTCTATATTATCTTATTTATTGAAATTAGGGTAATTAATTTGTGTGACCGCAACATCGCAATAAATTTTGGCGTCGTTGCAGGGGAAGTAATTTTAGTTGATTCTTGTGCTGTGATTATTATTTGCTGTGTGATTGTTATTTATTTTGTTGAAAAAAAAAATGCTGCTTGTTGGTGGTATTGTACAGGTACTATTCAAAACAAAGTTTTTGGTGGAATTAGGCCTCGACCTTTTGTTTCATAAAGGAAAATGACGTTCTAAACAAGAATAGTAGATTTTAGCCTCTAGCCCCACCCTTTCAAGGCCAAATTCCGCTGTTTTCTAGGGTTTTTAGGCAGTTTTTGTGTTCTAGCGTAGAATTTTCATTTAATTTGCACTACTTTAAATCTCTTATGTGGTTGATTTCTGTTGAGTTTTCTTGACGATTTATGCTTGTAACCCGTTCTTCTAACCAAATACAAGTGCATGTAGATCTCGAAAAACAAAACACTTTACGCATGTTACAAAAGAAAGCTCGTGTCAACACCATGGCTATTGCACGACAATAGACAAAACACCCGAGGCACTTTTAGAGATTTGGGAAAGATTTGAGCAATTATGTATTCAATACCCTCATCATCAGATACCCGATCAACTACTCATTCAATATTTCTATAAAGGACTAATGCCTACTGACCGCAATATCATTGATGCGGCAAGTATAGAGGGGCATTGGTTGATAAAACACCCGAGGCTGCACGCCAATTAATCTCAAATATTACAGCCAACTCGAAACAATTTGGCACTCGTGGAGACTTCCCAAGCAAATGAGTAAATGAGATAAGTATTGCTAACCTTGAGAATAAAGTTAATGATCTTACTTCTCTTGTGTGTTCTTTGGCTTGTGGAAATATACAATAGGTGAAAGTTTGTAGCATATGCTCGTTACAAGGACATGCTTCGGATATGTGTCTAATAATGCAAGAAGATTACATTGAACAAGCTAATGCAGTTGATGGAGCATTTAATGGACAACCCCAACGTAAGTATGATCCCTTTTCTAACACGTATAATCCTGGATGAAGAGATCATCCGAACCTACGCAATGGGAACCCGCCTCAACAAAGCAATCAAGGCCGATAGTTCTACCCTTATGGATTTCAATCCCAATAGAATTATCAAGCGAGACAACCCCCTACATTCATAAATTCCAATGTTATGGGGTCATCGAGTGATGATCTTCGTGAGATGATGAAAACCTTAGCTTCTAACATAGTGACCTTGCAACAAAATGTCATATCTTTTTAATAGGAAATGAGGTCAAGTATTCACAACTTAGAGAAGCAAATAGGACAAATAACTTTAAATGTAGGGAAATTAGAAGCACAAATGAATGGAAAATTGCCATCCCAAGCATTGAATCCAAAAGAGAATGTTAGTGTGATCACGCTGCGAAGTCGAAAGAACTTGAAGAGCAAATATCGAAACAAATTGAGATGAAGGAAGAAGAGGAGATAGAAACCGAACTAGGTATAAAGAAGAAACACTCTACTCCTCCACAAATTGAAACAACGACCAATACTCCAAAGGTAAGTCCTAACTCAATGAATTCCAGTTTTAAGAAAATTCCTCCATTTCCTTTTAGTTCTTCTAGGTTTCCTTTGATTGATGTTATCAAGCAAATTTCCAAGTATGCTAAATTCTTGATGGAGCTGTGTACTACTAAGAGAGCTTACAAGCTAAAAGGCTATAAAATGGTAAGTATGGGTGAAGTTGTATCTGATGTTGTTCAAAAGAATCGGCATTTGAAGTAATAAGACCCAGGTGCATTTACTATCCCATGTGTTATTGGTAATGCTAGTTTTAAAAGGGCCTTATGCGATTTAAGTGCATCCATTAGTGTTATGCCTAAACATGTTTATGATTCTCTTAGTCTTGAGCCTTTTATTAAAACTAGTATTATAATACAACTTGTGGATCGTAGTTTTGTTTATCCACTTGGTGTGATAGAAGATGTCCTAGTGAAGATTGATAGTTTGGTTATTCTATACGACTTTTATATTCTTGATATAGAACGTGAGTCTTGTAATTCCTCAAACAACAACACTCCTATATTGTTTGGAAGACCATTCTTGAAAACTGCCAATACGAAAATTGATTGTGGGCAGGATACTTTGTCTATGAAAGTGGGAGACGAAAAAATTATATTTAATTTTCATGATGCAATGAAATATCCTTACAACAATGTTTATTCTATCATATACTATGACCAAGTTGATAAGTATGTGCAGCAAGTTTTTTATTTTGATTGCGAGAACAGATTAAGCATGGCTTTGAGCTATGGTTGTGATTTTATCGAGATAGAAGAGATGCAGAGGCACATATGTGTTCCCCAAAACATTCAAGAATCAGCCTTGGCTTTGCAAGCTTTGCAAACAGCCCCCTGTGGTAATGTTTTTGTTGATTTAGTACTTTCATATAAAAAGCTTTTGCCATTTATTTTACAAGCACCCAAGTTAGAATTGAAACCTTTCCCTGACAATTTGAAGTATGTATTCATTGGTAACAAAAATACACTTCATGTTATCATAGCAAAAGGTTTGACAAGTGCGCAAGAAGAAAAACTTGTGAAGTTGTTATGCGATCATAAAACGACCATTGGATGGACTTTAGTCGACATCAAGGGTATTAGTCCCTCGATGTGTATGCATCACATACTATTAAAGGACAATGCGAAACCAACAAGGGAAATACAAAAGAGGTTGAACCTGCTTATGATGGAGGTAGTGAAAGCTGAAATTTTGAAACTATTAGATGCATGAGTCATTTACCCCATCGCAGACAATAAATGGGTGACGCCAATCCATGTGGTGCCCAAAAAGACTAGAATCACGTTGGTAAAGAACAAAAATGATGAACTCGTTCCTACTCACATCTCAAATGGTTAGAGAACGTGTGTTGATTATAGA
Organism: Populus trichocarpa; assembly: GCF_000002775.5. NCBI lineage: Eukaryota > Viridiplantae > Streptophyta > Magnoliopsida > Malpighiales > Salicaceae > Populus > Populus trichocarpa. The sequence goes on along the minus strand of NC_037294.2, from coordinate 4,762,753 downwards.
AAGCTTAATCTTTCTACATGCGAAGATCACTTCCCATTACCATTCATAGACCAAATGCTTGAGTGTCTAGTAGGTAAATCTTTTTATTACTTTCTTGATGGATATAGTGGATATAATCAGATTGTTATTAATCTTGAGGATCAAGAAAAGAATATATTTACATGTATATTTGGTACATATGCATACAGGAGAATGCTCTTTGGTCTTTGTAATGCAGCCGCAACTTTTCAAAGATGCATAATGAGTATTTTTTCTGACTATATTGAAAGAATAATTGAGGTTTTCATGGATGATTTCACGGTATATGGTGATTATTTTGATAAGTGTTTAGAAAGTTTATCTTTAGTCTTGAAAAGATGCATTGAAACTAAACTTGTCTTGAACTATGAAAAGTCTTATTTTAGGTAGAATAAGGAATAATTATTGGGCATGTTGTGTCTTCGCATGGATTGGAGGTTGAGAAAGCTAAAATAGACGTTATTTCATCATTTTCTTACCCCTTATGCATGAGGGAAGTTCGCTCTTTTATTGGCCATGGAGATTTATATCGACGCTTTATCAAAGATTTCTCAAAGATTATAGCACCCTTGTGCAAATTATTAGCTAAAGAAGTGAATTTTGTGTTTGATCAAGCATGTAAAAATACGCATAATGAGCTTAAGAGGCGTGTCACATATGCCCCTATCATACAACCACCAAATTGGGATGAACCTTTCGAGATAATGTGCGATGTTAGTGACTATGTAGTAAGGGTTGTACTTGGACAAAGAATAAGGAAGAATTTACATGTTATCGCCTATGTTTTTCGCATGTTGGACGAAGCAAAATACAATTACCATACAACTAAAAAGGAACTTTTTATAGTGGTGTTTGCTCTAGAAAAATTCAGGTCATATTTACTTGGTATAAAATCGTTGTTTTTACTGACCATGCAGCTTTATCTTTTGAAGAAAAAGCAGTCTAAACCAAGATTGATTAGGTAGATCTTGCTTTTACAAGAATTTGATGTTAAGATCAAAGACAAAAAAAGGTGTCGGAAACCATGTGGCTGATCATTTGAGTCGACTAAGGACCAAGGATATACAAGCCGAAACAATAAGAGAGACATTCCCTAATGAGCAGTTGTATGTGTTACATTCCTCTACAAGACCATGGTATGTTGATTTGGTGAACTATTTAGTCACCAAAGAATTCCCTCCAGGTTTGTCTACATTCCAAAAAACAAGTTACAAGCTGATGCTAAATATTATTTTTGGGACACTCTTTATCTATGAAAATTTTATGAGGATCAAGTAGTTAGAAGATGTGTACTACAAGATGAATTCCATTCCATTCTCATTTTTTGTCATTCTCGTTCTTGTGGTAGGCATTTTAAAGCAAAAGGAATGGCCTATAAGGTACTTGAAAGTGGTCTCTATTGGCCTTTTATTTTTAAGGATGCATATCACTTTTGCAAATCATGTGAAAAATGCCAAAGAATAGGTAATATCACTCATAAGAACCAAATGCCTTTAACAAATATTCTTGTAAGTGAAATTTTTGACATTTAGGGTATTGATTTTATAGGTCTATTTCCTTCTTCTTTTGGTAATCTTTATATCCTTCTTGCTATTGATTATGTGTCCAAATGGATTGAGGTAAAAGCCACTCGAACTAATGATGTTAAGGTTGCTTTAGATTTTGTCAAGACTCGCATATTTGACAGGTTTAGAATCCCCAAAGCTATCATTAGCGACCGTGGCACTCATTTTTGCAATCATTCAATTTAAGCATTATTACACAAATACCATGTGACTTGTCGCACGTGAGCGACGTCGCGGCGATCGTCCACCCACAAAAAATGTAATATGGGGGATATATATATCTGGTCAATGTAGGGAGACAAGGAATTCGTTGTCTCTTAGCAGTGAAAAATGGTGTGGGAGTCGCCACCTAGTATTTTGGTCACTAGGAACCCTAACTGGTCTCAGAGATCGGGTACGGGGACTGGTTGCGTAAAGGGAAGGTATTAGCACCCCAAATACGCCCTACCTAAGGTAAGCTGCATCGTTTAATTGTCTGATAAAATTTAAGGTGTTTTCGTTGTGTTTCCTAGTTGTTGGTCCGTCTATGGTTCAAGAAAAGTCCTCCTTAATAAGGATGTCCTTATCTTATCGGGTAAAACCTAACCGTTTTAATGTCTATGTAAAAAAAGCTATATCTTTTAATATCAGGAATACATTTTACATATAAATTCTTAATCCCAAATACTAAAAAAGGACAAAAAGATTTTTTAGAATTTTTGAAATATTGGCCTAGTTCTCATGGCTTGAATAAACTGGTTATTAAAGCCAAAATGCATGCTAATACATATATTGTTTTTTTGAAATTTCCTTTGTTGTGTGAAAATATGATGTTATAATATTTATATATATACGTTGGAGAGACTAGGCCGTATTTTAAAACAAAACATTTTTTAAATATGTATTTTTGTACGCTTTGACGCAAATCGGGTATTTTAATACTGGGTTTGTATCCTTACGGTATAAAAATACAACCAAATATTAATCCACTTTGACAAAATAAAATGCAGAAAAATCAACAATATTTTCAAAGATATTTAGAAAATTTTTGAAAGCAAAAGACATTTTTTATTTTGAAAATCTTTGATGTTTTGATGAAAACCAGATATTTTAATACCGGATTTTGTATCTTTACAGTATAAAATACCAACCAATGTTAATCAAAATACAGTAATAAAATTACAGAAAATCACATATTTTTGAAATAATTTTTGAAGAATTTTTGTAATTTTTTTCATATATATATATATCTATATAAATAATACAAAATATAATATATATAATATAATATATAATATTAAATGGGCTGGGCTGGTCCGGCCCAACCGACTGGGCCGGACTCAGCCCAAAATTGTTGGGCCGATCTCGGCCCAAAATGGGTTGGGCCGATCTCGGCCCAAAATGGATTGGGCCGATCTCGGCCCAAAACAAAAAGCACATTATCTTCTGGGCCAGACCCGGCCCAGAAGACAGGGCTGGGCCAGGATCCGCCTGGCCCAAGCCAAAACGGGGCAGGGGGGAATTATTTTCCCCCCACCCCTGCATGCAGAACGCTACTCGTTCTGCATGCAGGGAACGAAACGAGAAAATAAACGCGAGGGAGAAGGGGAAGAAAAGTTACCTGGCGCAGAGGCGAAAGCGGTGGCTGGCTGCGTTTCTGGCGGTTCTGTGGTGGAGGCTGGTAGCGGTGTCGCTGCTCCCTGGGGGCGACTCCAAGCAGCGGCGCTGCTGTCTAAAGCGGCGGAAAGAGGGATTCTTCCTCTTTCCTTCTCCTCTGTTTCCTTCCCTTTTCTTCTCCTTCTTTGGTTTTCTTTCCCCCTGTTTTCCCTTCTTTCGGTTCTCTTCTCCCTCTCCCCTTTCTCTCTCTTTCGGTTTTTTCCGTTCCTCTCTCTCTCTCCTCTGTTTTTCGTTTTCTCCTTCTTCCCCCGTCTGTTCTCCTCCCTCCCCTTCTGCTGTCGTGTTGGTTGTTATTTATAGAGCCAAGTGAGTGGCTTTTCGCTGTGGAGCATGGGGAGCAGCCGGCCGGTCGGCCATTGGGCGCGACTGCCAACGCTCGGCCCCCCTCCCCGGCTTTCTGGCAGGTGCGCGGTGGGTGGTCGGCCATTGTGTTCGGTCGGTGGGCTCCAGGCGAGAGAGAGGGGCCGGCAAAAATTTCAAAAAAAAGCACCATTTTTCCCTTCTTCCCCGCTGCATGTTCGGGGGGGAAGAAGAAAGATGAACAGTGTCGTTCAAAACGACACCGTTCTGCCCTTTTCCCTTTTTTTTTTTTTTTTTTTGAATGGATGAAACGGCGTCGTTTTGGATAAAACGCGCCGTTTCATTTAAACCCTACAAGACGCCAAAACGCGTCAATTTGCAAAGCAGCCCTCAATTATCTTTTGTCCCTTCAATTGCATCCCTGCCGAATTCGAACCCCGTCCCTATATTTGGCCGCGTTTTTCACTTTGGTCCTTGGTTTCGGATTCCTTCAATTAAGTCCCCAATTGGCCCTTAAACTTCAATATTTATGCAATTAAGCCCCTGATTTGACCTAATAAATTCCTAAAAAATATATTTTGGCCCCAGAACTTAAATTTCTTCTAATTAAAGCCCAAATTGACTTAAAAATCAATTTTTCTTGCAATCAAATCCCCTTTAAATTCATTTAAAAATCAAATTAAGTCCATAAACATCTAAATTTGGGCTTTTCTCCTCAAATTTCAAATTTTCCTTGTCAACAGGGCTCTCCTCCTTCAAGAATATATTATCAAAAATTCCATCTTTGTATTTTTAACCTTATCGACCAATTTTCCAACCATTTTCTGAGCGCTTCTGCCTCCTGTTATTTTTCTAACCTCATTTGGCTATATATTTTTATATATATTTTGTGGGGACCCAAAAATGGGTTACAACATGACTCATCGGACTTCCACAGCCTACCATCCTCAAACGAATGGCCAAGATGAAATTTCAAATTGAGAAATCAAGTCCATTCTAAAGAAAACAATGCAACCTAATCAGCGAGATTGGAGTCTGCGACTTGGTGATGCACTTTAGGTTTATCGGACTGCTTACAAATCACCTATAGAAATGTCACCTTATAGGATGATATACAGAAAAGCATGTCATCTACTAGTGGAGCTTGAATACAAAGCTTTGTGGGCTATTAAACAATGTAACTTGGATTATGATGCTACTGGGATTACAAGAAAGTTGCAATTACAAGAGTTACAAGAGATACAGAATGATACCTATGAGAATGCAACGATTTACAAAGAAAAGACCAAGAGTCTTCATGACTGAATGATTACAAGAAAGGATTTTTATATTGGAGACAAAGTCCTTCTTTATCATTCACGTTTGAAACTTTTCCTGGAAAGTTGCGCTCTCATTGGATTGGACCATTTGTTGTTTCTAATGTTTTTTCTTATGGTGCAGTTGAAATTACAAGTATAGAAACAAACAAAGTGCTCAAAGTCAATGAGTATCAATTGAAAACTTTCCATGAAGGTTGGACAGCAAAACTCACCGCATATATGGAGTTAGTTGAACCAATCTATGCAGCATGAGCATGTGATGTGTTGAGCCAATGACATAAAACAAAAGCGTTTAGTGGGAGGCAACCCAACAAAAAAAATCAGATTTGCTTTCTTTTTCCTTTATCTTTTATTTTCACATTTTACTTTATTTTTGTCATTCTCCTATATTCCTTTTCTTTTATTTCAACATTGAGGACAATGTTGCGTTTAAAGTGTGGGGGTAGAATTTTGGTTTTCTTTGTTGTTTCTAAAAAAAAGTCTAAGTTTTATCTTTTGAACTCCAATTGGTTTATGAGAATATGAGTATTATGTATAAGAGTTAGTGGAGATAGATGAAAATATAAATCGAATGAATGAGTGTGTATGCAAGCTTTAAAAGTTTAATTAGTTTAGGGATTGACTTTGAAAGAATACCATGTTGACTTTATAGTGTTGTATCAATGCAAGCTTTTGAGCTTTCAACATTATTTTCTTGAGTTGTGCATTTTTTGATGATATGTATCTCTAGAACTTGCTTCATATCTTGTTGAGATTACATTCACATTACATGTGTACATGAAGATGATAAAGGCATTAGGAATTTTATCCACTTGAGCCAAAAAGCCAACCTAAAGCATATTATCCTTAGTGAGTCCCTTTTGAGCTTGTTTATCTTTTCTTTGCTTTACCCATGTGTAAGCCTTAACTTTTTATATGTTTTCCTTTTCCCTTGGCCAAGGATTAGTATAGCATATACTTGTTGATATCTTGTGGGATTATGGTTGGAAATTATGTGAAAAGAAAAAAAAGTGATGCTTGATGAAAAGAATGGGCAAAGTTGCCAAAGGTGAAAAAGAAAAGTGTTCCATTGTGTTCTTGAAATTTTATGTTGATTGAGCTTGAAATCCAAAGAAGTATTGGTGCTTAAAGATAGAAAATTTGTGTACTTTGATGAGATATCTTGTTTCAAAAAAATCATATTTTTTTAGAATGCTCTACTTCCTTTGGTTTTAGCCTTTTCTTTTCCTTTCTTTTACCTCACTTTAACCTTAGCTCCATTACAACAAAAAAGTAAGACCTTTTGATTCATGAATTGCTTGTAATATTTTAGTAATGGAGATAAGATTGAAGAGCAAACTTATGGTAGAATATATTTATTGATTGAATTTAAGAGATTTAAACACATAAGCCCTAAACATATGAGTGTTGGAGTGTATATCAATGAGAGGACCTATCACTTTGGCATGGCATAAATTTCATTTAAATCCCAACGATTAATTGAGTTTTGAAGTTTGCATATAAATAAATTCATGAAAATTTATATTCTCTATCCTTCTTGATTGTATTCTTGTTTATAATGCATGTACTATTGGACATTGATGGGAGATTAAGAGATTAGTCATAGTTATTTTATTTATTTAGTTTAAGTTTGATTTTATTTATCCTTTCTTGCGGACGAGCGAGAGCTAAGTATGTCAATATTTGATGCAACCATATTATTCGATAGTTTTACCCATATTTACCTGGTATTTTTCCTATGTTTTATATATAAAATGCCTTGATATTCTTTGTTTTATGTTTTGAAGGCACTTTTGGATGTAAGATTAAAACAGAAGTGAATTTGAGATAATTGACAGATTTGACCTCCAATTGATGTTTTGTGCAGAGCTTGAGCTTTGAAGGTCAAAATGAAGTGCTTCTAGTGGCATTAGAAAGATAACATCCATACCTTTCTATACATATATGGAAATAAAAATAAAAAGAGAAAGAGCTTGGAAATCACAGCATTCAAAGATAAATCTCGTATTCTGCTAGTGTTGACCTTCGGGCATTCCAACTTGAATATCTTGAGCTAGAGAAGTCCATTTAATTTCATATCAATTGTTTTGGATTCCTGACTCGAAGACCTATCAGCCTACCAAATTTCAATAGAAAAAGAGCTCATATGAGAGAGATATGAGTTTTCTAAGATGACATATGAATTCTGCCAGCATACAGGTTTTGTGAAGAAACAAGTCCAAAGTACTTCTCAAAGCATCCAAACCCATATCCAAGTCTTTATTTTGGCAATTTAGCTCCTCTAAGTCAAAAGTCAAAGCATAAAGATTTTATGCAAGGTTATTTCTTCTTTTTTAGGAAAATAGTTATTGAAATACTTCAATATAAATTGTTTACTTAGAAAAGGATTATTTTGTAGAAAAAGGGATTAGGATTTCCTATCAAATAAAAAGAAAGAGAGAAAGGAAAGGGGGGTGGCCAGAAAATCAAAATTATGCATTCTTCTTTCTTTTTGATTAGTTGTTTATTGTAAACAATCTATTGCTAAATTTGCTATCAAAATCGGAGTTGTGGTATATAAACTTGTGAATCAACTGAGTTTAATAATCATAGCGGATTTATGTTATTAATCTTAGGGAAAATATTTGATCAAATCAAACATGGACTGCGAACAATTATGTTTTATTGATTAATCAACTTATCTAGTTCTTAAGGCTGCCATTGAATTAAATTATTAGTGCGGACACTGTGGTTGTTTGATGGTTATGGTTAGTTATATTAGTAGATTTGTTAACTAACAATGTTAAATAGAGATAAATATTCAGAATATAAATTGATGTATCGTTTCAATGATCGGTTCTGATTTCCGTAGGTGAACGTCTACTTGAAATCAAGGTTTGTCCTCTTGATGGTTTTTTGATTTATTTAATTTAGCTTAATTGTTTTATTCTGCTATAGCCCAGATAACCTCAAAATCCCCCCCAATTGCATTTCATACAGAATAAAAAATCTGAACTAAACCTTCCTCGTAGGATCGACCCCTTACTTGCTCTATACTATCTTGTTTATTTAAGCTAGGGTAATTACTTTGTGTGACCACGACTTCACAACAAATTTTTTCTTGATTTTTTTAAAACACTTGTTTTCAAGATCACAATAGATTTTTTTTAATAATGCTTACGATAAAAAAATGCTTTCATTAAAACAATAAAGAGAAGCGTTAATAAGAAAATGAAGTTTATATTGAAGAAATATATTTATCCTTGATAATTTTATGCATTACCTTGCCTACAAATATCTCTTTCTATAATTGTTTAATTACATAAAATATGAATTACAAAAAGCGATGTAATTAAACATGGCCAGCGCATGACTTAGGTGTTAACCTATCCAACCTATAACCTAGGTCATGGGTTGGACGAGCTAGCAAATTTGATATGGGTCTATCCAAAAGGTTTTCGTTCCACTATTTTTTATTAAAAAAATTAAATTGATGTCATTTTTTTTAAAAGACAAACTGAGTTTTGGGTGGGTTAACTGAGTCATAAGAGCACCCGTCAAGTCACTAGGCCATATTGGGTCAACTCCCACATGATTTACTTTGAAATTTTGCTCAGTCTAAAGGTCAGGTCGACAAATTACTATGTTAACTTAACAAGTCTAGCTGAATTTAATAATATTATTAAAAAGTTTGAACTAATTTTGGCCAAGTTGACAATGCATATGAACAATTGACTAGTTTAAACTAATTTTATGAATGTTAACTCAATGATACATTGAGTTTGATTCATCAGAGTATCTTGTTGCAAGTTGCAACTTTTTCTTGATTTTTGTTAATACTTGGCCATATAACTTGTAAATTTGAATGGTTTTTTTTTTTAAATCATTTTATTGAAATTCTAAGCATGACAATGATACCTATTAAATGGATTTTATATGTGTGTGTTTAGAATTCTGGTAACTCATGTAATTATAGTTTTTAAAAATATATTTAATAAAAATATTTTTAGTTGTGGTTTTAAGAAATAGATTTAAAAAAATATATTTTTAGTTAAAATTATTATGAAATAGATTTTTAAATATAAAATAAATAGAAAACAAATTTTTATAAATAAAAATCAAGTTATTTTAACTTATATAAAACCAAGGTTTAAAATATCTTAATACCAAAAAGTCTATGTTGTTGCCGCATATATACAACCACAAAATGGAAGTTAAGGTATTCCAATTTCCAAGTATGATTCTGATAACGTGATAGTAACGTGAAACAATGTTCAAATATAATAGCACCACCCAAATTCAAAATTTGAAAATGCGTCTGATCCTGTTTGGATACAAGGCGTACGCATAAACCCGACATTCTCTTATTTTCGGCTTTTATATTTTTCAATTACATATTCATATTCCCGCCCATAGCACCCTCTTGCTCTCCTCCTCGTTTTTTTGACACATCACTAAAGCGGAACCCTCACTCACTCCAATCATAACCCAAGACAAATCTCCAAAAATACTCGCATCCAAACCCCCCTTAAAAATTCATCCACTCTTTCTCCGATCTCTGATAAAAGCAGTGTCATTTTATCGGAATCGGAACCCTAGAAATCCAGTTCAGTCGCCATGAATCATTTCCATATCTATGAAGCTATTGGCCGTGGCAAATACTCGGTAATTTAAAACTTAAACCGGTAGCTTGTTTCAATTATTTTAAGAATGCGCGAATTTCTTCGAATCTCTGATTTTCGTTTTGAATTGTGTAGAGTGTGTATAAAGGTAGAAAGAAGAAGACGATTGAGTATTTCGCTGTTAAGAGTGTCGACAAGTCGCAGAAGAGGAAAGTTCTTCACGAAGTAAGGATAATAAAGAGCTGTTCTTGTTCCGTTTGCTTATTTAATTTCTGTTTTTGGTCGAATTTGGAGTAATTGATCTTTGATCAAAGTTGAATTTAAGTTTGTGATTTTTAATTCGATGAAGTGCCTCTTTTAGCAACTAATTTAAGGCAGCTTAGTTGATTAAATTTGATGCAATACCTGTTTTAATAATTAATTTAGTGCAATTTAGTTTATTAGATTTGGGAAATGTTTGTTTTAGTAACTTATTTAAAACAATTTAGCCGCTTAAATTTGATAAATGTCTGGTTTTGTAGCTGATTTAACACAATTTTTAGTGTCATTGCTGTATCTTAATTAAGTACTAAAGATGCTTGTGAATTTTAGGTACCAGGTGCGTTTAAGGAAGTCAATGTCAAGTATGTTTGTAGTATTGGGAACTAGACGGGAATGAGCCAGCGGGTATATATTTTTAGTAAAAATTGTGGGAATGAGTGGCTTTGCTATTACCCATCGTTCAGAACACTCAATTTTGAGTTGAATGTGCTAGAAGTCATCTTTCCTTTTCTCTTTCTTTCTTTTTAATTTAATCTCTCACTTTTATTTTAGGCATGGGAAATGAGGGGCTGTAGAGTATTTTATGCCTACTTATCACTGTCTTAGAAAATTCAAGCGATGCTTGATGCTAGTTCTTATAGATGTCATTAACTCATACCCTTTTATTGGTATTATTTGCAGGTTAGGATGCTTCACTCCTTGGATCATTCAAATGTTTTAAAATTTTACTCTTGGTAAGGCTTGTTAGCATGGGGTAATAGCTCTCAAGATTCTTATTTTCATCCAATGTATTTATTTGTCACTTAGTAATACAGTTCATGCTTTTCTTTGTTTCATTAGCTTACCTTTTCGGTTTCTTCACACCTCCTGATGCATGTATTAGGTACGAAACACCATCTCACTTGTGGTTGGTTTTGGAATATTGTGTTGGTGGAGATCTCATGACCTTATTGCGACAGGTAGAGACTGTTTAATGTTTATTGTATGCCTTGCTTTTCTTTAATGAATTTCTCATTCTTTTGCTGGACACAAGGGGAACTGTGGAATTGATCATTCATGCTCAGGATTAAAAATAATATGACTGATAATTTTATTGGTGAATTGTTTTTAGAAATACAAGGCAGAAAAAAAAGGCAGGCTTTGTTTGCGATTCTGACCTACTAAAGATTAGACAATTGTTTAGTTTAACACAAAAGCATGATCATAATTACATAGCATGCATAAATATAAATCAAAGTAATGTACTTATATATGAAATTGAATTATAACAATTTCCTAGCATGCATACTAATATAAACAAAGCAAGTTAAAATAACTTGATATAAAATTTAAACTAATATAAATTTTATAAGACACTTGTTGATGATTCTTGTTCAAAGATATGGTGTTATTGTCAAGGATTAAACTTTTTGTCTTTAAGACTTAAATGCTTGTCATTTGGTGTAAATGATTTCTTGCAAGTAGTCTCTAAGGATTTCAACAACTTAACTTTTAAATGATGCCTTTCCTTTGCAAATCTATGAACCAAAAGATTGTGAACTCAAAATCTTTCTACGAATCTTTTACGTTTTAGTATGGAGATAACGGGGAAGAATGACAAAGAAAACAAGATCTTTACCTCTTGTATTCCTTACAGAATAGCGCTAACTCTTTTCTCTCACAAAATTACTAACTCGTTTCTCTTAAAGGTTATTACAAGAACTATTTATAGGAACACAACTTCAAGACCTATTTATAGGAACACAAAGTCTTCATTTACATCATTACATGTCATTTTGATTTACCAACCACACTCACATATGTTAAATCCTAGCACACTCACATTTCACATCATTAACCTAACACACTAACATTTCCACTCACATTTAATGTGTATAAACCTAACACATTCATATTTAACAAAGAATACTTACATTGACATCATTACATATGTCATTTTGAATTTACCTTCCATTTTACCAATTAACCATTTCACCATGCACGTATAATTAGGTGAATAATTTCTATTAGGTGAATGTGAGTCAAGGGTTCAATGAGATCAATTTCTCATTCATCCACAATTTGTTTTAATTATGAGTATGTTTCATGTTTGTGTTAAAATAAATTTCTTACAATCCTTCATGTGAATGAAAATTGTTTAACCATAATAAAAGACTCAAAGATTCATAGAAAGATAATGACTTGGCGAATTATTACATCATTTTCAGATTGATGATAACTGTTTGGGCCAACGACAATCATTCTCTTAAATGGATGATTTTCTTGTGCTTCCTTTAATGTAAACACATCTTTAAAGAATGTAGCATTCCTTGATTCCATAATTATATTAGGATGAATATTCTTAATACTTGACTTGTATACAAGAAATCGATATGCACTGCTATTATAGGTATACCCGATAAATACACAATCCACAGTTTTAGGTCCTATCTTGACTAGTTTGAGATTAAGTATTGTTAACTTTGTAAGACACACCCACACTTTAAGATATTTGTAGGAAGATTTTCTACCTTTCCATAATTCATATGGTGTTTTCTCTAGCTTATTATGCGGTACTTTGTTAAGTACATAATTGACAGTCAAAGTTGCCCTCTCACAAGTTATGAAGAGCTCCTGAACTTATCAACATGACATTCATAATTTATTGTAAAGTTCAGTTCTTACATTCTGTAATGCTATTTTGTTGAGGTGAATAAGGAGCGATTTTTTGGTGGATAATACCATTTTGAGAACATCACTTTTTAATAGATACATATTATATAGTGTATTGTTTAATCTATTGAAGATGTAGTTTTTGCATATAAAACATTCCGTAATGCTATTTTGTTGAGGTGAATAAGGAGCGATTTTTTGGTGGATAATACCATTTTGAGAACATCACTTTTTAATAGATACATATTATATAGTGTATTGTTTAATCTATTGAAGATGTAGTTTTTACATATAAAACATTATGATTCCAAACATTCACTGCTACCATAGTAATGGGATCAGATTCATCATCTGACAGCTTTAGTACTTTTTCAGTCAAGAACTTTGCCAAGTTCGAAGTGGTCAAATAGAACAATATTTTTTGTTGTCACCTTTTAAAGTTCAATCCATTAAACTTTTCAGGTTTCTCACTATGCACTGCACCACATAATGTGATGGTGCAATCCTTACTATCAAAGTAGAACTTGCCGAAGCAAAATTAGTTGGCACAACCAAGTCTTGAGTATAAAAAGTAGAAGACATGATGTAATCTATAAAAATAAAATAAAATAAACAATAGCCAATAATATTTATAACTATTTCGACTCTACAATAAGCACGTACTATAAAATAAGACTTTTAATAAAACAACTTAAGTAAACAAAAGTATGAAATTATGCAACATAAAATCAATACATTAAAAGCTTAAGTTCCTTTACATCATATCATTATGTAATGTTCAAGCATGTTAATTAAAAAAAACATAATCATATAAGCAAAATAGCATAAACCATCAATAATTCACATATTAAGACATATAAATAATATGAAAAACAAGTTTTAGAAGATAAACTATAACTTTAAGAAAAAGATATATAATAACTTCTAAAATTAAAAATAAACGAAATCATAAAGCTAAAAATAGACAAAAAAGTTATAGATAAAACATATATAATTAAAATTAAATTTATATGTGAGAATATAACAAATTAAAAAAAAATTAAATTATAACTTAAATTTTCAACATGCTAAAATTCTCTTTAAAAATTAATCTATATATATATATATATATATATATATATATATATTCACAAAATAAACTAAACAAAGTCTAATATAATGGTAAAACCTTTCAATTGACAAATTAACAAACAAATAACAAAAGCACTAACTTGTTGAAGATTCTTGTTCTAAGATATGATGTTCTTGTCACAGATTAAACTTTTGTCCTTAAAATTTAAATGCTTGTCACTTGGTGCAAACAATTTCTTGCAAGTAGTCTTTTAGGATTTTAACAACTTGACTTTCAAATGATATATTTTCTTTGAAAATCTTCGAACCAAAGGATTGTGAACTCAAAATCTTTCTAAGAATTTTTTACAGACAAATGGGAAGAATGACAAGGAAAACAAGATCTCTATCTCTTGTATTCCTTACACAATAGCACTAACTCTTTTCTCTCACAAAAGTTCTAACTCATTTCTCTAAAAGGTTATTAAAAGAACTCTTTCCTTCCTCTTCTTCACTCTTCTCTTCACACACCAAAAACAACAATCATCTCTTCACAACTTCACCACCTATTCATAGGAACATAAAGTCTTCATTTACATCATTGCATATGTCATTTTGATTTACCAACTACACTCACATTTGTTAAATCCTAGCACACTCACATTTCACATAATTAACCTAAGACACAAATATTTCCACTCACATTTAATGTGTACAAGCTTAACACACTCACATTTAACAAAGAATACTCGCATTGATACCATTGCATATGTCATTTAAATTTATTTTTTATTTCACCAAGCACGTACAATTAATTTGAATAATTTCTATTAGGTGAATATTAGTTAAAGGTTCAATGAGATCAATTATCCACAATTTGTTTTAATTATGAATATGATTCATGTTTATGTTACTACAAGTTTCTCACAGGCTTTGCCATAGGTTGCTGTATCATTATATGTGTTTTCCCAGTATAGCAATCTGGATAGTCTAGAAATGAGACGTTCATGAAGAGTTCATTTTTTTCTTAAATAAGAGAAAAAGAACACTAGGCGTCAATATACTAGTGTTTATGCCTTCTGTTTTGTTTTGTCTTTAGGCAACAAACAGGTTTGTATAGTCAATTAGACTGAATCCTGTTTTATCTTCACCAATTTTCTACTGTTAGGAACGGAAATGTTGTGAAATTTGCACAGAATTTGGAATGCATATCAGTATAATTTTCTTCTAATTTTGATTTGACACTCAAGGTGACAAAAAAACTGAGACATTGGCCTCACAAAGCATTTGGGTATCTTATGCATTAAACCTATGGTGATAAATATGGAAGTTAGGTTGCACAATTGCCAATGATATTGGCTTGTAATTTCGGCGTAACATGCTGGATTCCCATCTTGTGAATTTGTTGTTGTTTCATGTAGTTCAATCAAGCAAATGATTTCAAATTTTGTTATATGCAACGTCCAATGAATGATAATTTCACCAAGATACTTTATTATTGACTTTCAGGACAGTCAGCTGCCTGAAGACTCAATTCATGATCTTGCCCGTGACTTAGTTAGAGCTTTGCAGTAAGAAATGCTGATTGGCAATTAATTTTGTTTCTATATGATGTCTATAATAATTGTCTGCTTTCAATATTTTTTTCTAACAATGATCACTTCTGTCAGGTTCTTACACTCAAAAGGAATCATTTACTGTGATTTAAAACCATCAAATATCCTCTTAGATGAGAATGGACATACAAAGGTGCATTTTGCATTTTTATTTATGTATGGTTGAGTAATTTTCTAGTTTTTTCTATGCACATGATTGGTATTCATGCTCATTTGTGCAATGCAGCTATGTGATTTTGGATTGGCAAGAAAATTGAGCGATATAACAAAAACTCCTTCGTCCATGGTAGGTTGTTCTAACTGCTCAGCATTTAACACACTATTTGCAGAACATTTGACGTGGCATCACGACATGGAGCTTGTCCTTTTATTATCTGGTTACAATTTTTTATGACTCTTAACTTTGTTTTTATGTATTTACTTAGTTGCCACAAGCAAAACGCGGAACACCCTGTTATATGGCTCCTGAACTATTTGAGGATGGGGGTGTCCATTCATATGCATCTGACTTTTGGGCTTTAGGCTGTGTACTGTATGAGTGCTATGCAGGGAGGCCTCCTTTTGTGGGAAGAGAATTCACACAGCTAGTGAAATCCATACTCTCAGATCCGCCACCACCCCTCCCCGGCACTCCAAGCCGTCCCTTTGCCAACTTAATCAGTTCTCTTCTAGTAAAAGATCCAGCTGAAAGAATCCAGTGGAGCGAGCTTTGTGGACATGCCTTCTGGATGTCTAAAATTTCTCCAGTGCCATTACCTCCTCAAACGGCTTTTGATAATATGATTGAGCTTTGTGCTAAGCCTTGCCTCTCAGAACGTAATGGTGACAGATCTTTAGCAAATAGGACCCCTCCTAAACATCGTGAAAAAGATGCAAAAGGGACCCCAAAACTGGATGAGAATTCTATGTTAGGATCAAGAGGTCATGAGACACCAGTTAAAGGTACGCCAAGTGGCAGGAAAACTCAAACAAAGGCCTCTGGCAGGGTGGTTGAGGAGAAGCAGAAAGATCCTTCCAATGCTGCCAGGCGTGTTAATCTCTTAAGGTTGTCAAGGATAGCAAAATCAAATTTACAGAGGGAGAATGAGAAGGAAAACTACAGGAGGCCGTTGCCCAATGGCTCCGAGAATGATTCTGAGGTCAAAACTGAGAACACTGATATGGAGCTTGATTTTAACGAGAACGCTGAAGACGAGACACATGATGAACCTGATGGGTTAGATAACCCAAACAGTACAGCAGAAGAGGTGGTCAACAACATTCCCCAATCGGAAACCTCTCCTGTGGTAAACACACCTGCCTCAGATGAATCAAGAACAAATGATCAGGATTCATCTTCAGAGCATGTTGATATGGTTTCTACTCCACTCAGTGCTAGTCCTCAGCTCAGGAATCAGAGAAATAAAGAAGGTTTAGTGTCAGCCATTGAGTTTGATTCTTCAAAATCATCCCATGACCTTTCACAGGTCCTTTGGCATCCATCTGATCTGTCTGTCAGACCTGTAATGCCCAGTAGAAAAGCTGATAAAGTGTCAGATGTTATTCCCTCTCTTCCATTCGAGGCCTTGCAACCATCTGATTTTGTAAGGATGTCTAGGGAGCAGCTCGATGCACTCACCAATAAGATCATATCCATTTTAAATGGAAACACTAGCATCGGGGAGAAGTTGAATGTAATTAGATACCTCGAGATGTTGAGTAGCAATGCTGACACAGCCAATATCCTGACAAATGGGCCAATAATGCTCATGCTCGTTAAAATGCTTCGACTGTCCAAGACCCCAGCTTTGCGTGTTCAACTTGCTTCATTGATTGGCTTGTTAATTCGTCATTCAACTTTTATTGAAGACGATTTGGCAAATTCTGGAATTCTGGGCTCACTAACAGATGGCCTTAGAGACAAGCAGGAAAAAGTTAGGAGATTTTCCATGGCTGCTTTAGGTGAGTTGCTGTTTTATATATCCACCCAGAATGATCAGAGCAAAGATAACAATCCGCCAGAATCTCCATCAAAGGACAGCAGATCCACATTTGGCTGGCAGGTTAGTTTTCTACCTTACTTTCATAAATTTCTTTTTTGCATGCTATATTGCATGAAACTTGATTTTTCCATTCAATGAAGTTTCGTTTTTTCCCCATCTTTTCATCTGTACACATCTGTTAGATTCTGTGTAATGGAGAGACTCCTTTTTCTATGATTCACGGGGTTTCAAAAGTCATGCTCTGATAGGAAGTTCTGCTGATGTGTAATGTCTTTTTTTATGCGTCCTTTTATTCTGCTATTTTCTTCATTTAATAATATTCTTTTACTGGAAGCAGGTTCCAAACTCATTGATTTCATTGGTGTCATCCGTTTTACGTAAAGGAGAGGATGATATAGCTCAACTTTATGCATTGAGGACAATTGAAAACATTTGCAGTCAAGGGGGACACTGGCCAGCTCGCTTCACTAGCCAGGATGTGATTAGTAACCTCTGTTATATATATAGAGCTGTAGGGAAACAGGAGAGCATCAGGCTTACTGCAGGTTCATGTTTAGTTCGCCTGACAAGATTTAACCCTCCTAGCATTCAATCAGTCATGGAGAAACTGTCTTTCAAGGATACAGCAACTACCCTAGTCAAGGGCAGCCCACGTGAGCAGCAAATAAGTTTGAACCTCTTAAACATGGCTATGCTTGGAATTCATATGTTCACAAATATTGGACGGCACCTTTCAAACTTGGCAGAGGATAAGAATTTGGTCCCAAGTCTCGTGTCTCTTACTGAGCAGGGTAGTGACATTTTGAGGGGAAAGACACTTCTTTTCATTGCTCATCTTTGTAAAAATGCTAGGAGGTGTCTACCACACTTTTTTTGCAATCCGAGGTTACTATCTGCCGTGGATAGGGTAGCAAAAGAGAAGGACATCTATCTCCAACAAAGTCTAGATGCATTTGTGCATGCTGTGTCATCTACTATACCAAGTTTACTTGATATTATAACAGGAGATATTCAGCAAATGATGGGAGGAAGGCGCCATGGTCACAGCTCTGCCATTGCACATCGAATTGCTCCAAAGACCAATGTTCATTTGTTTCCAGTTGTTCTTCATCTTCTTGGAAGCACTTCTTTTAAGTTGAGGGTGGTGAGCCATCAAGTTATGCAGCAGCTGGCAAATTTAGTCAAAGTCATGGAGACACCATTTCAGGTAGGAAGCTGGAGCTGAGTAATTTTTTGCTGCTTGTTTATTTCTTATTTTTACGTTTATTTTTCATTTTTTCTTTTAACTGAACAAAACTTTAGGATATAAAGTGCAAAGTAATTGTTTGGCTAGATTTCCTTGTCTAGATGTAAATAATTAAAATGCGGTTATGAAGTCTGAGGTACAAATGCCTGAACGAGTTGGCTTGACCCAGTAAAATTAGGGCATTACATAGTTGGCAAAATGCCTATTCAAGTGGCAACCTAATACACCTGCCATATATAGGGTATAATAATCCTTTTTTCTTTTGGCTGACTCGATTAAATTAGAGTTAATTTATTGTTTTGCAACTCGCTATGGAAAATGTTTAGTTGTTGAAGAAAGATAACTGCATGGCTGGTAAAGTATAATGCTTGGACAAGTAGTGATCCATCATACAACAAGGTATAGGGTAACAAATTGCGCCAACAGATTGTGCGTAGCTCAGATGGATATGGAGTAGAGTAGACTTTCTTAGGTGGACATTTCCACAATTATCTTCTTATTTTGGTAAATAAACATTAAATTTCTTTTATGATGGAGCACTTCTGATCACCACAGGGAGCAAAATGATGATTCAAATACTGAAACATTTTTTTGTTTAATTTCCAGGGCAGAGATGACTTCCAAATAACTCTTCTTCGAGTTCTTGAATCTGTTGCAGAGGAGCGCCTTGTCATTCTTGAAAGCCCCAACATTTTCATTTGTGAAATCCTTCCTGGTCTAGCTGTTCTGTACAAGGGCAACAAGGATGGTGATGCCAGATTTTTGTGCCTTAAAATTCTGTTTGATGTGATGATCATTTTCTTGAATGAACCTTTGGAAGATGACCAAAGATCAGAGGCTTTAAAGTCCATATCCATTATTCATTTCCTACCTCTCTACCCTACCTTTATTGAAGATGAAGATCCCATTCCCATGTATGCGCAGAAGCTCCTTGTGATGCTCATTGAGTTTAATTACATAAAAATATCAGACATTCTACATCTGAAGACAGTCACACAGTGCTTTGAGTTTTTGCTCGGTGACCTATCAAGTGCAAATGTCAATAATGTTCAGCTGTGTCTGGCTTTGGCATCAGCTCCTGAAATGGAATCCAAGTTGCTTTCTCAATTAAAAGTGGTTAGGAGGATTGGAAACCTTTTAGAGTTTGTGTATGCCAAGGACATGGAAGATTTTCTTGAGCCAACTCTTGGCCTGTGTAGGGCATTCCTTCTATGCTCGGTTGGCAGTAAAAGAGGATTTGCCTACAAAAAAGAGCCAGCACTTCTGAATGATTCTTCTGAGGCAAGCACTGCAGTTGATTTACAGCAATGCATAAGAGATGTAATGGACTTTGGTAGCAATGTAGGTGTTTTGCTGGAGTTGAGTAGGTCCTGTGAGGCAAATATTGGAGATATAGCTTCTGAATGTGTGTTGTTGTTGCTGAAGGCAGCTCCAAGGGAAGCCACAACTGGTTTTCTAACTAATCTGCTGAAGGTTAGTACAATCCTCGAGTCTTCGCGCAAGGGTGTTCCTCACTTAGTTTTGCAGCGGATACTACATGCTCTTGCTTATTCTTGTCAGCAATATTTGTCACATGCGATGATACTATCCATATCCATAAACGAGATTTCAAGGATTGAAGTTATTCTTTTGGAGCTGAAAAATTCAAGCCCCCCTGATTTAGCCAGTGCAGCTTTGCTTGCGGCCTCAGAGTTGCAGCGCCTGCCTCGTTGCATTTGAAGTCCTTGAGGTTGTTTGTTGGTTTCTTTTCTCTTCTTGGTTTGTTTCGCAAAGTTTAGGATTTCTGACATCTATTGGTTTCCTATTATTCACAGGTATAATGCATGTTAGTTGGCTTGTAAAAGGACGAGAAAGTCAGGTTTCCTGAATTCTATATAAAGGGTCATGGTCCTGCCCCCTCAGTCTTGAGGTGAGCTCAGTCTTTAATGCATATTACTAGGTTTCCTCTTACGGGCCTGTTTTTATATAATCTTTGTAAGCTTTCTATCATTGTTATAAACATGTAATCAAGTAATTTTTTACCTTCAGAATCGGCTTAAAAGCAACTAGATCATTTTTGCGCAACCTTGTCCTTTTCTTTAAGACTGCACATACTTGGGCATCGTGTGAAGAAATTAGATTATTCTAATGACTTGGAAATTGAACACATTCGCTTACATTGGTTCACCAATCACCGGTGAAAACCCTTTTTGCTTTATCACTGTATTTGAATCTCAAGCTTCAACTTTCCTTTAATTATGCTGGGGCCTGGATGGAGATGGACATCCTAAATTTGTGAACTTGCTTGGAATTTGAAAGCTTGTACTTTTCAATTGACAATGAGTTATTATTTAAGTGAATAGACAGGGACCAATCAAGCTGAGCCATTAAAACCATTTCATTTGAGTTTGCTTGCCACTAAGTGATCAAATTATTTGACCTGATTCCATGGTAACATAATTGAATGAAGTCTCGGGATGACAGGTTTGAAATTATAGCTTCTAGCCTTAGATACGGTGGCGTTAGATTGTAGCAAGGTTCAGGGAACTGGATGCTGACGGCAGATGCTGTTACGTTCAATTTGATTCTTGATACGGTCTTGGACCATTTGAAGTTTTGGAGATAAGTCGTATCCTTACTCATCCATGTTATCTTTGATAAGCTTTGCTATGGACAGCTGCGACCGCTTGCATTGGTTGAGCCTAGCTGTCTGTGCTAACTACTGCTAATCATGCATGGTGGTCCCAAGAAACCACGCGTGTGTGATTTGTCTGCATAGACAGGATCAGTGACTACATGCAGCCACAGCTGGTGTTGGCAAAATTCATCATTGGTAAGTTGAGTGGTTGGCTTCAACCAAATTTACCCTGTTCCTGCATAGTTCCTTTTCATAAAGAACTTTCATCTAGGTCAATTGGCCAGTATGCTAAGATGCAAGGCGTTTTATCACTTGTACACTATTATTTGTCAGACCACAAAGTTGCTTTGGGTTAGATATATGGGATTATTATGATCCTAAAATTAGGGAAACCAAATTCACGGGACACAAGGAATCTACTCCAACAAACATGTCACAACAAAATTCAACCAATCTTTGTCTCTTCCCCATACATGCCAACGTGCAAATTCTCATCATCACCCATTCATCATATGCCACGTGGAACAGGACCCCGCCTAATGATGCCCTTTTAAAATACCTCCATCATAACTGGCACCCAAAGATCCCATACTGTCAACTGGCACCCCTTTTTTTCTCAAACAAAACTTTCATTACCCCCACATTTTATTACTCTGTCCAAGTAAGTGTGACATTGATTTCTTGATCATTAGAATGGCCTCCTTTTGTTTTTTCATAGTACTCATTGTGCCTTTAATGATCTTTCCTTTGCTTTCTTCTTCCACTCAGCTAAATTCAAAAACCTCGCCTTATCCTATCTCTACTTCACCACCATTCCTAACCAATCCTCCTCCACCATCTCCTCTCCAAGAACTGTCACCGGACATTGCTCCACTATTGCCTTCTCCTGGTGGTGTGCTACCTTCCCCAACCGTATCGTCGGTTCCCACCATTCCCTCCACCCCAAGCCCGCCTAATCCAGATGAGGTGGTGGCACCAGGGCCTGCTTCTGCTTTCTCACCCCTAGGAGCATTGCCGGCTTCCTCTGCATCGCCACGAAATTTGATAAACTTTGCTATTGCTGTGGGGTGTATAGCATATTGGTCAATCTAGATTTTCAAAATGTGAGTCATTTGCTGGCTAAATGATTCGAACCTTTTGAAAAGAGTAATTGATCTTGTAGTTCTAGTATTTCCATGTTCATCTTTCCTTATTATTCTTCTGATGAGTTGATGCATTGCCATAGACTGTCAAATTTTTTTTCAAGGTAGACTATCTTAAGTCACGAACTGGTTGCATTCTTTAATATCTGCATCTCTTGAGAAGCTAGTGCCTCTGCAATTACGTCATGTCAGTGTTTTGATGCATGTAGTATCGGTTCTTGCCAGCAAAGGCTTCCCCTCCTGGAGTAGCAATTGGATTCCTGCTGGCACATGGTTTTGATCCGGATCAATATGGAACAAACTATTTCTATTCCATGTGCATGTGATCAGCACAAAAAAGACTATGAATTAGGTGATCATTTATCGAAAAATCTGTCACATGTTAACTAATCACGATTAATTTAATAATGCTTTTATCTGCTGTCCATTGTATCATTGTTCTTTTTTTTAAAAAAAGGTTGTCCTATGTGTTTCAAGTGAAAACACAAGTCTAACCAAGTCAACATGACAGCTTGGGATCAGTAACCAATTAAGCAAAACATATGTTCAGATCTGGAAAAGGGAGTTGCACATTTGGTTATGGCAATGCTAAGCTGTATAAAGTTGAGCTGAGTTCTTTGGCTAAGGATATCACCTGTATTCCAATACGAACGTTGTTGATCTCAACCAGCTGCGGAAAGTTTGAGGCTAGAAACAAGAGGGGTGCAGCTCTCAGAAAATAGTAGGTATCCAGGAGCTTCTTGTGCAACCTAAAGATAAAAGGAGTTACATTCTTTCTAAGATAGAGTTTGGTTAGGAGTATCAGATAAGAGAGACATGCGCATGACAGAAATTAATGTATTTGGTTCTTGGAGAAGAAGACAATCCAATTTTATATTTTATCTCTAGAATGAAAACAAGTGAAAATCTTAAACCTTCTTTTCCAGAACACAACAAAAATATGAAATTCTTGTGATTGACAAGTGTAAGGTTTGGTTAGTTTGGGATTGCGTTCCAGACGGCTTTTTAAAAAAAATTTAATTTTTTTTATTTTAAATTATTTTATGTTTTTGGATTGTTTTGATGCATTGATATAAAAAATAGAAAAAATATTATTTTAACGCATTTTCGAGCGAAAAGCACATTGAAAACATAATTGTTACCACACTTTCAAATACCCCTTAATGTGTCATAGCCTTAATAATATAGGGATGAAAAATATCATCAAACCCAATTTTACTCATATACTGAAACTTCAACAATCTAATCTTAACTAAAAAGAAAGAAAGAAAATCCCAGGGGTGTCCATCAAATTAGGCATGACTCTGATTGATGAAGAACAAGAAAATAAAGGATATTATATCCCTAGTTTATAAGGTGATATAGTCGAATAAACATTCCTTTCATGCTTAGAAAGAACTACTAATTTTAGGAACTCCAAATAGATTAGAAAAGTCCATTCTGATTTGGTAACTTTCGTTGCCCCTCTAGCTTTTCTTTGTTGAGCTTGGTTTCCTTATTTTTCTTGGATAAAAATAATGATTCTTTACTCCTTAGTTGTTGAATTAATTAATTTCCTTTCTAGACTAGGAGAATCATTAAATAATCCTTTCTAGTTTAGGAAACAAATCTGCCGCCCATTTATTTCCTTAATGGACTAGGAAACGTTTTTTTTTTTTTAATGATAAGAATCCTCTTACATGAAGGATCAGATTTGGCTGAATTACCTTGCACAAAAATAGAAAAATAATTATTAATTTTTAATCCTTGTAACATTAAAAAAAAAGCCTAAATAAGGTTGACTTTTGAGCCGAACACATCAACCCCCGTTAAGACTTGAATTGAGCTCTTCTTGGACTTAGATTAGATGAATTAGAGGTTGTCATTCATACTCATTTGACGCCTCAAGCTTCTCTAGGTCCATCTTGACCCATATATTTTGAACAATCTCATTCAATGTCTCTTTAAGTTTCTTTACTTTAGCTCTTGTAATTGATCCACTTGGCACTCCCAATGAATCTCTAGCGTGATTGAGATTGGTCTTGAGTTGATCCTCGTTAGGTATTTTGATATTTTCACATGGATCATTTGTTATTATTGATTTGTGTAAGGGTATTTTTGTCTATGTAGTATTTTATGAACAATAAAATAAAAAAAATACCCTTAGGAGTAAAAAATAAATAATTGTATTGGGTAGGGGTATATTGGTATTTTTCATTTTTTATATATATAGTTGAATTGCAAATAAACCATTGGATCCAAGAAATTTAATGCATTGTGGTTAGAGGTATTAGAGTTTTTTAGATCTAGTTTTTTTTTTAATTATTGGTTTGCATGAGGGTAATGCAGTAATTTACCATTAAAATAATATTTCTAATTAGAAAAAGTTGATGGCGCGCTAGAGAGTGGGAGACGTCTCGTCTTTAGGGCAGCGCGTGCGATGTTTCCTAGTTGTAAAAAATGGGATTCCGCCGTATACTTCGATTCCCACCTTCTTATCTTTCATCCTCGGCGACGTGTGTAGTTCAAATATTCCTGGTTTATTACCGGGGACCCTTCATTTCTCTCTCCTTCCCCAAAAAATATATTATGGTCCTTGGTGTTATTGAAATTTTAGATTTATTCCTTTTACTTTTGATTTGTATATTTTTATCATTTTTCCTTTTGTTAAAGTTTTATGTGTTTTCAATTTAACACTTGGTTTCTAATTTGTATATATAATGATTTTTTATTTGGTCCTCGTGCTTTTAATTTTGTAGTTTTACCCCTTTGCTCTTTTTACAAAGTTTTTTTGTCTTTCAATTTTATCCTTCAAATCAACTTTTTGATTTTGGTTTTTTCAATGATAATTATGGTGATTTCAATTTGATCCCATTCTTTTGATTTCTTATTATTTTCCTTGATTGTTTGTCAAATTTTTTATAGTTTTTAATTATGTCCTTCAAATCAAGTTCATGGTTTTTATTTTTTCAATAATAATAATAATAATAGTAGCAACAACAACAATAGTAGTAGTAGTAATAATAATAATAATATTAGTTGTGAAAATAACAACAACAATAACAATAGTGGTGATAAAAATAAAAATAGTAACAAAAATAATAATATTATTGATGATGATAACAATAACAATAAAAATTAAAGTATTGATGATAATCATAATAACAATAGTTGTGATTGTAATGATAGTGGTAGTGGTAGTAACAATAATAATTATTATAATAAAAGTGCTAGTAATGATAATAATAATAATAATTAAGATGATATTAGTAGTTGTGGTAATAATAATAATAATAATATGGTGATAGAAATAAAAATAGAAATGAAAATAATAATATTATTGATGGTGATGATAATGATGATAGTAATAATAATAGTAATAGTAAAACATTTGTTATCTCGTGTTGATTTAACCCTTATTAACATTGTTACAAATTTGTCATGGTTGTTTTTTTATGTCATTTTTTATCCCCATTTCAATACCTAAACACCATTTTTTGTACAAAAAAATAATCTGGTCTTACAGCGAAGCGCGAGAACCAAGGTTAGTTGATTGTTAATATACCTAATATACCTAAATAATCTGCAGATTCAAGAACAAAGTCCGAGACTGGAATATTAAATGCAGTGTTGCACGTGTGCGGACGTCGTGATGATATTCCACTCTCATATAAGTATAGTGTCTATCTGACAAATATAGGGAGACAAGGAATTCTTGTCTCTTATCAGTAGGAAAGGAAATGAAAGTCGTCACCTAGTATTTTGGTCACTAGAAACCATAACTGGTCTTAGAGATCGGGTACGAGAATTGGTTGCGTAAAGGAAAGGTATTAGCACCCTAAATATGCCCTACCTAAGGTAAGCTCATTGTTTAATTGTCTGATAGAAATCTAAGGTCTTGTTTGTATTTCCAATTGTTGGTCCATCTACGGTTTAAGAAAAGTTATCCTCGGTAAGAAGATTCTTATATTTCCGGGTAAAACCTAACCGCTCTAAAGTCTATACATAAAAGAACTATATTTTTAATATTAGAAATACATCTTATGTGTAAGTTCGTAATCCTTAATATTAAAAGAAAACAAAAAATATTTTTTTTGAATTTTTTGAACTATTGGCCAAGTTCTCGTGACTTTAATAAATTTATTATTAAAGCCAAAATGCATGCTAAAACATGTTTTTAAATTGTTTTTCTTTTTTTATAATGAAAATACGATATAATTTTTTTTTCTTTGAGAGACTTGGCCGTATGCATGAAAACAAGATTTTTTTTAATTGTTTTTTGTTTTAACATTTCAGAGAAAACCAGATATTTTAATATCGGATTTGTATCTTTACGGTATAAAAATATAAACCAATATTACACAAATTTGATAGAAAAATACACAAAAAATCACATTTTTTTTCAAAAGATTTTTGGAATTTTAGAATTTGTTTTTTTTTCCTGGGCCGAACCCGACCCAATGCATTTTGGTCTGGGCCGGTGCTGTTCGGCCCAATGAACAGTGGAGCAACTCTCTACTGTTCACGCAGAACAATGGAGCGGCTAGGGAATGAAGAAGAAGAAAAAGAAGATGAAGAGAAGAAAGGGAAGGGGAGGAGGGCTGACCTGCGGTTGCTAGCGGTGCTGCCGGTGGTGGTGGAGACGATTAGGCATTGGTTCCAGGCGGCGGTGAAATAGATCAAAAGAGAGGGAGGTTATTGTTTTTCTCTTTTCCTCTATTTTTTTTTGTTTTTATGTTCTTTTCCTCTACTCAAATCTTCCCTTCTCTGTTCTTTTTTGTTTTCAGCTCCTCTAGTTCTTAAACAGATGTCCCCCTCTGTTTTTTTTTCAACTGTGAAAACGTCCTTCGGTTCCCTCTATTTGTTTTCTCAACCTTCACTCTGGTTTTCATCTGTTTTTTTTTTTTCTGTTTTCCTTTCTTTTCTCTCTTCTTTTCCTCTATTTCGCCCTTTGTTTGTTTTCCTTCTCAGGTAACTCAAACAATTCTCGCCCCCCCTATTTTTTCGTTCGTCCCTCTCCTGTATTTAGAGGAGGCCAGGGGAGAGACCACCCTTACCCAGTCCAATCACCCCGAATGGGTAGGGTGGTTGGGCGGCCACTAGGCAGCTGTTCCAGGGGCCGTCACAGAGCTTGTCTTCTTTGCCTTTTCACCTTTGGTAGGTAAATGGGTGTGGGTCGTGTCGGTTTTGGATCTTTGGGAGAGAGAGGGAAAGGGGCGTTGTAGGGGAGAAAAGCTCCTCTTCCCCTACTGCGCGTCCAGGGGAAGAAGGAGCACAATGCCGTTCAAAACGACATTGTTTTGTGTTTTTTTCTTATTTTTTTGAAGAGAAAAATGAATTTGGGGAGTAACCCAAAAATAAGTTATGACATGCAGTATGAATATGATGGCTATAAATCCCACATTGTGCAAGTGATCCATAATCCAGGTCCACCACCTCTTTGCAATCTAAAAAAATGGAAGTTTTTCCCATTAATGGAAGGTGAAACTAAATTCAAGCTAGAGATCCTCTTGCTATTTTCCTGATTGAAAATAAAAATAAGAAAATGAGCATAACTGTATCAGAAAAAACCAAGAAATAATGATATAAAAATAGATAAAGACATGGGACTTAAAGATTGTTAATGTGAAAACCCTAGAAATTTATAATTTAAATATATAGATGTGTAAATCCTCGTGTAAACGTAAGACTGAAAGTGATAATATTTCAATGAGTGATGGAAACCAAGATTAGAAATAATAGATAAATAATGATATATAATGGAAGAGATGACCTCCATAAAATAAATTTTTGGTTTAGAATTCAGAAGGACAGAGAAACTGGTAACAAGTTTTGATGGATAAAATAATGAGAAAAATGACAAAATATTTTTAGGAAATAAGTGAGGTAATAAAGAATGCATTATAATAAAGGATAATGCAATGAAAAGGATAGGACCGAAGGTGCAAGCACCGATTAAAAATCAGTGATGCTCTTTTGAAACGGTAATAAGCCCGATAAATAAATAAAGGTGGAAATTAATGAATACGTTCCAAAATAATAAAATGACCTTAAAGGTCTAGAAGGATAATTGATATGACTTTTTGTGAAGATTGAACAAGAAAAATCTAGATTTTTTATGAAAAGTCATGAACTGAACAAGTTTACATTAGGAAGTAGAGCTCTCAATCCAATTATTGGATTGGGATGAAATTTTGCATGAAGTCTATTAATATGTTTTCTCACCTTGGTTAAATATCTCATCCCAATCGGAGTTTGGTAAAGAGTAGTGATTTAAGCAAAAATAAACCAGATAGTTTACATGAAAAATAAAATAAAATACATAAAGGCATGAATGAGGGATAAAATTGTAATTATGGAAAAAAGAGCCTATAAAACTGCAAAAGGCCCCCAGTTAAAAAAAAAAGAAGAAAAAAATAGAGAAAAGCGGATAAAGAGAGAGAGCTGCAGATTTTGGAGAAAAACCAATAATGCTCCGGTGGCTATATCTCTGGAATCAACCGTTGGATCATGCTGAGTTTTGAATATGTTGTTTGTATTACACGCCTCTACAAACTGACCGGCGGGATTGGAAGAAACACAATCCGTTTGAGAGAAATTATCATCGGCAATTTCCTGGAAAACAAAAAGGAAATGCACCTGCAGGGCAGTTTGGTCGCCGACCGATTTCTCTCTCTTCCATCATTGGATCATGCTCATTCTTGGATATGTGGTGCGCCTAGATGTTGCCTTCATTCTGGACGGTGGAGATCGGAAAATCATTCTCCGACAATGTTTTGTGCATGTTGAACAGCAGCTCATCCATTTTCAGGTAAGCTCGGTTTATACAGATCTAGTTATCTAACTGTTGGATCATTGTTATTTTGAGATATATTATGCATAACTCTATGATATGTCGTCTGACTGTTGGATTTAAAACAATAATCAGAGGTTGCTGACTTATTGCCTTTTGAATCTATTGCTAGTTTTGGCAAAATGTAGTAAGCTTGATTAAATATATGTTGTGATGAAATTAGAATTGTGTGGGTGTAGGTTTTATGGAAGATATAATGGTAAAATATGTTCTTGTTATTAGTATTATTATAGATTAATTGTGTATTCTTTATATGAGGGAAAGAATGATTATTGTGTAAGAATAGTAAGGAACATTGATATATGAACATGTTTATTGAATACAAAGCTAACTTGTTGGTTATATGGATATAAATGGGGTGGAACCATGAAGAAATTGAAATGAAAGAAATTTAAAAAATAAAATATATTTAAAGCTAGCCATAAGTATTTTTGGCAAATTGATTAGTTAATGAAGATTGTCATGGATTCCAACTAGTAGGGTAAAATTGTTGTTGTGATAATGATCTAAGAATATTAATTGTTAAGGTTTGCCGCATATGTTTAATCGCACGAGGAGAAAGCGAAAGAAAATGAATAGTTCATCATTTTGTTGTATAAATAATAATAATAGGAGAAATCCCAAAAGGAATGAGTTTCCTTGTTTTTGGTCTAATCTTGCTACATTGTAGAGGTAGGGAAATTGTTTCAATGTTTTGCTTTAGAATTGGTTTGAATTTGTGATTTAATGATGCCAAATGACCTTGGATGATGTTGTTTTTGCATGAAAATAAGTTGGAAGTTGAAAAGGATTTCCAAGGAATGGAAATCCTCGTTGTCCAAAATTTTAGCTATAAAGGAGGGGCTATTGTGATTGTTGATTTTTAACCTTAAAACTAAAATAATTTGGAGTTGGTTTCTTCATAAAAGTTGTATTTCCATGTTTTAGCCTTTCATAGAGATAAATCATGCTCAAAACTGAGTTTTACAGCTTTAGTTATGATTAAGACACTAGATAATGTTCTGGGTTAGTTAAGCTAAATTGATCGGAATTAGACAATTTTTAATCTTTACTTGGAATTGCTGTTGAGTGATGGTTTTGATAACAAAACTATAAGAATGAATATAAACATGAAAATGAGTAAGAGTATGAGATCTTAAAGAAAATTCCTTGTCATTGGTTTGAGAATACTAGTTGAATGAGAATTAAATGAAGATGTGACGTTGGTTGTATTGTTGATAAAAATTGAATCCCTGGTGGTATAGGGGAAGCTGTGGGGACTGGACAATTGCATGGAGTGGCAGCACGTGCACCTATTCTAGGTAGGTGATTCATTACCTTATCTTGTAATTATTAGTTTTTCTTAAATGTCTGTGTTGTATGTTTAATTGATGTTAAAAGAATGAAACAAATGAATAAGTTGAGTGATTATTACAAATGAGAATTATTGGTAATTTAAGAGAAATTACCGAAATTATTTGGCTAACAAAAGAGGTTAGCCGGGTGCTGGGTAATTCGTATGGAATTACCGGATTAATTGGCTAACAAAAGAGATTAGCTGGATGTGGGGTAATTCGTATGGAATTACCGGATTGATTGGCTAACAAAAGAGGTTAGCCGGATGCTAGGTAATTTATATGGAATTACCGGATTGACTTTGGCAACCAAGATGGGTTAGCCAGATTTCTTGGGTAATTAAGAGAATTACCGGGTTTATTGGTTAACAAGGAAGTTAACTGGATATGGGGTAATTCGTATGGAATTACCGGATTGATTGGCTAACAAAAGAGGTTAGCTGGATGTTATGTAATTCGTATGGAATTACCGGATTGATTGGCTAACAAAAGAGGTTAGCCGGATGCTAGGTAATTCGTATAGAATTACCGGATTGACTTTGGCAACCAAGATGGGTTAGCTAGATTGCTTGGGTAATTAAGAGAATTACCAGGTGTATTGGTTAACAAGGAAGTTAACTGCATATGGGGTAATTCGTATGGAATTACCGGATTGACTTTGGCAACCAAGATGGGTTAGCCAGATTGCTTGGGTAATTAAGAGAATTACCGGGTTTATTGGTTAACAAGGAAGTTAACTGGATATGGGGTAATTCGTATGGAATTACAGGATTGATTGACTAACAAAAGAAGTTAGCTGGAGGCTGAGTAATTCGTATGGAATTACCAGATATACTGGTAACCGAGGAAGGTTAACCAAATGTGTGGGTAATTATATGAAATTACCAGAATTATTGGCAATCGAGATGAGTTAGCCGGATAGTTAAGTTTTGAAAAGATTATGTGAATTAATTGATTGAAGTTAGAAGTAGTAAATTCTAAATGTTATGAGTAAAATAATTAATATATGACTAAGATATTGAGTAAATTAATTAATGTGGTTATTGGATAGACACAATGATTTGGAGATTGGAGGGGAATTGATAGATATTTGGTTACCATAGTGTTGGTGGCTAAGTATACATTACAATGATACTTAACACCATAATGATGGTGGCTAAGGCATAAATTGATATTTGGCACTGTGATGAGGGTGACCAAGGTTATGTGAAGGATGCTTAGTGACCATAGTGTCGATAACTAAAATTGTGTGTAAATGATACTTGGCAGCCGTGGTTACAATGCATATGATGTTAATAAAAAAAATAAAAGGGGTTCGGTACGAATGGAAGAATCAAATGGCATCGATTAGCTATCCAGGTTTGGATTGCTAATGGTATCGATGAGGTTTCGTCAGTGCCGATATTTCTTAAATTGATTAGTCTGGCCCAATATTAGAAGACTAATGATACTAATGAGATTTATTAGTTTCGGCGAGTATCTTCTAGCAACATATGCAGAAAAGGGACAATATTGATTAATTATTCCAAAAGAATGAGATAAACTAATAATACCAAGAGAGGAATATCTTGGTATCAAGTGAGAATTGATTTATAAGGAGATGGTGTTCGCAAACCGTTGAGTTGTGTTGAGATTTCCAAGATGGAATTATTCTTGGCAAATGAGATAGGAAATTAGATGGATATGGTAATAGATGGAAAATATATGTTGTAAAAGAAGTTTATGTCTAATTTTATATATCAAAAGAAATTCCGTAGAGATTATTATCTGCCATTGTTATTGCTTGTTACTATCTTTTATATTTATGTATACATGTTAATTTATATTTTCAGGTCCATCAGGGTCACGCCAAGGGTAATATTAGTTTAGTTATCTTTTGTTTTTGACCATGTAAATTATTTGTAAATTAAAAGGCTTATCTCTTAAAACTTGAGATGTAATATTAATCTGTAAATTTGAATGTATGTCTTTAATCTAATGGTTGAAACTCTTAGTACCTATTGACCATGCATGTTTATAGTTAAAATTGAATCTTTCATTTGAACTACATTATATGATGTTATTGAATAAGATGTGTTGTGTTGATGATAATGAATTGGGTTGAGACCCAGGATGATTGGGTCGTGATTTTGAGTTATGAGATGTGAGATATTAGAAGTGTAAACAGGGTATATGTCGATAACTTGGGACCTACCAGTATAGGGGAGACTCTGCCGAAATTTTGGTGGAACCTGTATATAAAAAAAAATTACCTGAAAATTTCCAATATATTGCAAAAAAGAATGTAGAAAAATCAGGGTTGTTACAGTTAAAAAATAATTAATGACATTTTAAAAGAGGGCATTGAGATTCAATGATACAAGACTGATTTATAGAGAACCAACTACTAAGCTATCCAGTAGGAAAAGGTTTCTAGCAAATTTATTAAAGAAAGACTGCAATGAAAATTAGAGAAAAAAACAATGTATAAAACATAGATGATTCACCCGAACCTTTATTATAATTCATTCAAAGTTTGTTAACATTTTTCTTAGCTTCCTTAGATGCATTATGTTACATTAATAGCATAGTACAAAAAAGCTTTTACAAACTAAGAATTATTGGCACCAAGAATAAAGCCACATGTGGCTTTAGGAAAGAAAGAAGTTAAACTTAACTATAATAAAATGGAATATTAATGAAATGCCCTGTAAAGGAAGGTTTGATAGTTCAACAATCATCTTTATTTTTTAAATGTGAATCAATCTAGAATTCAATCCTCTTACAACAATTCCCCTTCCATCAAAGCTTTCTTATCCTCAAAGGAGAATTGGGGAAACCTAAGAGAAAATTCATTCAAGAACTCCCATATTGCCTCTATAGGTGAAAAACCTTTCTAATGAACCAATATCTAGGTTGTTTGGTTCCTTATTTTTGTCATTCTTTTGTCAATTATAGCTTGGGGCAAGAGAACTTGATCGTTGTCAATGATAGAAATGGGCAAGGTAGCTTGTATGATGTTATGACCTACATGTTGCTTTAGTTGGGAGACGTGGAAGATAGGATGGATGTCAACAATAGATGGCAGATCCAATTTATAAGTTATCGTCCTAATTTTCTCCATTACTTGGTAAAGCCCATAGTATTTTGTTGCTAGTTTATGATATTGTCTTTAAGCAATTGATTTTTGTTTATATGGCTGAAGTTTAGTGTAAACGTAGTCATCAACCTTGAACTCTCTATCACTGCATTTCTTGTTTGCTAATTGAGACATCTTGTTTTGTGTCATGTATAATTTATCCTTGATTACCCTAAGCATGTCCTCTCTTTTGGTTAAAAAATCATCTATTGCTTCTAGAGCACAATCTCTTGAAAGATATGGAATGTGGATTGGAGGTTTCAATTCGTATAAGACTTCATAGGGAGTAGCTCTAGTTGATGTGTGGTAGTTAGTATTGTACCACCACTATATTAATGCTAACCATCTGGACCATTGGTTGGGGTTGTCTCTTGTCATACAACATAGGTATTGTTCCAGATATTTATCAACCACTTATGTTTGCCCATCGGTTTGAGGGTGATAGACTATTAAGTAGTGTAGATTCACACCTTAATTGACAAACAATTCCTTCCAAAAATGACTTGGAAACACAGGATCTCAATCACTCACAATGGTTATTAGGGACCCATAGAGTTTATAGACATTGTCTAGGAATATTTTAGCACCTATTATAGCAAAATAAGGATGACTTAGTGCCATTAAATGGGCATACTTGTTGAATCGATCAACCACCATATAAATCACTTCTTTACCATCTGATTTTGGCAATCCCTCAATGAAATCCATGTTAATGTCAGTGAAGGGGGCATATGATATTGGTAGAGGTTGAAGTAAAACAGGAGTAAACACATTTTTAATTTTGTTCCTCTGACATACTAAACATTCCCTCACAAACTACCTCACTTACCCTTGTTGTCTCTTTGAATATAATATATTGCCCATCCTTTTTGCTTTCACTGTGGCTCTAGAATACCCTCCTTCTATAATTGAGTTATGATACATAGCGATGATTTTGTTCTATAGGGCAGGGTAATTTCCCACCATTATTTTGCTTTTCCTACTCAAGTGATTATTCACCCATCTGTAGTGAGGGTAAGTAGTTGGATCCTTCTTCAAGTCCTAGATGATAGCTTGTATAGATGTATCCTTCTCTTAAGATTTTTGAATTTCCTCTATAACATTAGTAGAAACAGTTGACACTGTCAATGTATAAACCTTACTACTATAAACCCTTGATAGGGCATTAGCTACAATGTTCTCCTTTCCTCATCTATATTCAATTTTGTAGTAAAAACCTAGCAGTTTGGCTAGTCATAGGTGTTGAAAACGAGTAGACACCTTCTGATCCATTAAGTATTTGAGGTTGACATGGTCTGTATGTATTTTGAAATGCCTCCCCCATAGATAATGCTTCTATTTAGTTACAACATGTAAAATTGTCATTATTTCCCTCAAACTTTGCTGCCTAGGTCCCAAAAGCTTATTGATGTAAGCTATTAGATAGCCTTCCTACATTAATATTACCTATATTCCCAATCTAAAAGCATCAGTTTTTACAATGAATAGCTTACTTAGGTGATGCAACCATATTATTCGATAGTTTCACCCACATTTAACTAGTGTTTTGCCTATGTTTTATATATAAAATGCCTTGATATTCTTTGTTTTATGTTTTGAAGGCACTTTTGGATGAAAGATGCAAAAAGGAGTAAATTGGAGGTAATTGGTAGATTTGACCTTCAGTCGATGTTTTGTGCAGAGCGTGAGCTCTAGAGGTCGAAATGAAGTGATTCTAGTGGCATTAAAAAGCTAACATCCATACCTTTCTGGACATCTAAGGCAAGAAAATAAAAAAAAAGGAAGATCATGGAAATCACAGCTTTCAAAGTCAAATCTCGCAATCTGCCAGTGTTGACCTTCGTCCATTCCGACTTGAATATCTGGAGCTACAGAAGTCCAATTGATGCAAAATCAATTTTTTTGGATTTCTGACTAACATTCCTATAAACGCTCAAATTTTCAGCAAAAAACGATGTCATATGAGGGAGATATGAATTTCCAAAGATGACAGCTGAATTCTGCTAGCAAACAGGTATCGTGAAGGAACATGTCCAAATTACGTTTCGAAGCATCTAAACCGGCGTCCAAGTTTTTATTTCAACAATTTAGCTCCTCTAAGTTAAAGCTTGAAGATTTAATGCAAGGCTATTTTTTCTTTTTAGGAAAATAGTTATTCAAATACTTAAATGTAAACTATCAACTTAAAGGAGGACTATTTTGTTAAATAGGGACTAGGGTTTCTAAGCATATAAAAAGAAAGAGAGAAGAGAAGGAGGCAGCAGCCAGCAGAGAATAAACACAAATTCTCTCCTCTACAAACCCAAAAAGCATGCTCTCTTCAATCTTTAGAAGTAGTTGTTCAATAGTTATGCAAGGCTAAGCTCTTTTCTTGGTTGCAAGGACACAACAAACCTTCGGATTTCAAGAACCGTGAGATTTATTCTTCCTTTTATTTTCAGTTTATGTTATGAATGAGTATGATTGTTTTCCTATGCATATTTCCTATGATTGTTGTTGATGATTGCTAGAGCGGACTCTGAGTTATTGTTATGAACAATCTATTGCTAAGTTTAATATCAAAACCGGAGTTGTGATATATGAACTTGTGAAGCAACTAAGCTTGATAATTATGGCGGAACTACGTTATTGAACTTAGGGAGAACATTTGAACAAAGTGACACAAGCTGCGGACAACTTGTATGTTAATCTTGATGAAATTATCTAGTTCTTAAAGCTACCATTAAATTGAATCATTAGTGCGGATACTTTGATTGTTTGTTGGTTAGGATTAGTTATACGGCGGATCCGTTAATTAATCAACATTAAGAAAAGATAAAATTTCAGAACATAAACTGCAATTTTCGTTTCAAGGATCGGTTCTAATTTCCGTAGGTGGATGTGTGCTTGCGACCAAGATTTGTTTTCTTGATAAGTTTCGGTTTTAATTGATTTTGTTTGCTAGTTTAATTGCTGCCATAGTTTAGATAATCACAAACCAAATCCTCCAAATTACATAACGTACAACATAAAAATCTGCTTGAAACTTCCTCGTGGGATCGACCCCTTGCTTGCTCTATACTATCTTGTGTGTTTTAAGCTAAGGTAATTAATTTGTGCGACCGCGACATCGCAACATTAGGTTAGGTAAAGCCAACACTTGAGGGTTGATCATAGTTGATTTGAGATCATTAAAAGCTTTGGTAGCTTCATTAGACTAGCTGAAGGCATATTTCTTTAATAGGTTGGTGAGGGGTTTGTATATGGATCCAGAATTCTTCACAAACTTTCTATAGTAACATGTAAGGCCTAAGAACCCTCTCAACTGCTCTAGGTTCTAAGGTGTAGGTCAATCCATAATTGTTTGGATTTTCTAAGGGTCACTATCCATCTCTATCCGATAAATAATATGGCTTAGGCACTCCATTTGGTGACTCTCAAAAACATATTTTCTTTTCTTAGCAAGTAATTGGTGAGACTTGAGTAGCTCAAATACCAACTTAACATGCTTGTAGTGGTTAGTTATAGAATTGTTGTAGATTAGAATGTCATCGAAGAAGACTAGAATGCACTTCCTAAGGTGTACCTTGAACATGTCATTCATGAGACTCTAAAATATGGCAAGGGCATTGATGAGGCCAAATGACATGACCAAAAATTCATAATAACTATTGTGGGTTCTAAAAGTAATTTTATACACATCCTTACAAATTATTTTGATCTGATGGTATCCTGACCTTAGATTAATCTTAGAGGATACAATAATTCCACTAGTTCTTCTAATAGTACCTCAACTATTGGAATAGGAAACTTATCCTTAATAGTGAGTTTATTAAGATCCCTATAATTCACGCAAAGTCTCTAAGAATCCTTTTTAACTAATACCACAAATGAAGCAAAAGGACTTGTGTTTTGTTGAAATAATACATGAATCCAACATTTCAATAACTATTATTTCTACTACATCCTTCTGGACACTAGAGTAATGATAAAGCCTCGGGTTGATAGGCTGAGTGCCTTACTTGAGACGAATAGAATGGTCATGAACCCTAGATGGTGGCTAGCCTTTTGGTTCTTGTAACATTTTTTTTAAAAAAAGTCTAACAGTGTCTTCAAATTAGAATTACCTTTCTATTAAGAGAAAGAGTTGGAGTCATGGAATAAGAAACATTATCATCCTTCTCTATTATTCTCAAACTACATAACTTAATCTCAGCTACTTGATGGGGGGTTGTTCATTAAGCTGTTAAGCTTTTCAGACCTGATAGTTTGTAACCTAACTAGATATATGGGGAGTACATTGTCTGCTATAACTTTCACTTCTTTAATTTCTTCATCTTTTATATCTTCCTCATCATCAATGAGGCATAGGGAATGTAACGTTATGTTTTTACACCTATGACCAGGTACAAATCGTTCATCAGACAGAAGACATAACCTTTTAGCTCTTCTCTCTTTTAGTTTTTTATTATTCATGGATTTGGTTGGTCTGATGGGTGTTTTACTGGTGAAGTGGTAATCTGGGTTAGTGGATATGTTAGGTTGTATTGGCTTAGGAGAGTGCATGGTCAGGGTAGGTGAACTCTTATAGTGATCTTGTGAGAGAGATGAATTGGTTTGGGTTATAGTCTGAGGTGATTGTTTAGGGGATCTATGAAGGGATATTTTATAAGTGAGAGTATATTTTCTTGTAATCTTGCTAGGTTATAAGCTTGTTTCAAGCTATCGGATTCGAATATTTTCACTAGATTTTTATCTTTACTTCTGATATTCCAACAAAGAACATTGGAGCTTGTTTCTCACTTATTTTTGCTTTATTTCAAAGGATGTCAAAGTCTTGAATGTATGCATTCAAAATACCAATTTGAGATATTTAAATTCCTCTAATGGATCCTACTGACCTCTAAATCTACTACACAAAGCTTCGATATACTCATCCCAACTCACTTCTTGATTTCCAATACTTTCCATGAAGTTTTGGTTCCAATAAAAGGTCATCCTATCTAAGTAATACGATTCAATACATGCTTAACGTGCGAAATCGTTAAAAAAACTCGAAAATAGATGAAATCGTTAAAATCAGGTGAAATCGCGTAAAAACGCGATTTCAGGACCGTCACATTAAACAACTTTTTCTTCGACCTCAATTTCAACCACAGTTTTAACCAAACACCTATTTTTTCAAACCAACCTCAACTAAAAATATTTTTTATAAAATAATTTTTTTTCAAACTACAACCACAACAGCTACCGCAATACTAAAAACACTATTATTCCATTCCTAAAACTATTAATATGACCGAGAGTGAAGGTAAAACTTGATAAATAAACAATCTTTTTTTTTTATTTTTAATGTTAGAGAGGGTGAGGTTGTGCAGACGCTACTCTCTCTCTTCTAAGGCTTAATTCTTATATCCTTTTTTGGATCTGCATTTTCTCTTAAAATCACTGGTAAGTTTTTTACTTGTCTTGGAATTTTAAGTATATCATTATCACTTCTACTTAGTTAATTACTCCTTGTTTATTAATATTGTGTTTAATTTCACTTCACAATATTATATTTTTTTCACTTAGTTACTGTTTTAGTTTTAGTTTAGAGTCAGGATGATGATGAGTACAGAGCTTTTGGAAATTCTGCCTCGTGAACTCAAGATTACTTGTAAGTATTTAGTTACTATTTTCTCTTTCTTCTCGCTTAAGTTTTCGTTTTTTTTTCTTTTTTGTTTATTTTATTGATTTGATGACAATAATTTTTTTTCAAATATCATGTGATTAATACAAAATTATGTTGAAAACAGATAAATAAGAGTGTCCCAGCTTTTTAAATAAGAGAAATTTATTATTATCTTCTGTTTTGTTGAAAGTTGAAACTCAAAATTATTCGAAAACAACAAATGTGAATTTAAAACAAATGGGTCATCAATATATTTGCTCACAATTTAATTTCCACTTGCAGCTTTACATTTTCTTTTTATCTCAGGCACCTTTTCTTTAATAATTATTGATGCTTACGTTTTGAATTAATTTTCATTTTGATTTTTTATGTTTTGGGATTTTTTTCAGGTGTCGAATTTTAACTTTGCGCAGTTATGCTGGCAAAGTTGTTTGGTAAGTATAAAAATCTGTTGTAATTTGCAATGTGATGGACTCTCTTTTTATCTCTGTAGTTGAGGTGAAGAGAGAAAGCTCGTGCTCAATTCAGCTGGGCAATAAGTCTGATCAGTATGTTGCTTTCAAGGTGAGGTTCTTTTATGGCTTCATTTCTGTTGCACTCTTCTCTTTTTAACAGCTCCATTTTATTTTATTTTACATTTTTTTAATCTAATTATACTTTTCTATGATCATGGGAGCGCTGGTTTATCTGCAATGAAATTGCAGTGCAGATGCTAATGTTTATTGAAATGAGGTCAAAGTAAAGAAGTTTGGTTTTGAAAAATGATACAAGCATGCCTAAATAATTCAAAACTTTTTTTGCAGGTGAAGACTACACATCCCCGAAAAAGTATTGTGTGCGGCCTAACACGGGTGTTGTTAAACCAAAGTCAACTTGTGATTTCACAGGTTTTTCCCATCTTCCTATGCTCTGCTTATATTCAAATGAAAATGTCTCAAACATGTGTTTGTGACAAGTTTTGAAAAAAAAATAAAAAATGATGATGCATGTGGCCTATTGTATACTTAATGTTTCAAATGAAACAACGATCCAAGTGCAATTTAATAATGGAAATAATAAAGGCTGCTATTCTGGATCATAAAAAGGCTGCTTGGTAAAGTCTAAGATGGACTAGCATGACAAGTAGAATTTTTTTATCAATCGAAATTTTAAACCAGGTCTGGACAAATAAATGGAAGTACTGAGTTTCTGCCTGTCTTATTCTATCAGAATCTGTAATGGATGGTTTTTTTCTTAACTTTCTGGTCATTTCAGTTACTATGCAAGCTCAGAAGTTCTTGGTTCAAAGTACAGTTGTTCCCCCTGGGACAACTGAAGAGGACATTACATCTAACATGGTAAGATTTAGTTTCATTTCTGTTTCTACTGTAAGAAGTTGCAGCTCTGTTTTGTTTTAAATTTTCTCTTTAGTTTTTTTTTTCTAGTTTGGCAGTTTTCTAAGGAGGGTGGGAAATACAGTGAAGAGAAGAAGCTAAAGGTGGTTCTCATTAGCCCACCCCATTCATCATTTTTACTTCCAAGCAGCGGAGAGCTGAAGAAAGATCCTTGTTATGACACTTCATTGCTCAGAGATCTAGGAAAGGATGAAATTGAAAACATTCCTCAACCTCATGAGGTAAGAGGTATTTTATATTGTTGTTAAATGTAGTCTCGACGAAGCCTTGCTTCTTGTCCTACCTCTGTCTCTCTCCCCGCTACGTTTAGAGTTTACCCGATGCATCATCAACTTTTATAGGAACATTCTTGTGTGTGTTTTCTATACACCTTTATACATGTTTCAGCATTTTGTTATACTTGCCAAGTGACTATTTTCATAACTAGATCCGTAGGATTTTTTAGCTCTGTTTCTATAGGTGAAAGGGGCAGGTGTTCGATCTCCTCCGCTGATCTTATGCAGTCTTGTTTGACAAATGTAAATGAAAAGTGTATAAGGTAACCGAACATATGATTAGTTGAGAGAAGTTGCAAGGAAATGCTTTAAAATTTAAAATTTTGACACAACAAAATGATTATTGGTTATCTTGTCTCAGTTAGCTGAAGATGTTCCAGTCTTCAAAACTGCCATGGATGCTAATGAGTTAGGAGGAGCCAAGGATGCTGATGGTTCAATACCTGCTGATATGGGGGAATTGAAATCTTCTAAGGATACAGCTGAACCAAAGTTGACGAAGGATTTTGAGGAGTTGAAGTCAAAGCTACATGCAATGGACTTAAAGCTAAGAGAGGTCTTTTCTCCTCTAGTATCATTTTATTGGCGCCAAAACCTTAAACTCGGGCTCAATACTACCATTTATCACAAAATAATATTTTGGAAAAGAGCAATTGAATTCCTTGAGTCATGTTTGATCTTTGAACGTGGAATAGTGAGTTTTTATTTTGAAGAGAGATTTTTCCTTAATGCTACACGACACTTTTTATCCATTTTGTTATTATCTGTTTTTGCAGGCTGATCATACCATTTGAAGCTCACTGATGAGAGGAGGATGGCCACTAAAGAGAAGGATAAGCTCAAGCATGAAGCATTAAGTAATTTATTTCACAGGATCTTTTTTTAAAAAAAAAATATTAAGGCTAATAACTCTGATTAAAACCTTGAAAGTTAGTTTTCTGCCATTACTGCCTGTTGGTCTGCAAAGAGGATAGGTAATAGGATTAGACAACTGGCAAGAGATGGATGTAAAAGAAATTATTTGTTTTTCATAGTTGTAAATATATTAAAATAGTGAACAATGATGTGTGTAATTCTAAATATATAAATATAGTGCCTATAAATCCGTATTTTGTAAGCTAAAAAAACTGTTTAGAGTTGCAAAAAAAAAAAAAAAAAAAACTTCTAGAAGAGATTATTAATATTTATGGGCTGAAACTAGATAAACAATGAGCTAAAAGAAATAGTTATTTATGGTTGAGGTCTAAGTTTAAATTTTAATTGGTAAAAAATAATTTTTTATAATTTAAAATATTATTTTACAATAAACTCAAGTTAGGTCTGAGACGAGTTGGGCCAGAGTATAAGTGGGTTGAAGCTTAAAATTCACTTTGTCTAGAATCTTTCACCTTTACAAGTTTGGATGTTGTAGATCATATTTTAATTTTTCATTAACTGACTTTATAATGATTAGAAAAGTTTTGTTTCTTTTCCTCTAATATGAAATAGAATATTTTAAAAAATTTCAAATTTCATCAAAATATAAGTTGAGTTTTTTAAGATCAATTTCTTATTTATCTATAATTTATTTAAATCATGTTAATATTTTATGTTAAAAAAATATGTTGGAGATTAAATTTCAATAAAGTTTTAACTTAAAAAATAAGTGATTGTTATTTTAATTTGACTTCAAATATGTACTTTAATTATTTTTTTTAAATAAATTTCCAGCATAAAGTAGAAATCTTAAATGTTATATAGGGCTAGCAATAGTGTTTTTATTTGTTTCTTTATGATATTTATTATGTAGCGCTATTAAAAATCATATTGCCCTTGACTTTGCATGATTGTGGTTATATTCCCAGGCAAATGTTATCCAGTCCCCTGGCACCATGTACTTTAGGCGACCTGACCATTTCTTCGTTGGAGGACCTTGATTTCCTCTGCTGTCTTTTAATTTTAAATCGCCTCTTCACAATGTTGCCACCTGATTTACAAGGCCATGCAAGAATTTGGACAGAGCCAAGCCTCTCCAGCTCAGAACTCCAGCCCCTTGTTATATAATCATTTCATTTCTGAACATGCCCAGTATCAAAGCAATTTTCATATCATTGCTTCTAAGCTACAGTACTGTCTCAGTCTGTGCATGCCTATTGATAACACATGATCGGGGTGATTCTTAACTTTAACGTTAGACTCTGATCACGTTATTGTTATTGCCTTGTCGGTAATTGTTAAGGAATAACAACACGAGAAGAGCTCAAGTGGGTTTCCCCCTCGTATTTGTATGTTTGGTTGCTTTGCCCCTTCCTTGTAAGTGAGAGTGATTATAAAGAGTATCATTGAGAAAAAAAAATGCTCCAGATGAGTCAAATGACTTAACTTTGTAGAGAGAAACCATATATATATTATTATTATTTTTAAGGCCTGATTGCTGCTTCTAAAGCTTGCGACTATAATCATCTCAACATTAAATTTTAGAATTTTGTATGATTTTTATTCATTGAAAGGGTTTTGACTTTACTTGAGATTTTATGTGGTATTTTGAGATTAATGGTGAAGTTCAAGATTCACACGTGGTTTGAGATATTGTAACTCTTAGTTTAACATTAGAAAATTTGTGTTGTTTGCGCTACTTTGAAGATAAACATTCAGTTTTTATGCTATGGCCCCTAATTTTTTTTTCTTGCTCCGCCCCTGGTTGCTTTGATCAGTCGATTCCTTATTCATCCATAGGAGAAACCTCAGAGGCGTTCTATTGCTTCGAATGGTTCGGGGATTGCCCTGGATGATCACATATAGGTGGGTTTGATTGCCACACAGGTGTTTTATAGCGTGTGATTTATGATATAGAAAGAGTCTTGAATTTCTTCTGGGTGTATATCACTCTAAAAATTCTTGCATTTGCAAGCATCTCTCTCTGAAGAAAATTTGTTTCCTCTGCGTTCTGCAAAGCCCTTTTCTCTTGCTATGCAAAAGAATCAAGCTGTTCTCATTGGTTTTATGGACACTGAAAAGTTAAAATAACCAGAATATATATATATATATATATATATATATATATATATATATATATATATATATAAAAGAAAGGTTAGAAAATTAATACATATGTTTTTTTACATGGTTTTATGGACATGATTTTTTTCATTTTTAAGATTTCTTTTAATCTCATGACAAGGATATATGAATAACTTATTAAAGATACATTAATTCAAATATATATTTCCTTTCAAATTTTGTTCCAAACACAGGGATTT
Source organism: Populus trichocarpa (assembly GCF_000002775.5). Lineage (NCBI taxonomy): Eukaryota > Viridiplantae > Streptophyta > Magnoliopsida > Malpighiales > Salicaceae > Populus > Populus trichocarpa. The sequence goes on along the minus strand of NC_037294.2, from coordinate 4,718,883 downwards.
ATAACAAAATTTAAATCAATTCTACTCATTAATATAAATGAATTCAATTCGGTTGAAGAAATCGTTACAAACAATCTGTAAATCTCTCGTGAATTTGGTTTTAAATAGATCATCCAGACCTTGATATATTCAGGAGAAAAAAGTACCAAGTTGCTTTTACATATCAGCTTCGAATGCTATTCTGGTTTGAGAGACCCTACTGCTGATACCACCATAAAAACTCTGATTCAGTCATCTAAGTGGATTTTAATTATAATAAAAATAATAATATTTATAACACAAATAATAATAGTTTTTATATTAATACTTTTAATTATAATAAAAATATAATATTTATAATACAAATAATTATATTTAGAAATCTAAGACCCAAGAACCCTAGGTCCTAATGCAGGACCAATAATCTTGAGTCAGGCGGGGCTGCAAGACTCAAGGGATTTGGGTTTGCACTCTAGCCACACCCAAGCTCTTTGGGTGAGGCGCCTCTTTCTTGTTCCAAGTTTCTTGGGTTTGGAAGGGGATGCTTGACCCAAATTAATAATAATAATAATTGATTTTACCCTTCAAATCAATTCTATATTTTTTTATAGCAATAATATTTTTTATAAATTTAATAATATTAATTAATATAATAATATTTATAACATTAATAATAATATTAAACTCGTCTGACCTAAATTCTTATAATATTTATAACATAAATAATACTATTTTTAATATTAATATTATTAATTATAATAAAAACAATATTATATATATCACAAATAATAATATTTTTTATATTAATACTTTTAATTATTATAAAAATAATTATATTTATAACACAAAAAATCTAAGACCCAAGAACCTTGTAGGGGTAAGCAAAAAAACTGATTTAACCGAAAAACCGAAAAAAATTAACCGAAAAAATCGAACCATAAAAAAAACCGATTAAACCGATTAGAATATTTAGAAAAACTTCTGTTTCGATTCGGTTTCGGTTTTATAATGTTTAAACAGAACAACCCGAACCGAACCAAGCTGGTTTAAATTAAAAAACAAATCTATAAATACTCATCAGTCCTTACAGTCACAGACATGCCACACAATCCACACGGGTCACACCACATTTCAAATTTTCAATCCTCACAGTGGCACAGTCTCCCATAACACTCAAAAGTCTACAGACTCTACACCCAATTAATTATTTGTATTTCAACTACCCTTACCCAAGCTCTCACAAGTCCACTCACATCTCACAATTAATTTTTCACAGCACACAACACAATTAATTCTTCGCAGCACTAATTCTTCGTTCTTCAAAGTTCAACCACCCCAACCCAAGCTCCCACACGCCACACCTAACCTTCTAATATTCATTCTTTAATCATCTCCAGATCTATCATCCCAGCAACATCCCTAAGCCTCAGCAGCAGTAAGATTTCTTCAATTTATAGGTGATTAGTGGAGGCAGTAAGGGTTGGGGTTGGGCTTAATTTTATGGTTTGGGTTGTTGGCAGTTGCTGTGTTTTTTTTTTTTATGAAAGGAAAATGGGTAAAGAAAGTGGCAGTGGGCACTGGACAGTATTTATTATGGTGGTGATTGTTTGTATTTGAGAGTATGGTTTTCGGTGATGTAGGTTTTTGGGTTTGTGATAGTGAGGAGTGATTGATTACTATAAGAGAGCATGATTTGTTTTTCTGGTTCTATAGAAGGATATTTGCTTGAGAAAAGGCTGGTATGGATTCAACACTGTCGTGGGGGCTGCTAGTGATGAAGATGGGTTTGATTTTGTGGCTTTTGGATGTTAAAAAACAATATAGGTTTTTTTCGGTTTTTGACATAGAAAACCGAACCGAACCGAATCGAAACCAGTTGGTTGGAACCAGGTTTGGTTCGGTTTTGGTTTTTTTTAAAAAAAATTGGTTTGGTTGTTTTTATAGATAAAAACCGAACCGAACCGAAAATGATTACTTCTAGAACCTTGAGTCATAACACTGGACCCAAGAGAAATATAATAATAATAATAATTTTAATTTTAATATCAATAACATTAATTATAATAAAAATAACAATATTTATAATGCAAATAAGAATATTTTTAATTTATTCATTATAATATTAATTATAATAAAAATAATAATTTTTATAACATAAATAAGAATATTTTTTATATTAATACTTTTACTTATAATAAAAGTCTTGGGTCCTGACACCAGACCCAAGTGAGTTGAGTCTTAACACAGGACTCATTAGCCTTGGATCCTACGCAAAACCTAAGAGAATTGGGTCTGAACTTAGTACTTTTGGGTCCTTAAACTTATTGGGTCCTGTTGTGTAGCCGGACCCAAAGCTATTTTGAGTACTGCCCCCAACAGGACCCAACATATAATTTATTTATGTATTTAATAATTCATATAATTCAAAACTACTGAATAAAAAATATAAAGACAATAAAACATTGATAAAATTTTAAATCTCATACATTAATGTTATAAAATTAAAATATCTTCTATTGCCCAAAATAATATTATATTATAATATTTATAAATTATTTTTTAATGGATTTTATTGTTAAATAATTCTCTTATATAATACAAATATATAAAGTATATGATGTGAAACAAAAATTTATTAAGGGTTTCATCAACTTTAATATGATAATATTTAGAGAAAAAATTTAAAAAATTTCAATTTTTTTTCAAAGAATTTTTAAAACGAAAAAACAATCATGTCATAAAAAAAATTCAACACAATCTCAAATGAAAAAAAATTATGATCACCTAACTTTTAACCAATATAAAAAACTCCTATCAATTTATTTTCTCTTTACTGTATGAAAAAAATTACATGATAGAAAAGAAAAAAATTAAAAAAAAATTATTGATGGGTCCTGCTAGGAATAAGACCTATATTGATAGGTGCTGCTCGCAATAAGAGCTATTTATTTTAATATTTATAATATTAATAATAATATTTAACTTATTTGTTCAAGTTCTTATATTTTTTTATCTTTTAAAAACAAATTATGTTTTTCTTCTATGGTAGTAATAATGTTTTTTAAAATAAGGTAATGACAATAACAATAATAACAATAGTAATAATAATTTTTTATTTTACCTTTCAAATCAAATATATTATTATTTTTCAATATTAATAATATTTTCTACAAATTTATTAATTATTATATGAATAATATTAATTATAATAAAAATAATAGTATTTTTAATATTAATAATATTAATTATAATAAAAATCATAATATTTATATTACAAATAATAATATTTTTAATAGTAATACTTTTAATTATAATAAAAATAATAATATTTATCATATCAATAATAGTATTGAACTTGTCTGACAAAAGTTTTAATAGTGATAATTTTTTAAAAAAAAAACATTATTAACGATAATGATAATAATAACAATAATAATAATAATAATTGATATTATATTTTTTTTTATTTTTCTTCTTTGCAGGGTCTGCAGACCCAGCTGCCCGGGTCTAAAGACCTAAGGTGCAGGTCAGAAGAGACCCCGGCGTGCGGGTCTGCACCCAACGTGTGGGTCTACAGACCCATGCACACGGTCTTGCAGACCCGCTTGCCGGGTCTTTAGCGAGGCGTGCGGGTTTACCTAGCGTCCAGGGCATGGCAGCCTCATCGCCAAGTGTCTGCAGCCTGGAGTTGCTGCCAGGCACGCTGGCTGGCCCTAGGGTCAGGTGTCTGTTACCTGGGCTGCTGTCAGGCGTGCGGGTCTGGCCCTATCGTCCTGACTTGAAGCCGAGCGCCAAGTGTCTGCAGCCTGGGTCATGTGGCCCCATCAAAATCCGAACTGATCATTTTTTTCTCAATCAAAAAGTCAACCCCACCCCCTACAATCTTTGCAACTTTTTATGACAATGACAGCTCTATCATTATACCTCCCCAACTCACAGTGCTTTTAACAAAAAGAAAACTCAAACAGTATAGTCCACAATGCATTCACAGTCTAGTCTATAATAATTTACGTTAGTATATCAAACAGTGCAATACACAGTAATTCAGTTACAATAAAATACTGATTCTTTTAAATATATTTAATTTGGTCTGAATTTATGCTGTTCAGAATTCCCTACGTTACAGGGTTTTGCATTTTCGTCAGGACGAAGTGTGTGTGATATTTGGTGCCAAAGTGTCAAAAATCTATACATCAAGACAAACAAACAAACAAAAAAGCTCGATTTTGCTCTTTGAAAATCCCAGAATACAGTAAGAAATTGACAAATCCCCAATATGGGAAGAATTACAAAACTCTGTTGTGTGGAATACAATCTCATTTGACAAGCCATAGCCACAAAAAAATTACAAGCTCCGAAAGGAAACAAATTACAAGCCACTCAGGTTAACTCAAAATTCTGTCAATGGCACCTCCCCACTCTGAAATCTTTTTTGCTATTAACAAATTTCACACCAAAAGCCGATTGCACGCAACGCATGACCTAAATTCAATGATTAGTATTCTCTAGTTCTGAAAATATCTGTCACTGCCATTGATGAACGCTTTGGTCAGTGGGGGAGCAAGGTACAAATGGTACAAAACCCCGGCCACCAAAAACAGGTCGCATGAAGCTATTATCAAATTTTCTCCAATAGTGGTGGACTGTGTGAGAAGGGGTGCTCAAGAGCATCCTTAAGCTGGTTCGACGGGGCACGTTGTGGCTGGCCTGGTTGTCCTCTGAATCCTGTCTATTGAGCAGTGGCACAGCAAAGGATTTAGGACTAGATGGTTCAGAAGACAACATGCTGGCAGTGTGTTTTTGTGATGGAAGCAAGATCCTCACTAGTGGTTTAGTCATCAATCCAAACACCTGCATGGATCCAACAGTTTACTGCATCAGTCTTGTGTTTGAAACTAACCTTTGATTAGCTCAGTTTCCTGGTAGCGGATTGGAAATTACAAGAATCATACGCGAAAACGAAAAGTGCATAATATAAACTTTGTGGAGTCCCTATGCTACAGTATCTAGTTCAAGCCATTGACTGATCTTAACATAATTGCAATAAACGGTGCACCATTTTAAGAGCAATAAAAGGAAATGAAAATGAAGTTGGATCACAAAATCCAATCTTCAATTCAGATTCTAGCTCCTGGGGCTTAAATCAAGTTGACTATTAAAACATCATATCTACAACAATATGTTGGCTGGAACGGTCCAGCCTCGAAAGGAAAACCTGTAACTATCGTTTCTAGCTTTAAACATGGAAACTGTAAAAGTTTGCACTGAGCTAAAGTGTGCCATTTAAGCACAGGCAAGATGGTAAAACAGCAGGTTATTTCTCCTCCTGTTCTCCACGGAGATGATGCATTGTCTTACCACTGTGCTGAAAAGGACAACTGTAATTGTGCTGGTGATCATGATTGCATTGCCATGCAAATGAGTATGGCCTGACCTGGTGAACTGCAAGAATAGTAATAAAATTATAATTTAGATGAGAATAAATATGCAACATAAGAGGATATAAAGACCCTCAAAGGCCTTAACCATTGGTCTATTAAAATCAAAATAAAATCTCCTAGTGGAAATTCTAATACTGTTGGTGGATAGCAGGAACATTTCATATGAAACTATCGCCCAGGCTCATAGCTGAAAGATGTTTAACTTAGTCTGTGTTTAAAAACAAGAAGGAAAGCCCTATCATCACAGAACAGATTGAAAATAAAAAAACAAAACAAAAAAAAAACAAATCCAATAGAAAAAGAATGCTTTTCGATCTTTTTAACCTGATTATAAGCAAGAGCCATAGAAACAGCACCACGCATAAGACCTGCCCACCATATTGTTACCTTCCAAACAAAAATTCAGGGTGACATTAGACATCAAGTGATTCACACACGTTAAATGCCAGAAACCAGAATAGCTTGAGAGCATACTTGTTGCTTTATGTCTATTTTCTCATACGGGAACTTCTTAGTCAAGTTGGATAAAAAGGATAAAGGGAAAACAAAGGCTGCTCTTCCAACTAGAACCAATCCCAAGAGTATTGAACTCACCATAACTGATGTTCCAGGGCTGAGAATTAAGAGAGAGTTAACCACTATATTCAGAAAATGGTGAAGATAATTTTGTTTCAGCTTGTATTTTACGATCTTGGAATGTATTTGTGTGGCAACTAATCTCCCATTTTATGCTTAGCCTCACCTATCACTTACAACCTTCCATTTTTCAATATCCAAGGCATCCATGCCAACATAGAGGAAGATGAAGATCTCAGCAACAAATGACCAAGTAGCAAAAGCATGCCTGAAATGTTCAAGGAGAACCCCAAGTAATGTGATAGCTAGAACAGAATTTGAGGTAAAAATAGAATACAAGAGATTTTGTATGAATTGCCACAAACACATTTCAGGATATGTAACTCAACATACTTAGTTGTTATCCTTGAACTTTCAGTTACATTGTGCCATGTGTAATGAGACATAACAATCCCACAAAAGAATACAGTGAGAATGGCGCTTAGATAGAATAGCTGCAAGAAAACCCGAAATTCAAAAAATGATGGTTAACTGCTTTCACCACTGAAATTCAATCTAATAGTAGAAAGCACAAGCAAACGAGGTCCTTGGAGAGGTACTCTATGATTGAGAGAAATCTTACCTCGGCCAACATATATGAAAGGTAAGCCATGAGTATCATAAGAGCAACCTCACGATCGGTAGAATGCCTGGATTTTGTGGCAAAACAAAAATTTATTAGAACACAAAATAATTCCCAGCATGTTATTCTAGCAAATATTTCTTTTGTCACCTGAGCTACCACGGAAATATATGTAAACATGAAACAAACTTGAGGAATACGTTGTGAGATTTTAAAGACATTAAAAAGAAGTGAAACTCCAATATCAAACAGCAATCTCAAGATAAACTGAGATTTCATCCACTTGCAATTGAGCTGCTGTGGTTGTTAATTTTTACTGTCCTAAACCTCTATATGGGATTGAAACTACTCATGAATTTATGTTTGATAATGATTTACTAACCTGCCGAAGTAGAGCTTTTTGATAATGTATGCACTAAGTAGTCCAGTCTGCAGGAGCCAAAAAAGTGTGCAATGTCATAAAACACAATATATACAGAAAAATCACATGCTAATCACACAAGCATGGGCGCATGCGTGCACACACATGTATAGAGAGAGGGAGAGAATTACTAGAACTCCCAGTATGGTGCTTGAGATAAACAAATATAGAAAGTTTCCGAGAAATTCAGCTGCAATGCTTGAGTTGATGTGAGATAGGTCAATGCTCTGAATTGCATGGAAAAGCACCACTGATGTTGCATCATTTACTACACCTTCCCCAAAAACCAGACTGTATAATAAAGGCGTCTCATCCTGGTTAAGAACCTGCAACAACACAAATTGAAGTACTCAAATCACTTTTTCTGTGTGAGTTGCTTCAAAAGTTGTAATCAGACCATATCTTCACCAGGAGTCTCATACCTGCAAGGTACAAACAGAATCCGTGGCTGAAAATATTGCTCCAATTGCTGCAATCAAGGCAAGAGATGAGCATACACAAGCAAGCTATCTGATGGCAGAAACAGAGTCTTGAAAACTTCGAAAATAAAGAAAGAATGTGATATGGAATATACCAAGATAGTCTCCAATTCTGAGGGAACTGATGTTCATTTTCTTGAAAAAGTGAGTGGCGCCTATGCCAGAAACAACAAATTAATCACAAATAGAGTACAGCTAAGATCATTATTCAGCACTAACAAGACAAAGTATTGTCATGAACTTGATGTTTTAGTGTACCTATTGAAATGATGGCAGTGGATATCAGAGTACCGACTGCGCCAAACAGAATGATAGTCATGAAGTTGCGGAAAAACTGCTTCTTCTTTACCTGGAACCTGGTGGGAAGACAGAATAACTCATGAGATGTCCCAGCAACAAAAATTTCATGACAACTGAGCTATTCTAAGGCTCATTTGTTTCAAATATCGAAGAAAATTAGAAGGGAAAAAATAGCTTTTCGGTGATGATGCTTGGCATAATTCCATTGTACACATAAAAATCTGAATCAATCTCAAGCAAGAAAACAAACACTTAAGGTCTCAAGCTTAAAATGAATTGATCAGCAAATGATACAACCCTAGTACTAATAAAGGAAAATACACACACACACTAACTCACCCAGCGTTAAAGATGATTGGCGGAAGCAGATAAATAAAGAATAAATCTTCGCTGAAAACTAAGAGATGCGAGCTCTTTCCTCCTGTTGTTAGCAAAATCACAACTCCAGTGCACAAACCCTGCATGCATTAACTCACCATCAAAACCTCTATAACCCCACAAAAAAAATAACATAAAAGCAAGCAAATGAAGATACTGACTACAGCAAGTGCAGTAATGGACTCGTTCATCCATCGCTGCTCCTCTAGTAAATGACCAATTACTATACACGCACAAAGTAGTGCCACGAACAGGTTTATTGGCACCACTGAGCTATGATCAGACGATAACATTGCTCCCATTTTCCATAAAATATCTGCCATGCTAGATTTAGTTAAAAAAAACAAATAAAAAATTTCTTCTTTTTGATCAAGTATTTTGCTGTTTCAGGATATAAAAAGCAAGAAAATATTAATGTTACAACAAATTTGGATCTTGAAGAAGCTAAAACTTAAGGGAAATTGACTATTTTTCGAAAACTTCAGCAGAGTAAAGCAAATTTGTAGAGTGACAGCGAGAAGCCGGGAAAGGGAGGGTATATATACAGTTGGAGTTGAGAGTCAAAAGGTTCAAAATTTTAAAGCATGAAGGCCGTTCATTAAGAGTTGTCAAGGGGAGTCGACGGTTGTGATTACATGAGGAGTTTAAGTGTTGAGTGTGGGGATATGTAGTTAATGGAACTTTGGAAGGGAGTGGAGGCAAAGAAGAATGTAAAGTGAGGAGGAAAGTTCATGTGAAATGATTATGTCGTCTACAGAATCTATACAACAATGGAAGCCAAAAAACAAGGAAAAAAAATTGAAAATTAGAAAAGGAAATATTTGGAGTCTTGTTTTACCAGGAAGATCCGAATATAGTTTTTAAACTTTACTTGGATAAGTTTGAGATAAATATTAGATGGGTTTATTCGAGTTAATTCAAATTAATTTAATTTTATTTTATTTTATAAAATTATAAAATAATATCATTTAAAAATAATCAACAACTTTTTATTAAAAGTTTTTAGGCTGACAGGTTAGAGATCAACTTGAATTTCTAATAGGATAATACTAGTTTAATTCTTCTCCAATTTTTTATCGAAATTTGATTTAAATTAAATACTAAGTTATCTAAATTATAAATCAGTCCAGGTTTTAAAATAGTACTCCCCCATCAGGGTAAATGACACTTAGATTTCATAAGATTCATGTATCATTACGATAAAAATGAGGTTATTATATTATATATGCCATGTTCAATTCTGTGTACCCGGAAAATATATTAGTCTTGAAAATATAGGAATTATGCTGAAAATATAGATTTTCTGGGTGATGAATGGAAAAATGAAGATGTTTGTGAAGGATGGGGTCCGTTCAAAGCATTTCCTTTTTTATGGAGAAAAAATCACGCACGCATTTTGTAAAGCAGGTGAAGTTGGAAATACAAGAAGAGAGTTTGTGTTTATTTATTACTAGATAATTATTTGAACTATGCCTTGAGTTGAATTAAATTTTTTAATATAAAAAAATACCCTAATGTTTTTAACATGTTTTCTAATATAAAAAAAATTATATGAGGATTAACCTGATGTAATTTAATCAACTTTATAAGTCCAAAAACATCTCGAATAGGTGGTAAAAATGTAGTTTAACTAAAAAAATCAAGATCAATCTTTTTAAAAATATTAAAACAACAACATATTAGATCGACTCGAATTTACTCAATGTTAACCTGTCAAATTCCCGACTCGGATCATAAGACCCTAATACCCTCTAGAAAGCAAATAAAAAAATTAGTAACCTTAATTTTCAATCAACTCAATGTTAAATGATGAAATTAAAAATAAAATTCAATTAGAAAAAATGAGTCAAATCAACCCAGGTTAACCTGAAAAACCTAAGTCATGAGACCAAGATAACCCCATAGAAAAAAATCAAAACAAATTATGAAGCTCGATCCCTAGTCAACTCAATGTTGCGGGACGAAATTAAAAAAATAATTAAAAAAAAGACATAAAAAAGCAATCATAGTCAACCCAAGTTAACTGACCGAACTTATGACTTGAGTCATAAGGCTGAGATAACTTTATAGAAAGTAAATCAAAACAAATTATAAAACTTAATTGTCAATCAATCTAATATTGAAGGATAAAAATGAAAAAAAAATCAATTAAAAAAAACTGAGTTAATCGGGCTAACCCATGACCCGAGTCATAAGACCGTGATAACCTTATAGAAAGCAAATAAAAAAATGAAGCTTAATTCTCAATCAACCTAACATTGAACAATGAAGTTGAGAAAAAAAATCAATTAAAAACAAAAACAAAAAAATGACATGAAACAACACGAGTTAACCTACCAAACTCGGGTCATGAGATCAAGATAACTCAATAGAAATTAAATTGAAATAAGTTGTGAAGTTCAATGCCCATTAAACTCAATATTAAAAAATAAAATTAAAAAAATAAAGACCAACTTGAAAAGGGCCAAAGCATTTCACTGACATTGATACATTGAAATGCAAGGCTTTTTAGTATATGTTAATTATAATTATAACTATAAAGAAAGTAAAAGATGTGGTGTTTCATTGTAGATGCAGATGAAAACATTGTCCATCCTCTCACAATTCACTCTAGGTTAGAGTAATTAATATATTTTTTATTTTGATTCTCGAACTTTTTTTTCCTCATGTGGATCCTTATTTGATTAAATCACAACCCAATTGCTTTTAATTTGTTGAGCTAGGTAAAAAATTAAAAGACAAAGGAGTAAAATGAAAAACACAGAGAAACTACATTACTATTTCCAAAATTGATTTGAAAAGTTGACTTTGATTCTCTTACTTTACAACTCACTTATTTTCAGTGCCTTCAATTTTTAAAAAATCTACGTTAGTTTAAAGCTTCATTTCTCTTATTTTTTTAGTTCTGGTTCGAGATGCAAAAGAGAAAATCACTGGATTTCCGGGATAGAGAAAAAACATTGGTGTACATCGATTCTGACTACCAAAATTATCAATTTTGGTGTTAATGAGTTTTGTTCAATGAGAGGAGCTTCACTTGGGGTTTTTTTTTTTTTTTTTTTTACTTTCAAATTTTATGAGAGAATAGATCTGACATTGGGAGGTTTCTAGGTTTCAGGTTATTTTTTGTTTTTGGATTGTTTTTAGGTTATTTGAAGATATAAACAAGTTTATTTAGGGCTTCAAGGTATTTTTTTGGTGTTTTAGGTCAAAAAAATAGTTGAAAATGATTTTTTGGGTGTAAAACACCTCTACCTTGATTTTACAGCGACCCTATAGTTATCAAAATCTAGGCATAATAAGCAGTGTCGCCTGCTTTACTCTTTTTTTTTTGTCCAAAACAAATAAAGCTTTTAAAAAAAGAAAAAAAATATCAAAGCTCAAGCGTGTGAGTCTAGGCTAACAAACTCATACACCTAGCTTTTTTACTAAGGGCCAAGAGTGATGAGCCTCCCAGACAAGCGTGCTTGGATTTATTTTTTATATTTTATTTTTTCAATTCATCTTTCTGATTTTGTGATTTTTTTAAAAAAATTTTATTGACTTTTCTTTTTAATTTCATAATTCAATATTTAGTTTATTTTAAATTGGTTTTGTTAGTTATTTTGTTTTGCTTTCTATTGAGTCATCACGATCTTGAATAAATATTATGTCATTTTATCAATGTTTGATTTAGCAAATATTTATTTTTGCTATCTTTTATTTATATTCATTCAAGTTATTTTTAGACTCACCAGGTCTTGAATCATATTAAAATAACATTTATGTAATTATTTTTTTATATTAAAAAACACATTAGCAATAATAATATTTCTTTTACATTAAGAAATATTAATCTAACTTAGGATAGGATCACATAGCATGAAACATGAAAAAAGGGTAAAGTGGAACAAAGAATTTGACAGGTGTTTGTGCATGTCAAAATCACTGGTGCACGTGTAAGAATGAACCAAGGAATACTCTCGAATGAATTGAATTTCCTGATTGGAAGGGTATACATGAAGGTGTAAGAATCTTTAGTGTTATTAGTGGTATTGTTGCTAATTAATAGCAAGCATGCATATATATATATATATATATATATATATATATATATATATATATCTGCAAGATTTACCGACCACTAAAACAAAAAACAAATTCCATTGGTGCGCAAAGAAGGAACCGAACCCACTTTCGCTCTCATGTTAAAAAAAGCAAGCACTGAGTTGGTTTGCCACTCTTGATGGCTAATTAATGGCACAACCGTACGGACTAACTAACATATATATATGATAACCACCATGGGGCACACGGCCAGCACAGATGCTGAACAATAAGGAAATCAAATGGTACGACCACGAGTGCTGCTGCTGCTGCTGCTGCTGCTGCTGCTGCTGCTGCTGCTGCTGCTGCTGCTGCTGCTGCTGCTGCTGCTGCTGCTGCTGCTGCTGCTGCTGCTGCTGCTGCTGCTGCTGCTGCTGCTGCTGCTGCTGCTGCTGCTGCTGCTGCTGCTGCTGCTGCTGCTGCTGCTGCTGCTGCTGCTGCTGCTGCTGCTGCTGCTGTGCTGCTGCTGCTGCTGCTGCTGCTGCTGCTGCTGCTGCTGCTGCTGCTGCTGCTGCTGCTGCTGCTGCTGCTGCTGCTGCTGCTGCTGCTGCTGCTGCTGCTGCTGCTGCTGCTGCTGCTGCTGCTGCTGCTGCTGCTGCTGCTGCTGCTGCTGCTGCTGCTGCTGCTGCTGCTGCTGCTGCTGCTGCTGCTGCTGCTGCTGCTGCTGCTGCTGCTGCTGCTGCTGCTGCTGCTGCTGCTGCTGCTGCTGCTGCTGCTGCTGCTGCTGCTGCTGCTGCTGCTGCTGCTGCTGCTGCTGCTGCTGCTGCTGCTGCTGCTGCTGCTGCTGCTGCTGCTGCTGCTGCTGCTGCTGCTGCTGCTGCTGCTGCTGCTGCTGCTGCTGCTGCTGCTGCTGCTGCTGCTGCTGCTGCTGCTGCTGCTGCTGCTGCTGCTGCTGCTGCTGCTGCTGCTGCTGCTGCTGCTGCTGCTGCTGCTGCTGCTGGTGTACGGATGTTTTTTTTTTACTGTTATTAATTGTTTTTTATAGTATTTTTTTTATTTATAAATATATTAAAATTTAATTTTTTATTTTTTAAAATTTATTTTTAACATAGCTATTAAAACGATCTGAAAAATAAATATTAATATTAAGTAAAGAAAGTTTAAATTTTCATAAAACACCTTTGGAGCACAATTATTCGATCAAAATTTAGAAATTTTTTATTTAAAATTAATTTTTTATGTTTTAATATGTTAATATCAAAAATAATTTTTAAATAATAAAAAATATATTAATTTAATATAATTTAAAATAAAAAAATAATTTTTAGAACAAACACTATTATAATTATATTCCTACATTAGTTTTTTATTTTTCCCTCTTCAGTAATCATTTGAGCACTCTCTGTGCACCTTCTCGGTAGCAAGCTATGATTACTTGCTATTAGTTTAATACCGACAAGATTGATAAAAAGAAAGTTTCACCTTACCCGCAAATATCAGTGCCCCTGCTTTCTTTTTTTTTTTAATTTTTTTTAGTTTATCGAACCAGTTTGTATATATTTTAAATAATTTTATAGGTTTTAAAATTAACAATTATATAAGTTTTCAGTGACCTTGAGATTTATAGAACTCAAACTGACCTTTAGAAAATAACTTTAGAACTTAACTAATTAAACTACACCTCTTTAAATTAATGTTCTTTCTTTTTTATTTTACGATGTTGCGTATTATAATTTATATGTTATGGAATGAGTTTTTTAAAATATGTTTTTAAAGTTTTTTTAATAATAAATTAATATTTTAAAAAAATATTTCTTAATAGTTTTTACATATTGATATCAAGAATTAAAAAAAAATTACTTTTAAAATTACTTTATATCATATTACTAAAAATACACTCATTTTATTTCTAAAATATTTTAAAAATAACATGTTTTTATTTATCTAAGTATTTAGGAGATAAATTTTTCTTATATTAATTTTAAAACCCGAATTTGAAGATATGAAATTTAGAGAATTTGTCGGGTCTTACACTGCCCAATAAAGGTAATATTCGATTCTATTACATAATAACTAAACTAAAGTTATTGCGAGTTGAATGTGCTTCGTTAAAAAAGCAAATGGGTACATAATTATTACATATTTGTTTCGATTTATAATATGTTTCATTGTCCTGATTGTGTTTGTTTTCCACAGCGGAGCTTGGGAAGCTTTAGAAAGATGCTGGCTCCACTTTTAAGAACCATTTCAAGGCATGCAAGCCCCTGTAATCAAAATCTTATACGTAGTTGTGTAATTATGAAGGGAACGGATCCATTTTGCTTTCAAAATTAAACCATAAACTATAAACCTTGTACTCTTAAATGATTCGAAATAATAATATATAAGTTTGGAGATAGTGTAATTTGGAAATCAATAGATAATTACAATGTTTTCTTATGCTCAATAATTATGTTCTATGTATAAAAAATAGCCAATAAATACTTGTAGTATTGATTTTAAGAGATACTTGTAGTGTTTTTCATTACTCAAAAATTGTATAACTTTATTCATCAAGAAAATAATTATATAACTTTTTATGAAGATAACATGAAATAGAAAGAATATATATATATATATATATATATATATATATATATATATATATATATATATATATAAAAGTTTGGTCATCTTTGATTTTATACTAGTATACATAGATTGAAAAATTGGAGTAGAAATTTATGGTGTGTGTTAAAAAAATAGAAATTCAGGGATAAAATTTATTATTTTTAAGGCCTTGTTTGTTTGGCGGAAAGTGGTTTTCTAAAAATTACTTTTCAAACTTTCTTGTGTTTGTTTGCTATTAAAAAAATTAGTCAACAAAATTTTTTTTTCAGTCAAAGATAAATTTGACTTGGTTTTCAGGAATTTGATTTAATTTGATTTTTATATTAATTTTGGTCCTCGTTTTTATGATTGTTATTTGCTTTTCTCTTATTATTATTTTAATTGAAATTTTTTATCTATCAAATTTGATCCTCATTCATTTGATTGTTACTTATTTTGTTTGAAATAATTTATGAAATTGTAATTATTATTATTTTAATTTCATCATCTTTTAATTTTTTTATCTGTTATATTTGATATCAATTATTTTAATTGTTATTTGTGTTATTTGAGATAATTTATGAAATTAGATTTTTTTTTCAATTTTATTCTCATTCAACTTTTTAATTTGTAAGATTTGTTCCTCATTATTTTAATAAACTTGAAAAAATATTAATAAGTTATTTTCCAGCTCATTTGCCATTACATAACCAAACACTAGAAAATGTTTTGTAATTTATTTTCCTTATTTTTCATGACACTATCAAACATTGAAAAATAATTCACTTTCAAGAAATCCACTTTTTACGAAAACTATTTTTCAATAACCAAACGAGGTCTAAGATAACTAAATCTTTAACATAATAGAAGAGAAATCAACAATAACTTTAACTCTAAGTCGCTTTCTGTTTGGGTGCAACATGGGATTGAATCTTAACTCCTGTTTGGTATTGTGTTCTAAACAGAGTTGAGTAAATTTTAAAAAAAATTTAAATTAATTTTTTATGTTTTTGAATTGTTTTGATATGTTAATATCAAAAATAATTTTTTTAAAAAATAAAAAATATATATTATTTTGATGCATTTCTAAGTGAAAAACACTTTAAAAAATAATAACTACCATACTCTCAAATATCCTTTATAGGTTGCACCTCATTAACATTAGGATATGTTACCATATTATTTTGATGCATTTCTGAGTGAAAAATACTTTTACAAATTGCACTTTAAAAAGACTGGGTTTAATCTTGAGTCTGAAAAAAAGATTAGGATATGTTTGATCTTTAGCTCATAAAATGATTGAGTTTAATTTAAGAAAAAAATTGTGTATTCGATTTGATATCACCTGCTAAGTAGACAGTATGTGATAGTGAATACTTGAATGAAGATTTAAAGAGTGGAGTAGGTGATTGTTCTAACCACTATAACAATCGGTGTATCTCTCATTATCCTTATCTATTTAATTTGTGTATCTTGATATTAATTATTGATTTCAAATTGTTAAACGGTTTGATATTAATTTTGTCAATCTTGAATTTATTGGAGATTAATTTTTAAAATGTCTTAAAAATAGATAAAGCTCTAATTTACCTTTTCTTATACTTTTTAAATTTTTCAAAACTTATATAAATTGTTACATTAGATGCATAATATAATATTTTACAAACATATTAGTATGTATCCACTTTGAAGGAGGTAAGGCAATTAATGCTTTTGCAATAATGGCTTTTTAGTTGCCTTTTAAATTTGTAGCTTTTAACTCAATTTAGTTAATTTTATTATAGTGGTGTAATTTCTTATTTTACATTTAATGAAGTAAAAATTATATTTAAAAAAACAACTTTACTTTGTGCTGTAAATGATTCCATAGTTAATGTAAATTAACCAATTGTTCTTTATTATTTTATATTTGTAGAATTTCTCTCATATATGTATCTTATTAGTGTTTTAGATATAAACAAAGCAACCTGATTATCTCTTCCTAGTTTGTTCTCCCAAACAAATTCATACTTAACCAAGAATTCTTACCACTAAGCTTCTTGTTGTGACGACTTCTTCTATGTCTTGAAGAAGGTGTTAGCAACATTGTAGATCTTGACAACGAGCCTTGATCCCAATAAGTATACTCTTTATATGCCAAGGCAGTGCACTATTATCATCATTTCCTTTTCATAGGTCAAGTATTTTCGTTCAACATCATTCAACTTTCGACTCTCAAAAGCAATCAAATGTTCTTTTTTGTACCAACATTCCTCCAATGGCTCTATCTGAAGCATTAATATGCACTTCGAATGGCTTTTTAAATCAGGCAGCCCCAAGATAGGAGTCGACACTATTATTGTCTTTAGCTTCTCAAAGACCCGTTGGCAATCAACTAACATTCCAATCTCTGATTCTTCTATAGAAAATCTGAAAGAGGAGTTGTTTTTTGCTGCAACCTCAATGAATTGTTTGTAATAGTCTGCAAGCCCCAAAAAGTATCTTAACTTTAGGATTGTCTTCATTGCTGACCATTCAATGATGTCTTGAATCTTTCGTGAATCCACCTTCACTTATCCCTCCCCAAATAAGTGGCCTAGGAACATAATCTCAGACTTTGCAAACTCATATTTTTCTTTTTTTACAAACAATTCATGTTCCCTCAATCTATTCAATACTTTCGAAAGATGAATTACATGATCTCTTATCTCTTTACTGTAGATTACAATATAATCTAAATAGACAACAACAAAATTGTCTGAGAAATTATACAATACATCATTTATAAGATTACAAAAAATGTCGCTGGAACATTTGTTAAGTCGAATGACATAACTAGGAATTCGTATGCTCCATACCTCATTACACACATCATTTTGTGCTCATCCCTTTCAATTAATCTTATTAAAATGGGTTAGATTTGATCTAGCTTGGGAAGACCAATGAATCTAAAAATGAAGAAATTGCAATGTGACCATCAATCTTCTCCTTCATTCCTAAATTATTGAGAAAACAAATTGTCGTGGTAGGGAGACCCTAAATCTCGCCTGATACACAATTAAAATCATTATTAACCAATATATAATTGTATTATGAAGTTAGGAGATGACAAAATCAATCAACATATCACTATTAACAAAATACTTGATGTTTCACTATAAAACACTATGTCTTCTGAGAGTAAAACATTGTGGATTTGCATAGATTTTTTTTTTGTAATTGAATCTTTTTTCTATTCAATTTTATCCTTTAATGTTGTCTTGTTTGGGATTTTAGGATGAAAATCTATTTCAAATTGCCTTTTATATCGTTGTCATAGTCTCAAAAAAAATATTCCATTGTCGAGCTAGTGCTTGATTTCTAAAACAAAAAAATTACTTTTGTTGTTTGTAACAAATTGAAAATACCAAAATTGAAATAAGTAAATAATAGTAGGCCTTATATTTTGGGAAAAAAAAAATATGGTGCAAGTTTTGGTCCTTTTTCATTTTTTCTTCCTTCATCATGATTTTTGTTTGTTTTCAATTTTATGCTTTGAAGTTGTGTTAAATGAGATTTGGATTAATAATTTGTTTCTATCTACATTTTATATGGTCATTAGTTTGTTTCATAAAAAAAATGTTATGCTACTCAATCGGTGCTTGATTTAACAAAAAACATTTGATTTTATAGTTTAAGAAAGATTTAAAAAGAGAGGATCAAAATTGAAACAAAAAAATAATAGGAGACCTTTTAAAAAAAATCTTTTGTGTTACCGTCTTTTTTTCTCATTTTTTCCTTCAAGGTTCATTTCAAATCTCCTTTTTGGTCCCTGAAGCTTGGAGATTAAACATTTTGGTCCAAAAATTTATTTGTCTCACATTTTGATTACTAAGTTTAAGAGAGAAGAGAATCGCTAGATTATGGTGAAGGAGAGGGAAAGTTCATAAACGATAACTTTTCAGCAACGAAACTTGCTTTTTTTAGTGTTGATGGGTTCCATTTGTCGATGAAAGTGCCATTTGGGTCCCTTTTTTTTTTTTTCCTTTTATCTTGCCAAGAAAAGCAGATCAATATCAAAAGTTGTTTTTGAATCGGGGTTGAGTTTTTGTTTTTTAACCTATTAAATGGTGGCTTAATAAAAAAAAAAAGGGTTTTTCTAAAGTCTTTAAGGTTTTTTATAGGTGTTTTTGGCATAAAACATGGGTGAAAATGGGTTTTTTTTATCCTTAGAAGGTGGTTGCGTAACTTTATAGCCACCTATGGTCGCTGGAATCTAGAGCAACACCTGTTATTTAAAAAAAAAAACATATGGGGTGTCAACACCTTTTATAAAAGAAACAATATATATATAACACAGGTGCATTGCATGGTTACCCTAGGCGTGCATGCCCAAGATTTTTTTTCGTGGCCCATACATGCTGGTCTGATCAAGCTTGCGCGCCTAGGCTTTTTTTTCAATTGATTTCCCCTAATTTCATAATTTAAAATTGGGTCTTTATTTATTTTCCTGCCTTATTTTTTTCTAATCTCATCCTTCAATATTTTGTTGATTTTGAATTGCGTTACATATATAAATTTTTATGGTTTACTAATTATGGGTTTATCACGGTCCTAAACAAATACCTTGGCATTTAATTTTGAGAGCATTTATATTTCTTGTCATATAATTAAATAAAAAAATAGTTTTGTAAATAAAAAATTTATTAAATCAAGTAGAGCCCATCTACTGGATCATGTATTTGGTGGCTTAATTAGGAGTTGGGTATTATTATTTGTTTTAGTTTGCTTTCTATGAGGTTATCGTGTTCTCAAATATATGGCTCAATATTAATCTGTTGCTTAATTTTGTGATCATCTATCTTGTTAACATATGATTAAATAAAAAAATTATTGAACTTAGTGGACCCTTTACCCAAGTCACAAGTTTGACATATTATAACTTCAGTTAATTAGAAATTGATTTTTGTAATTTGTTTAGACTTGCTTTCCATGAGAATATCACAGTCTCAAACAAATATCTCAATATTAAGTTGATTCTTGATTTTACATGTGACTATTTTTTTTAATATAATTAAATAAAAAAATAGAAAAAAAATAAACATAGTAAAGTTTGTGGCCCAGGTCATGGATTTGATGAGTTTGGCTATAAAACCCAGATTAATTTTAAATGTCATCGTTCAAATATCTTTTTAAAAAATATATCATCTTGAAAATTTGGTCCTTATTTTTAGTTCAGAAAAATTTGGTGTAGGACATATTTGTTTTTAGTTTGAAAATATTTTGACGGGTTAGACTGCCAAACTCGGGTGGATAATGTTTTTAGTTAAAAAAAATATTGGGTGTAGTCTATGGCATAGCTTGAACCACTTATTAGTAACCCACTAAAGCACAAACATCTCAACTATAAAAAATCTAAACACAAACCACTAAACCCAATACAAACAAAGAAGCACACATCCAGCTTTACATTTCATCATAAGCAGTAGATCCATCTCGTATATTTCTAGTGGCATCAAAAAGTCTAGACTAGTTGTTTAAACTAAAATACTAAACAAAAATCTATGTGGGAACATTGAAAGCAACTCTCTATTCTAAAAGGAATAAAGAGCAAAAGAGCAGAGGGAAAGAGGAAAGATGTCACCCTCTGAAGGAAAACATTAAGAAGAAAATACTAGAAAATTAACTATACAACTAAAAAAAAATAGGGTTTTTCTCAGCTCTTTCAATGCTTATATGAACAATAAAGAGCCTACCCAATTTTTTTCACGTGGAAGAGTTGTTTTTGTCATTGTTCCCCTCTTGCTTCACTTGTTTAAATTAATTAGGGGTGGTTATCACAATATTCTTTCCTCTCTTGCTTCAGTTGTTTTTCATAACAGGTGTTAATTTCTTCTCTCTTTCATCCCTATAATAAGAAGATGCATGTGACAATTGAAACCATAAAAGATGGTAACGACGACAACAAAAATAGGTGCCATGAAAATAGAGTAAAAACTCATCCTCAACAAATTCAAGTTAGAATCATCATCTTTTATTTTTAAAGGAATTTGATTGAAACTTAAGGCTTTTTGAGTTTTTTTCCTTTATTTAATGAATGAATTTTACAATTAAAAATGTTTTTCAGATATGGGTTTTGTTTTTTTTTTTCGCCACCGAAAACCATCTTAATTTAGCTTTTGCCATGATTGGTACCAGTGGAAGATGGATTAAAAGAGAGTATCCTAAATTTTCTCTTCTTGTTACTATTTTCTACACACTTAATTAACTATTAGGGTTTGAAAAGTGAATTAGAAAGTGGGTCATTTGTTATTGTTTTACTATTTTGATTATTTAAGGGGTTCTAAAAACAGTGTTTGCAAATATATAGATAAATACTTGCAATGTTGTCCCATTGGTCTACGTACCTTCATCATTAAAATTACTTAGAGTTCCAATAGTTTTTAAGGCTAGCCATGACGTTAAAAAACCAAGCAGTTGCAATTTTAATCACACTCTCTTCTCTTTGTGTTTGTCTAACACACACACACTTTTAAATTTAATTGCAAATTTATACATTGCCCTTTTTTCTTTTTATTTTAATTATTACTTCTATATGGTAATTGTATTTAAATTTTATCTATTCCAATCAAGATTTGGTATAGGCAATTGGTTCCCTTTGATCCTTGTTGTTTTAATTATTTATTTGTGTCAGCAAGCTAGTCTTTTTCTTTCTTTCAAATTCAAATTACTAGAGTTAATAAGATTAAGGTTTAATGTTTTATTACTTAATTGATTACTTATGAATATGAATGATTCAATTGTGACAAGAAGTAGGAAAGGTTGGAATTTATTTATGATTCAGGATTAGCAATTGGTAAAGACCAGTGACAATTAGAGTGGAAAGGGAGTTGGAGTTGCATTTAAAGTTCTTGAAGAATCCATTATTAGCAGCACCAACACCAAGAATAACAACAATGCACCACCCTTTTTTTTACCTATCAGTATCTATCCTTAGAGCCTTATTTGAGGACAAGCCTCACTCTTTTAATGATGCTTAGATAAAACTTTATTCTGATCCTCGTCTTTCGATTCACTAATGCGAGAAGGAAGCCCTTGCCCGCATCAAGAACAACACCATTTAAATGACCATGATTCACAAATCTACAAGGTTCCTTTTCTATTTTTGATGAATAATAATTTTTCAATAAATGGCTTTTTTTTTTCTCGATTTATATAATTGGTCATGCATTCTCACCTCATAATATAAAAACTATATGATAGGTTTTGTGAAATATGTTATTGAATATTAAATTAATGGTGATAACAGCTAATTGACCTTCTTTTCCCGTGTAATTCCTTGCATTTTTATATCCTTAAATCTTTTCTGTTCCAATCAAGATTTGGTCTGGCAGTTGATTCTTTTTAATTCATGTTATTTTTCAATTATATAATTAGTCATGCACTCTAACCTTATAATATAAAATTGTATGATAGGTTTCGTGAAAATATGTTATTAAATATGAAATTAATGGTGATGACAACTAATTGACCTTCTTTTCCTGTGTAATTCCTTGCATTTTTATATCCTTAAATCTTTTCTGTTCCAGTCAAGATTTGGTCTGACAATTGATTCTTTTTAATTTATTTTGTTTTTCAATTTTTCCATGTCCATTCGCACAATGCATATTGGTTTTGATGGAATTTTCATTTTTATATTTGATGTTTATAGTTAGTTCATGGGTTTATGCCCTCTTTTATTATGTATTTCTCTCCATTTTATTGGTTGATTATTATTCGCTAATGTCACCTTATTTAACACACTTTTTTGCTATGTTATAAAAGGGATAAGTGGTTGTTGATTGACATATAATTTTTCTTAAGTGTCACAAGGTTTTACACATTATTTGAAGATATCACATCATGTTTGTTGGAGATCTTGCTTATGATATTTCACCACCAAACATTGAAGAAGTAATGTTTGTAAAGAAGAAACAAAAATGTCTTCATCATCATTCCTAACGATTTGATTTCTAACCACTCAAATGATGTTCAACCTTTTTTTACACCATCCCATCTCATTTATGTTGGATTTTCAAACTTACAGCATTGTGCTAGCCTTTCGAAAAAAACAAAAATACGTAAAGCTCATAACTTATTGTGTTTGTTTATATAAAGATCATTATTGTGTTTTTGTGTTTTATAATATTTATTGTTGTCTTATTTCTCTTTTAACCATTTTCCCTCTAGCTTAATAATGTGATTAAAAACAAAATTATTAATCTTTTACTCTTTTTTTTCTCAAGAACCATAATTTAGACAAACAAAAATAACAACATTATTTGAAATCTCTATTTTTCATAGAAATGACAACTTCCTTTTACTTATGGCATTAACAGTGTACCTTATTATAAGCATACTCTTATAATGTGTGTGTGTGTGTGTGTGTGTGTATTAGGCTAAACTTTTACACCACTTTATAAGTAGTTTGAACAAGATACTGATATGTATGTAAAGATGAGAATATTACTGGTAGCTTTTTTTTGCTTATGACACTAATTGTATCTCCAGTTCCTATTGACCTCTCTATCATGTACTTTTTTCATCATCTGTAGTCAATTTAAAGTTGTCTTTGCAACATGATTTTCCAATAGAAAAATGTATAATACTTTAACGAACAACACAACCACATTATCAAAACATATTCCACATTTTAAGGTTTATCTAAATATTGAATTATTGAAATATGTTGATCGTTCATGTGTTTTAAATTTGGAATTACTGTGAATGACAGTAGAAAAGTGTGCATTAAAGAACTAATATATTCTTAAAAGTACACGACATTAGAACAACATATTCCAAAGAAATGAAGGGTATAAGACCTATTAGATCACTTAAGAGAATAAGGCTTTCATATCCATTACCATTATCAATGTTAGATATGGTTTGTGCAAGTGGTATAAAATCAATTTAGGCCTATGTTCATGGGTTAATGTTGAATTTATTAGCTAGATATGGAATTGAGAGACTATTTTGTTTTTACGTGCACCATCCTCTTGGGTTGTTTATGACAAAGTGTCTTAGGTGTTTTAGAGCAAATGATTTCCTCCAATTGGATGATTGGATTTTGTGTGATGAGGATTTGTATATTTATGATTAAAGTGTTATATGTTAGGATAAGTTTTCCCTTTTTTTTCCTTTTGCATTTCCAAGCTTTGAACTGAGCTAAAAATTTTTTTTTGTCTAGACTGTCTCTTGCTAGTTTGACATCATGTCTGTTATTGAGGTTTTATGTTAGCTTTGGTTTATTGTTATCTTCTACATAGCCATTTTAAGTTCATAATCAACACAAAAATTTAAGACAATTGTGGGGTAGTGTTGTTGTCCTTTAAAAAGAGAGCAGCTCCACAACTTCAGGAAGGGAAAGAAAGAATGTGATGTTTTCTTAGAATTGTATACTATCTAGACCATTTTTAGATATTTTTTTCTTACTTTCCATGTTCTTTTAGCTACTTTGCATCTATAATCTTGACAAGTAGAAATGTCTTTGTCATTTATCCCTAAGGATATTAGTTTCGACTTCCATCTTACATGTAAGGCCCATGTTTTGACCTAACAGACCCGAGCCCAAGTTTCAGCTCAATCCCGACCCAACTAACCTAGGTATTTAAAGAAAAGGTTGTCAGAAAATTTGTTTTTCTCTCTTTTCCTCGTTTCTTTCTTTCTATCATGACTTCCTCCAAAAAACACCAAGGATTTCAGTTCTACCTTAAGTTTTTTGTTCAAGAAAAGTTGAAGAAACAAGCAAACATCTCCCTTTACTGTTATTTTTTTATTGGGAGATTGATTGTGGAAGGATTAAGGAAAAGTTTAGGGTTTTTATCTTGATTTGATGATAGAATGATTTAAGAGTTTTAATTGAAGTTTAGGGTGTTAATTTTAGCTTAAAAAAAACTGATTAAGGATTGAAATTATGGGTTTTAAAAGAATAGATTGATTGTTAGGGAATATGCAGTTCTGAAGACTGACAAATCATGATTATAGAAATCCTACTCAACCGGTTGATTGGTTGGTCAGAATCGGCAGACCAGTTGACTTAATACTGTCGGTCAACCGGTTGGTCATTTGGTTGACTTTTTTCCAAGCAATAAGGGTAATTGTTAGTTTCGATCAGTTTGGAGTATGTTCGGGATCGATTAAGTGAATTAGTTCGACTTTATAATTATGTTTTGCTCTCTAAGCTTAAAGTTTTAATCTTTTATGTTATTTTGCTTTGAGTTATTTTTTAGTGTTTTTCGTATCCATTATAGGTTCTACTAATGTTCCTCCTAACGATCTTCAATAGTCTCTGGTTCTGTATTTATTTGTCTTTTACTTTTGTTTTGTTGTTCAAGTGAGTGAGATAATTTTTAATATGCATGTAATATAAATACTTTATGTATGTTGATTATATGATGAGTACGATTAATTATTTCTTGAATATATATAAACACACACACACTTTATTTTTTTAAGTACTCATCCATTTTTTATTTCGCTCTCGCATGCTTTTGAATCAAATTATATTTGATATGACATTCAATTGCTTAGATATCATGCGAATACTTGTTATGTCTTGATATCAGTATGCTTGTCAGAAATTTCATACTAACAGAGCGTAGTTAGTCTTTGTGCACATAGTATTTATATACGTAGCTGGTGAGAGAGACACCAACATATGGCGACTGATCCTCCCATAGTGGTCACCTTCGGGTGTCATCTGATCTTTGATATATATTTCATTACCTTGTATTAATATACTTAGTATGTATATTTATATTAAGATATGTACGACTTGCAAATTATTAATATTTAAGATGTGTATTAATTATTATTCCCTCAATGAGTCGGTTGAACTCACCCCTCTATTTTAATATTATTTTAGATTCTTAGCTTTCATTAGCAAGTCGATCTTTGATCAAGAGCTCCTGTTATTTTGTTTGTTGGCATGCCTTATTTGCTTCTACAAGGCTTTCCTTTTAGTTTTTTATTCAATGTCTCAGATACTCCACTAGTACACTATTTTATTTAAGTTTGGATTTTGATAATGTAATAAGTATTATAGATTATTTGTTTTTGTTCTATTTGATAATAAGGAATTTTGAAGTATCATTTGATTTTATTGCTTTAAATAATAAATTATTTTGAAAGATTATGAAATGTTGCAAGTTTTGTTTTTAAAATATATGTTCATAGGTTTAGCGCAAGTGGGGTGTCCCCACGACGCCGCTCCTGAATTGCCATTCAAGGGTTTGGGGTTCGAGTTGTGACATTACATACTATATTTTTTTAATGACTATCATCTTCTACTCTTTGCTTTAGTTTTCTTGGTTGTGGGCATTAGCATTATTGATTCGTTACAGGAATAATAGCCCCATAAATCAATTTTTTTTAGTGATTTAAACATCTTTGAAGAAAAATAAAAACTTAACAAGAAATTTTGTTGTTATGCCTAAATTGATCCAATTGTTTTTAAGTTTGCTCTAGAATATAAGAACCATGTTTTGTAAACAAGGTGTTTTTTTGTATGGGTGTTAGAATTGTACAATTACAATGATGGATGTGAAAACAAAGTATACATATTAGCTTTCCATGAACTATTTGCACATGAAATTTGACCACAAAAAAATATTGATCGACCTTTGATGCTTTTTTTTTTTTGTAAAACATCGAATCAACAATATTAATCGATTCAATGCTCAAAGCAGGTATCAACCTCTTGCATAGCGTGGACAACTGCTTTAGTAGAAGTGAAATGACTTGAAGCCTTAGAAAATGTGAACAAAGTCTAAAAAATCACCGATTATATTATGAGTTTGAAATTTATACAATCCAACATAAGACATCATCCATTATATCCAACTAAATACATTATAACTTTTTTCTTTAAATGAGAGTTAAGAATTTAAAAATATTTATTATGAAATATTCATCATTTTAAAGTGATGAAGTCGTGAGAAGCTCTAGATATGAATTGAGCTTTTTATGGTTGCATTTTAGGTTGTGGGGTGACTAGGCTTAACTGTGGGTCCTCGAGTTTTCTTACAAAACAAGTCTCATCTTTAGAGTGTGTATACGAAGAGGTATGGGGAAATAGTTTATTTTTTAACACTCAAGTTGTATCTTCTCCAGTTGCTTGGCAATAATAATTGTGTTACTGGAGTATCCCATTTAAACGATTAAATAGTACAAAAAAAGAAGAAGACCACAAGCATTAAAATAATTTAAAACAACAAAAGATAAACACCACTAACATTAAAAACAATTATTTTTATTCTCAATTCTTCACAAACACAAATGTATTTGGTCTTTAATCTGCCTCATTTTCTTCTAGGTTTTCTTCATCTCTGGTCTTTTGTTTTTTCAAGGGTTTCTTCTACAAAATTGGAACTCAAGCTTTACTCCATAATCACTCTTTGTAAGTGGCTTTCCTTTACGTGTTTTATTTATTTTCTAATTTTCTTAAGGATTTAAATGCTTAATGTTTGGTTTAATTTTGATTTTCATAGAAATAGTTGTAATATGTGATTCCTTTATATTCTCATCCTAATTAGATTTTGGACTTTCATCATAACTTTACACTATTTAAAAGCCAGTTTATAAATGGGGTGTGAAGCTATTGACAAGTTCAGTTTTATGTCATAATAATAAACACCAACAAATAAATAATATTTTCTTTGATAATATTGGAATGACGTTTTCACCATTATGATTTAGTATTACATAAGCATATTTTTCTTGGTTCAATTTGATACCCCTATTCACTCATTTATTTGGCCCCTTTTGACCATCTTTTATTATAAAATGTAGGTATCAATATCCTGTCCAAACCTTAATCATGTAACAAATTCCAACAAATTATTATATGGTGATTATCTTATTGCATTGAACAACTTCCTGGCTATATAGATTGAAGACACAAAGCCTTACACTTTTTTATATTGTACAGACACTATCCATGGTAGACTTTGCAACCCTTTGTGCTTGTATTGTCATGGTTATAAGCTGTATGACATGATAGAAAATTAAGAACATATTTTTATGTGTATAGACACTCAAAAGAGCCAAAAGCAAAATGTTAATCCTTGTTAGATAAGAACTAATTTAGTAAATCTCATGATTTTTTTATCACGGGAAATTTTCAGTACAATATGCATACTATGCTATATATTTAAGGGTTAGAGTTCTCAAAACTATATTAATTTCTTTCTTTCATGGTAAATTTCATGTTATTTTCTTAGTCAGTGAAAGGTTTTTTAGACCTTGGGTAATACAATATTAATTCTTTTAGGTTTACTTTCAAAATAAGTAAATTGTTGTATTTTTTTATTTTGATTAAATCTACTTATCTATAAGATTAATTCTTGAACTAATAATGATGATATTTTTTTAGGTTTACTCTATCTTGAATTAAGTTTTAAGAGTAAAGATACGACAATAAAGAACTTTATACTTTTTTTTTAAGAAATCAGATGTCAGTCTCCTAGACAATAATGTATTTGTTATTGCTACTACTTCAAACATGACAACTCCTTATCAAAATCTTGATGAAATAACTTCTAAATTTGAGGAACTCAATGAATGCCCTTTTAAAAGTCAAAGAATTCAACTTGAAGAAATAAATTTTAATTATTTGGAATGTGATCCAGGATTACATCCAATGATATGAGATATTCATGTGAACCTAAATACATAAATTCATTGTGCTTATCTTAAAAGTGGTCCATTCCAACCTATACATTCAGATTATCCTTATTCAAACAATGAGAATCACCATTGTCAATTTCAAGCCTTTTGGTTTAAAGTATTATCGAGTTGGCTAGAGTACTTAAATACAGTGAAAGCTATATTCTATCTACCTTACTACCTTTTTGGTAAGACAACAGGTAGGCTAGGATCAAATGCTTTTATATCTAAAGGCTTTGTTAACTGGAGGAAAGTAAATGATGGGATTTATTGTCCTTTATCGAGTCATGTTGGGAAGGAGAACTCGCCACATAAAATTGTAGTTAAATGTTATGAAGATTTAATGAATCAATTACAAGATATTCACAACTTGGTAAGTAAACGAGCATCACAAGAAGTTGAGAATAATTGTTTATGCCTTAAAGCTACAATTAGAACTGATTGATGGCTAGCTTCTAAAGCAAGTGCCTTTAAAGGCCATAGTTCAAAAAATTGAGGTAATTTTATTGAACTCCTAAAGTTTCCGAGAAGTCATAATGATAAACTTAGTGGGTTTGTTCTAGAAAATGCTCCCCGTCAAAATGCTAAATATACTTCTCATAAAATTCAAAAAGAAATTTTAAATATCTTTGCTAGCAATGTACAAAGGGTGATTCATGATGAGATTGAGGATTCAAATTTTTGTATCATTATTGATGAAGCTAGATATGAAGCAAAACAAGAACAAATAACAATTATCTTATGGTTTGTTGACAAAGATGGTTTCATTTGGGAGCATTTTTTCCATGTTATGCATGTGAAAAATACCACGACATTGATTCTAAAACAAAAGGTGTGCAATGTTCTATCTCGTTATGATATTCTTGTAGAGCATATTCGAGGTCAATGATATGATGGTGCAAGCAATATACAAGGTGAGTAGAATGGACTTCAATCTTTGTTTCTTAAAGATTATCCTTTTGCTTATTATGTACATTACCTAGCTTATAGGTTACAATTAGCTCTTGTTGCTGCATCTAGAGAAGTAAAACTTGTCCATCAATTTTTTTCAAGTTTGACTTCTATTATCAATATTATTGTTGGTTCATGTAAATGAAATGATGAGATACAACTTGCTCAAGCAATTGAAACTAGCAATAAGATTGATAAAGATGAGAAAAAAAAACAAACCAAGTTGGTACCTTACAATGACCTGGTGATGCTCGATAGGGTTCTTATTTTCAATCAATTTATAGCTTGTTAAGGATATATAGTGCAACTTGTATAGTTATTAATACTATCTCTAAAGATGGAGCAAGTTATTCTCAACGAGGTGATGTAGAAGCAACTTATTTAGCAGTAACATCTTTTGAATTTGTTTTCATCTTACTTTTAATGAAACAAATTATAGGAATTATTGATGTTTTATGTAGGGCTTTACAACAACAAGATCAAGACTTTGTCAATGTCATGAGTTTAGTTTCAACTACAAAGTCATTGATTCGGAAATTACGAGATATGGATTGGAACCTTTACTTTAGAGTGTCAAAGAATTTTGTGTACAGAATGATATTGATATTATTAATTTGAAAGCACAATATACAAGAGCTTGTAGCAGGTATCGTCATCAAAATGAAGTTCTCATAACTTTAGAACATTATTTAAGAGCTGATATATTTGTAGCTGCAATTGATTTTCAATTACAAGAGTTAAATAACAGATTTTGTGATCAAACATTTGAACTTCTTATTTTAAGTTCAACATTATGTCCTCAAGATTCTTATAGCTCATTTGAACAACGAAAAATTCTTATTTTAAGTTCAACATTATGTACATTACCTGCTTGATGTGCCAAAACATTCAAAGTTTTAAAAATGAACTACTCTTTCTGAGTTGTGTAGAGTAATGACATCTTCTAGAAGATCAAAAGTCTTATCATTTAGTTGATAGATTAATTCAACTAATCTTAACTCTTCTTGTATATATGACAAATACAGATGAGCTTTCTTTGTAATGAAGTTGGTGAAAACAAGGTTTCATAACAAAATGAATGATGATTTTCTTGCAGACAATTTAGTTGTCTACGTAAAAAAAGAGATTGATATGAATTTCACAACAAATATGATTATGGATAAGTTCTACTAAATAAAAGATCGTTGATGATGACTTACTTTAGAGTTATTTTTTCTATTTCTTTCCTTTATTTTTATGTCTATGTTAAACATCTTAACTTTTAATGTTTATTGGAATGTAATAGAATACTACATATAAGAAAATTAAGAATTTTATTTTGTTATAATTTTTGAGATTAATAAGATGAAATTTGATTTTATCTTTATTTATATTGATATATCTCCCCCCCCTCAAACTAAAATTTCTAGTATTGGCCTTGTGTGTAGCAAAAAAGAGACTATTTGAATCTATGCCCCCAAGACTTATGGCGTAGCTTGTGTGGCTAAGAAAGGCTCAAGTTTCTTACCTGGTGACTATGTGTATTTATACACCCAATCCTTAAGCTTACCTCATGGAGGAGAAAAATATTTTACTAGAAAGTTTAGTACTCTATTGTTATGTCATACTTGTCATTGGTAGAGATGTTAATGACAACATTTCCCTGGAATGTTGAGTCATCAATTGGTTGTTGCTGTTATCATAACCCAATTTTGGGTTTCCCCTAAACTCATCCTTTCTCTTTTAAATAAATAAAAAAAATGAAAAAAATAAAAAAAAAGACTGATAACTTGGCAAGAACAAGTTGAGAAGGGTTTTAAACGCATGAAGAAACCAAACTGAGATTTTAGATAAAATCGGGAACCCAATTGTACCCAAAATTGAAAGACAATGCATATTTAAGGTTAACTTAAATAATTATAGGATGCATTTGCATAAAAAAAAAAGTTTGGGGACTTAATTAGGTTTTCAATAGGCTAATTTGATTCAATTATAGACCTAATTAAAGGTTTAATTAAATTTAGGAATTAATTTAGGTCAAATTAAAAGAATCGATTAAGTGCAAGGTCTTACTTAGACTTTTAGTTGGTCAAATTAATTTTTAAAGGACATAATTGGTGAAAAATTAAGTTTGGAAACCTAATTTGGGCTTAATTGAGAAGATTGAAATTTTGGAGGACCAGATTTAATTTTTACAAGCTTAGTCGGATGAAATCAAGGGTAAAATTGCAAGAAAATCAAAGTTTGAGGATCAATTAAGGGTCAAGTTAAAGAAATTCAAGACTAAGAACCTTTTTGCAAAAGACGCGCGAATTCAAGGACCAAATTCGATTGAAAATAAGGGTGAAATTAAAGAAACTAGAAGTATGAAAGTCAATTGAGGATGTAATTGAAAATATTCGAGACCAAGAACAAAGTTGAAAAACACGTTAATTAGAGGGTTTTTTTAAAATCTTGCAAGGGCAAAATTGAATTAGTTCTTGAAATCAAAATTCAATTGAGGACTCAATTAAACAAATTCAAATATTGAAGACTAAAATTAAAAGAGAGATTCATGACCTAATTTAGTATATAAGTGCCAAAATGGTGTCGTTTTATTTAAATGAACAGTGTTTTAACTGTATTTTGGTTCAAAATTATGTCGTTTTGATCAACACCCAAGACAAAAAAAAAAAGTGTCAGTCGACATGTCCTTTGACACTGTTTATCATCTCTCTTAAGAGAACTAGGAGAGACTATCTCTGATGCCACTTTTCAAACCTTTTTTCTCTCTCTTACCCACACCAAACAAGACCAAAAATACTCTTTTGCACCCATCTAATGTTGAACTTGGCATGCATGCCATTTTTTTAATTTGTCTTGAGCTGATTGAAGCTCTGTCATGACAAACAAAGAGCATGGCCTGAGCAACATATTAAAACCTGCAGTTGCAATGTATTGAGAGGCAGCTTTAAAGGGCCAGAATCAATGGCTAAGATGAAGGCTTGATCATCAACCGTGATGATCTTACCAGCTTAAGACCTTAGCAATCCCCAAACCCCCTCTAAATACCAACCTTAGGGCAGCCATGAAAGAGGGGAGGAAGAAGAAAAATCAAAGCAAATGAGAGGGAAAAAGAGAGAGAGAAAAAAAAAGAGAAAAAGGAACCACCTTACCTCTACGCCAAACTAGAGGAAAAACCAAGGCTAAACACCTCTTTTCTTTACATTTTCCTACGAAACTGAAACCTCAACACACATACACAAAGCCACCACTCTTCTTTACACATACAATGTCATCTCCATCACTGTCTTTCTTCCCTCCCAGCAGCTTCAACCATGAGTCTTCATTATAGCTTCTCCACCTCTAGACTAGCATCACTAGCCTCCATCGTGAACCACCACACTATAACGAGACCACCACCACCAAGAAGTCGTCAACCCCAGGCCAGGTAACTTCTTTATTCCTTTTTGTTTTCTCATGAGAGTTGTGCTTGGAATACATGAATAATTACTTCCTTTTTACTGGCAAACTTTCTTTGCCAAAAGAAACAATCACTGGGTTGGGCAAGTGACAAAGAAAAATAAGGTTAGGCCTCCATCCTAGCCCGCGTGATTGAGTTTGCTCTATAAAGAAATCTATTAAGACGTCTATCGGCCCAACAAAATCAGATTGAGATGGGCTTGAGCTCACCCTGTACATATGGGCTTGGTCTTTAAACCCAATAAGCCCAGCCCATGTGGTTAGGATAAGCCCAACCCAAACCTATGGGCGTGCTGGGCATAACCCATTTTTTCTAAGGAAAAAGTGTCATGTTTTGATTTTTAAGACGTGTTTGTCAAATACTATCTTAAGGCATTTTCAATGCCTCTAATTTTAGGCTAAAAGTTTGTTTGACAAACATGCCCTGCTGCCTTTTCCTTTAGCTTTAGTTTATTTTTATTTTAATATGTATCCAAACAAGCACAAAACTAGTTCATAAGATTCTGAAAAATTTCAGGGACCAATTTTAAGTTATTTGTGGGTCCCAAATTTATTTTTCCAACAATTTCCCCTAAATATCAGGTTATAGACTTACATTCTAAGATATTGACATCAGTATTAAAAATATCTAGTTTTTCTCAGAAATTTCAAAAAAATAAATAAAAGATTCAGAAAAGATTTTCTTATTTCAAAAATACAAAAACATATCTTCTTTTTAAAAAGGAATCTCACTTAATATTGGGTTGTAAACTTACATTGTAAGATATCGATTTGATATTAAAAATATCCAGTTTTTCTTCGAAATTTCAAAAAACAATTCAAAAGATTCCTTATTTCAAAAATACAAAAAATATTTTTTTGTTTACGTGCATATAACTAAATTCTAAATTTTTTTCACACATATTTTCTTTAAAAAATGCATTTTTATCATATTTTAAAAATACAAAATGAATATCATAACCAGTTTGTGACTATCCATTAGGACTTGGTTAAGATTTTAAAAATATCACAAAAATTAATTTGTTTAATTAATATTCAGGGTATATTTTACAACATAATGCATACTCTCGATATTAAATTAAATGAGTTAATATCACTATACGTTAGGAATTAGTTGTAGACTTTATTATTTGAGGACATAAAATTACACAGTAAAGTATATCCTCGGGTATTAAATAAACAAAGTAGAAAATAAATGTGATGCTAAAATTCAGACCCTAGAACAACCAGGATTTAACCCGAGAAGGTAGAGACTTTCTCACGAAAAGAGATATGTTTTGCACCTTATATGAGACCAACAAATACAAACCTAGTCTAGGAAAACAATTGATCAACAATGCAACTTACTATAGGTAGGGTGCACTGGGGGTGATGCATCTTTTCCTTGCACAACTAGTCCTTTTACCTAGACTCTTGCAAAATATTAGGTTTTCTAATGACCATGATACTAGGTATTGACTTCTTCAAAATCATAATTTTATTATTAATCCTAAACTTTTTTAGTTTAAGAGGAAGATTTTCCATTTGACATCGTGCACGCCACAACAACTATCATGCTCGCCATTGGTGAAGATGCTGGTTAATGTTAGTAAATAACCATTAACGTAGAAAAGTGGCATAAAAGACACTGCATGATGCATGGAAAAGTTTGTTACACATGAAAAGTTTGTGTGCAAGATTCTGGGAACTTAAAAAACATACATAAAGGTGTGTGTTGGGACAACATTGAACAAATCTAGATAAATTTCGAGTGTCGGGAAAGAAAGTGGGGTCGTGTGACCAGTCAACCAAGTTGATCGATCTTGGTGACAGGGCCAAGGTCTAACCATAGACCGAGGTCCAGATAGGCCAAGCTACCGGTCTCTTTTTATTTATTTTAAATTGGTTTATCATGTACCATCATGGCAAGCAAATCACAAGTTATGTAATAATTTAGGATCCAAAGACTAATAATACCAACTTGATTGAAAATATTCATTAAACGAAAAAAAAAATCTCCTTTTGTCAGGAAAAAACTCTATTGGAGATCGATTAAAAGAATTAATAATGAACAAGCAGTAACTATGATTTTAAATTAAATTTATATAACAATTTATATCGTGTCCGTTAGAACTCATCTTATATGGTGGTCTTTCAAGAAGCAACCTCCAGTCCTCCTTCTAGCGCCTAGGCTCGGTATCATGCGCATACTTGCAGTGTCAACCATTACCTCTTTCTTTCAGAGAGGGACGAATGAGAAAACGAGCTGCACATTGTGGACTGTTCATCGATATACTATAAGTTGGGGACTTATATGTAGTTATCCCTAAAAAAGGACGAAAATGAATAAATCGAAATTAATAAATACTATCCAAGAAATTAATTTTTTTTTTTAAAAAACGATTTTCCGCATTTTTAGCTTTGCAAAATTCATAGCTTCTCTCCACCTCCTCTCTGAGAGGAGAGAGAAGAAGAACAAGAGAAAATATAAAGAGCGTTTTTTCAAATTAAAAAGAAACTTTAAATTCCCTCTCCCTCTCCCTCTCCCTCTAGGGTTTCTACTCTCAAAAATCTGATCTTCTCTTCTTCTCTAGTCAATCTCGATTACCTGTACTTGCATTTTCGAGATCCACACATTAAAAAAAAATCGCCGATTTCTCTTCGATTTAAAGGTGATCTCATCGGTTAATTGTTTGTACAGATTCGAGGTGAGTGTCCTTTTTTTTCTTTCGTTTAGATTTGGAATTCTGATTTTTGTTTCTCTATATAAATTTACGAATGCGATAATTAGGGTTGTGGATTTTAGACATGTAGAGGTTTTGCGGTGCGTTATGGAAGAATGATTTCAGTTATCATGCATTTGTTGAATTGCATGTCAGTGGAAACTCTGTGTGATCTTGCAATGTGTGTTTTTTGCACTCTAAATTTAGTTTTTTTTTTTTAAGATTATTTTATAGCTTGTGATTGTGCGATTTTGGAGTTGATTTTTGCAATTTAGGTAGAGATGAGTCAGTGTCTTTGAAAACGTTTAATGATTTTAATGGTGGTAGCTAATATATGGTATTAATTGCAGTTTATAGATACAGAAATTGCGTTTGAGGATCAATGGTATGCTCAATTGGAAATGGGAGGATGGCAGTCATGGCTCGGCTTCTGGCTGCGGGAAGTTTATTGCAAAATAATGCAGGTATATATAGATAAGACGATAATTCCATAATGTACTCCTATGAAGATAACGTTGGAGCCCGTGTAGACTTTTGTGTTAACGCAAGTTTACGTTCTTAGATTGCCTATAGAAATTAACTTTGAAAAGTAAAATGGGATTTAATTTATATACTAGGTGATATTTCATTTGCCTTTTCTTTTCCGTTGAAGTTTCTTCTATTCATGTTAGCTCCAATTTTTTTGCAGAGGAGGTTAGCCAGCAGAAATTAGCTACTCAATATATTTGCAGAGAATTGCACGAGGCAGATGAACCAAATTTACTTGATGAAGAAGGTAATCTTCGAGCACTATGTTTATGCGGGAAAGTTTCTACGTGGACTGACAAATTAGGGATGTGTACGGTCCATGACCAGCCTGCATTGTCAAGTCTTAGTTGTCATGTTCTTTGTAATTTAAGTCAAACCTTTTGTTTTCCCTTGGTGTTCAGTTTCTTTAGTTGCTTGATCGTTTCCTTCTGCAGATATGCATGTTTTTGGTTTGATGCCTATGACTGACCCTTTGGACCTGGTAAGGTTTGACAAGTTGAGCTTTTTATTGGTTGTATAAATAATATTCTAACTCATTTATTTTCCTTTCACATGCAAAATACTGTTAATCCATTGGTGTGCTTATGATATTTCTTAATTATTTATCTAATTTTGCAATATCATTGTGAAGGTATGTTGCAATGCTTGTAAGAAGCCAGTGAAGGCTAGCCAATATGCAGCCCATGCAGGTTTTGAGGTTTTCTCTTTTGAGTTTTTTCCTTTTCCCTTTCCTTCTTTCCTAACTCTTCAGGCAGTTATTAAAATTGGTGTTAATGTGGCATATGGTTCAAATAATAGAGCTCCATGCAATGAATATAAACATTTTAAAGTGGTTGAAAAACACAGGAACATTGATGTTGACAAAATATTTGTTTGGAAATGATATGGACAAATGCTTGTGTTTAATTAGAACCATTAAGTGCTTCATTTTCTCCTAGACATCAGCATTATTACTGTTTATCCCATTTTTTTTTAAAAACCATCATTGCTTGATTCACACAAATGCTAGTCAGGACATCCTTTGGAGTCCCTGTAGATGCTTTCATCGATACTCCAATAGCAATGATTTTGTTATATGCTTTTACTTGAATGAGTGCTTGAATCAGGGTGTAACATGATTTTTTAAATCAAATGATGAAATATCACAATCTCCGCATAGGTTTTATTTGCAATCTCTTCCAAATAAGTTTTAGTCAACTAGGTAATTGTGTTTTGGTCCAAACTTTAAGGTCTTGGAGGAACAGATGGTGCTAGCCAACTGGTTGTCTAACCTTGATGGCATGAACATGTACTTTTGGGAGTAACTGTTTCTTTATACTGTACATGTATGTTACGGGTAAATTGATAGCCTACCTTCAATAGTTAGGTATAACCCTTTAAGTCTGGCAGTGCTAGTGCTTAACTGAGTTAGGTTTCTTTTTTCTTTTTTTCTTTTTTTCTTTTTAGAGCTTTGTAGGTTCTTAAATTCTGCAGAAGAAATGACCTTGGAGCCTGATGGTGGCACAGGACGCAGGAAACCTCCAAGGAAGGAGAGGAAAAAGTTAATAACTGCCTCTTCTAGTATCCTCTTTTATTTTGAGACACCAAAATCTATTTTAAATCCCTATTTGGTGTTGATTCAGATGGCTTTGTTACAACACTACCGTTACTTTTAATCTGGAGGAAATGCAAAGAGTCAATGGTTTTTCTCATTAAGTGTTACAAATTTGAACAATGTTTGGTGCTTTGAGATTTTCACATTGTTTCAAAGGATGTTACTTTTATTTTGTTTTTATACAGGCTAGTGGTTTAGTTCTTAACTTTGTTTAGACCAAGCCACACCAGTTGTGGAACGAGAAAGTTCTGAATATATAGTTGCAGATGATACTGTTGCATCAGAATCTCAGTTGGACAGGCCACCTAGAATGCCTTCTTCCTTCTCCCTGGATACAAAAAGTAAGTCATTTTTGCTCTTATATCTTTATTTAATCTTTTCTCTTGAATCTTTTATATCAAAAAATTTATGAGTAATCATTTCAAGTAATTGTTCTTTCAGCTCTAAGTAACTTGGGTATCATTAAAAGTCCTTGGTAGAATGTCTATCACTCATTTTGAATACAGAGGGGAATCGATTATTTGTTTGAAGACTATATTGTAGTCTCGTACCGTACCTTTAGATGTCTGTATCTGTGTAAAAGGTTGTGGAATTTCTTTTGCAATAGAGGATAAACAGTCCAGTAATTACTTTTTTTAGGAGAGAAATCAGACATTCCTCTCTTTCTCCATGTGCTGCAAGAATTTTGGGTGAAACTTCCTCTCTCTTGAGTAGACTGATTGCATTCTCTAGTGCTGGCTTGAGATTGGGTTAATGAATTGTAACTTGGTATATATGATCTGAAAACTAGTCCTTTTCTCCCAAGTTGTATCCCAGTGGTTTTCCTTCAAAAGGAGGTTCTGTTGTGAGATGCTTTTGTAATTGAATTAATGAACCTAAGCTAGCTAGATTGACATTTTTCCTTTCAAGGATTTGAACCCACATCATTATGAAAAGTCCCATATGGCTGGGACAACGGTGGTGATTCTTGAGTCAAGTAGGGTTTTTGGTTTTTTTTTTAAATGTTATTGCATCTGAAAAACTTAAAAAGAGTAATGTTTTAATCTTGCTTCCTCAACAGACAGGTCCGTGGTTGCAATAGACACACACATATTATTCTGTTTGAATATATTTGATTCCTTGCTTTCATTTGTCCGACAGGAAATTCTGCTACTGTAGATGTGGCATCTATGATCATTGGAAAAGCAGTGAGTCCTGTGAATACAGACTACTCAGCCTGTGTAATGCCACCTCCAACAAAACGCTATAAATTGTATGCTTTCTTTGTTCTCTATGGCGTGTGATTGCTTTAAATACTGCTATCTGCATATCTTCAGGTATCATAAATATTGTTCATAATTCAGTATGAATTTTGAATATCATATTGTGCATTGGCTTTCTCATTGTTTTCATTTCTCATTTTATCATCTTCATTGCTATTGCATTTATGTGCAATCATGTAGTTACATTATACTTTCATGTTAGATATTTTTTTAGGGAATGGTGGTTAGTATTTCTTAGAACTTGTATTGCATAATAATTAAAAGGGACGTAGTTTTAGTTGCTGTATAATTGTCTTTGGTATTCCTTTTTCATGCATCTTTATTTGATACCCAAATGATAATGTGTTTAATTATGTGATTAGGCCATTACTTTTATTTGCACATCAATGCCCCCTCCCCCCTGTTAATTATCTTATGAAGAGAGTACTTTACAAAGTGCCCAAGCTGAGAGTGATGTGAAATTCAGACACAACATTCTGCCAAAAATGTTCCAGCATATCTATTAAGTCATCCTCTATGCCTGCTACTTATGACAATCTTGTGAAATTTGATACTGGTTTCAATTACATGATCCATTGTTTTTGGTTTGTGTAGCATATCAACTGAGCATCGACTGCAATCAGATGATCCAGAAACAGCTTCTGGCTTAACAAAAGTTACAAGCACTGTGGATCCATCTACTTGTATGCCCAAATTTATATTTTTTCCTAACTTGGTCTCTTTTCTCTTATTTTTTTCTAACCACAAAAAAACCACTTTTTTTTAATATCATATTTTGAAAGAAAATTTAGAAGTGGGTTTCTTGACTTTTACACCTTCCTTGCCATCTAGTTACTGATTTGTCATATGCTTGCTGTTCTCTATCCATGTGGAGTTTACATTCTCTTTATCAAAGATATCTGGCGAGCTAGTCCATAATCGCAGTATATACGAATTTCATTTCAGGGAAACACGGTGTTGGATTTTCATTTGGGTACCAAATACATATATTAGAAAAGTTGGATGTTGCACCAGAGGAAAGGAGTAGAACAGAAGGAAATAAAGAATCTTAAATCTTTTCAACATTCAATTACAATCAGAAAAATGGAGTGTGCAATAGGTGGAAACTCTAGTTCATTGAAATTTGAAACAGTTTTATTATTTCCATCATGCCATCAACAATAATCATGCATTCACTTAGATGTTCATAACTCAACTGAGATGAAATGAACATGGGTGCTTGTGCTGCTACTGAATACAGCTACTGAATACATGATGTACTCATGAAGATTTGTTTTTCATCTATTGTCCATGGAGAGATTTTCAAGCACATTCAAATTCAGGAAGTGACATGCTTAATGATTATGTTGCATTTAGTGACCATCTTCTCTGTGGCTTATCTGTGAAGTTGTCTGAGCCCTTTTTGATTCTTGACTTTGGATGTTCTCTGCTTTCTCGATATTATATAATGATCTGTTGTATTAAATCAGATATTCCAGCTCCCCTTGCTGCCAAAGTTTATTACTCTCAAAGGAACACTCGTCTACGGTCAGCAGTTGCTTATCTGTACCATGCCACATCTGCTGAGGGACTGAACATGGTGAATTCAGAATTATCACGGGAAAGCATAATGCAACTACTGGCTTCATCTCAGAAGGGTTCCTTAGATGCACAAACAAATGACCTCATCAATGAAAAGGTTTGTACCTATTGTTACTTTTGGTGGCTCAACTTCCATTTGGCTGTTGTAAAGTGTCTTGTCTTAAAAATCTTAGAGAAATAAGAGATATGAGTTAGATTTTTACTTGCCAGTGCTCATCATACAGTTATTGTCTTCTGAACTGTTGAAACCAGCATTTTAATTTTTACATCTAGTGCTGTACTGAAGGGCAAGTTATACCAAGTGAACCTGTGGTGTTGTGCAAGAACTTTCATGTTCAGGAAATTCATTTTGCTTCCTGATGCATCAAATTACACCCTCTGGAAGTTTTCCTGCTTTGACTTTTATATAAACTTCTCTATCTTTAGTGCGTGCCCATCTTATATTTTTGTTTAAATTCTGCTCACAGTGCTGCTGCGGTACATAAATTATTTAATT
This sequence comes from Populus trichocarpa, assembly GCF_000002775.5. Taxonomy (NCBI): domain Eukaryota; kingdom Viridiplantae; phylum Streptophyta; class Magnoliopsida; order Malpighiales; family Salicaceae; genus Populus; species Populus trichocarpa. The sequence continues at coordinate 4,677,855 of NC_037294.2, read as the reverse complement.
AGAAGCTACTGACTTAATCTTTGTAAGGCAGGGAGATCCTTCTGTGCATCAACCTGATGAAATTCTTGCACAAAGTTCAGAGATGTGCCTGGATAATTCAGGAGGATGTCCACCATTGACTAACTTCTCAAATCAGTCTCCTGTTGATAACATTCTAAGGCCCCAGACTGCTTCAGTTGGAATGCTCAGAAGCAAATATCTTTCAAAGCCCTATTCTTTTGCAGGCAACTCAGGTAGTCTACTAATTTCTTCTACCGTTACTTGCAAGCTCCGTATTTTTGAATCAGCTACTAACACTAGGCATGATCTCAGTTAGTAAAATGGAAAGTTATAGATAACTTTTTTAAAAATGCTAATCATAATTGAGCTTATTACCTGGTAGCTGGCATTTGTTGACTGAACGATTACTGCATTAAAGCTGCAACTTTTTTTTAAGTTGTATGAATTATCATTTTCAATGTTTAAGATTTTTTGATTTTGTTATCATTATCATCAGAATGATACTCCCTTTTTCCAATACATGTTTATATTCCTTTTCTCCCTGTTCAGTTGACGACTCTGTTTTTGTAGGTCAATCACTTGGAACCATGCAGCAACCAAATGGAACTGTCCCTGTTTTATAGGAGCCCATGTGGGAATTTTGGCTAGGCGAATATTTATTAAATACCAAATGTGAGGTTAGGATCCATTTTTTAAAACACAAAAGCAAATCACCGCAATTGTTCATTCTAGCATTCTGTATCATACTTGACATCTGACTGCTGCTTATACTACTTGAATAGAAATAAAAAAATAAAATCATCATAGTCACAGTTACAGACCTAAAGTGCCTTGACAGTGCAAATTCACTCACTGTTTCCCAAGTCTTGGTCCCCCTGGATGTTTTTAGCCTTGTGATAATGATTTTGTTCGTTTTTCTGAATCTCCTGATGTTTCATGAGATCTTATGTTGCAACTACTTGTGCTTATCTGGGTTCCAAGATCCTGGTGAGAGATGTTTATAGTTAGCCTATCAGTGCCGTGCGAAATGAGGAGCTGTAAATTGTGGCCTACCAAGAAATTCTTATGTTTGCACAGTAAGCGATACAGGTAGTAATGGCATTTGGTTTGTGGATCATTTTCTTAGCTTGCTTGCTAGTTTTCATCATATCAGATTTTTTTAGGGTGGTGGGGTTGATTTACATCTTAACAGTTTTTGAATTGGCATTTTGTTACTGTATCTCCATATAACACTCCAAAGGGGAAAGTGAAGGAAGTTCAGAACTACAAAAACATGTCGTTTTCGTTGTAGCTATTGTAAGTTTGGTGAGAGTGGGAACTTACTGCCGCAATTCAAAGAGAAATCAAAAGGCAACGGACTAAATTGCGATTGGAACAGATTTGGACAGCCTGGTGGGTTTGTGCTTGTGGTAGTTAGATGTCTTTAACTTTTGCACAATTGGTAAATTCTTTTCTGGTTCCCTGCAAAATATCTGCTCATTCTGAAGATGTACCACATAGTCGCAATTGGATGGATCTTTGTCTCACATGGAACACTTCTGTCATCTGATTATGACGAAGATAGTTACTTTGCAAACCAAAAGTTTACTTTCCAGAACTTTGAGGGGTGTAGTTTAACTGGTTAGGTTTTAGGTTTGTTCTCTAGAGGTTATTAGTTCGAGTTTCACTGAAAGTTTATATAGTTGTTAATTTTCTGTGGGATTAGTTGAGATACACGTAAGCTGGCTCGGATATCCATGTTAATAATAATAATAATAATAAAAGTTTACTTTCCAAGTAAATTTTCCTTTGACCTGATGTCAGAAAACGTTGTTATTTATGTGAAAAAAACAAAAATATAGGCAGTGTAGTATCTATATATAAAAAAAAACATCGCGCATTTGGGGCTAATGTCTCGGCAATGCTTCGATTAAATTTTTAGATTCGTAGTGGTCTCATGCTTGTTGCCATGTATTTTAGCAATTAAATAATAAGGGGGCAAAGGAAGTGCATGCTGGACGTGGCTCGGAGCCTCTCTGATACTTGTATTGTTCATGTGTTCTAAAAGGGGCTCCAAATATCCTCCTCCAAAAGTGACATTTTTACAATAATAAAAACGTAAGGCATGTCCTCTTAGGAAAAGGAAAAGCAAGGTTATGTTTTATGAGCATGAGTGAATGAATCTTCCCAGTTGGACCTATGTGATTGTGTTGGTGGTATAGCTCTTCCAGTTTGCCTGTTGGCGGCTCCAAAAAGCTTTTAATAAAATAGAGAAGAGAGATGACAGCTCCCTCACGCACGGAGATGAGGAAGAATCCTAATTTGTTTCCTGAATAAATTATTGCTCCTTTTTGTCCTCTTCTTCTTCTTTTGAGTTACAAGGATTCAAGGAACCTTTTTTCTTTTCAACTTTCTACAAAATCATGGGTTTTATTCTATTTTTATTTGTAAGGTAATGTAATAATAGTTATTTTTCAAATTATTTTTTATTTGAAAATGTATTAAAATAATATATTTTTTTATTTTTTAAAATTTATTTTTTACATTAACACATCAAAATGATCAAAAAATACTAAAAAAAATAAATTAATTTTAAACAAAAAATAAAATTTCTAATTTTAAACAAACAATATGTTCACCACAATGCGTATAGAAATTACAACTTAGGTCACGAAAGATTCATTTTGTAATTTATAACCATTCACATACACAACCTAGGTCAAGCAATTCAATATATTCTTTTCATAATTTATAACCATTAATCAGATACACGATGTATTAAAAAAAAGGAATTATTATGTAAATGTAACTCTCAAACACTTTTGGCCTTTCGTGTTTCCTTGGAACTGTTTCATAAATAAAGAACTGAGTATACATGAAAGTCGCCGTTTTATTAGAATTATGGGATCTATAATTATCATATCCAAGATTCTAAATGAAAAGGAGAGATACAGTAATCTGGTTGGCAATGAATTAACAAACACCTCATGCTTACCCATCATCCTCTAGATGATGCGGTGGGTGATGCTCGTTCTTCACTCGTAGCTCAAATCAATCAGCATAGCTTTGAATTTGAAGAGGGCATGTAGTTCTCACTTAGCTAGGTTCATTATCAATCATCATATACTCGGTTGAATTTTATCCTATGCACTAGCTTGTCGGGGCTTTCATTTGACAAGACAAGATTATTTTAGCATGATAAAATGGTAAATGGTAATGCTTTCCTCCTTTCTTCCATTAGGATGGTCTCCATCTCTCTGTATGGTCTCTTCTTTTATGTAAGTTTTCGTTATTTCCATTGATGATGGGGGTGGGTGATCATGCCTTAAAAAAGCATTTCGAATACGGTTCAAATACATTGTCAAACTTAACCTACGTATATAAGAAACCATACAATGGATCATGTGGCTTGCTAGCTTGTTGAACCTTTTGCCGGGAGAGAACAGAGCGGAGGGCCACCGAAGGCCAAAATTGAAGAAGAAGAAGAAGATGTGCTGCTAGAACATAGAGATATATGAATAAAGGACAAGGTTCAGCGATAGAATTAAAGAACACAAACAGACAAGAGTAGAAGAATGATGGACGTTTTCCTTTCCTTGATGGATGGCAAGGTACACAAACAAAGAGCAAAACAGGCTTGGCTTGTTTTTGTGCGACCGAGTCTATCTATTGATCGAGGGTGAGAGAGATGCAAATAGATAACTTCCGGTGGATGGGGAACCCTAAAGTGAGAGGCTTAGATATTACGGAGATATTATTGTTGCAGGGCCTCCAACAACACCCCCCCCAGATTATAATTACCTGAACCAGGCCGATTTAATGAAAGTTTCGATATCAACACTTCGCCTGAAACATTATAACCTTATTGAGGCTATAATGAAAGTATTGTGGTTCTATTTCTTTCACTCTGATATTCGATCGGAATTTATAATCCATATGACCATGTCGTGGTGCTCCTGCGCTGCAATCGACATCTCTCCCGAGTAAAAAACACAATACTTTCTTGTGTTTTTTAATTAAAAATATATTAAAATAATACTTTTTATTTTTAATATTAGTAAATTAAAATAATTAAAAACTATATAAAAATATTAATTTAATATTTTTTAAGGTTAGAATCAGTTTAAAAATTACTCTGAAGAATGATAATTAATATCTGTAACTTGAAGTTATTATATCCTTGCAGTCGTACCAAACTAATACAAGGAGAAAAACGTGTAAGATCCGCTCATTTATCAGTTAAAATTATTATCATCCTTCCAAAAAGCGTCGACATCTCAACTAACGGGGCGTACTTGAATGATGGTTCTAGTCTAATGCCATCATTATCTTTCTCAATTAATCCACTAGATTAGCCGTCTAATACAATTTTCAACAACACTAACTTCATCATTGTATTTCACTGTAACCTGTTTGTTTTTTTTTTATTTTAAAAATATTTTTTTATTTCAAATTATTTTAATGTGATGATATCAAAAATATTTTTTTAAAATAAAAAAATATTATTTTGATGCATTTTCAAATAAAAAATATTTTGAAAAATAATCATTATTTTTCTATGACTAGAAACTAAATTGTCCTCCACTTTATTGATTTGTCAAGACTAAACTAGAGTCTAGATAGGTTAATTGATGGCCAACTTAAGAATTTCATGAATTGAGTCTTGGCTAGAACTAAGAATTGTTTTTATTGAATTAAGTCTAGTCTAAGAGATTAACTTGTTAATTTATAGTTTAGAACTTAATCTAGATTGTATGCTGAACTACATACAAGTTAACCAATTTATATATAATTTTTTTTATCATCAAAACTATTAAAAATACCTTTTTATTTTAGTCTCTTATAAATCTCTACACATAATTTAAGGAGAGAATGAATGTAGAGTTCGCATATACTTTGGTTGGGGTGAGATCGATTCCCACAAAACCACATGATATAGTGAATGGATTTGGATCTTCATCAGGATAAGAGAGAGTCTCCTTTAAAGATAAGGTGTTAGGTATTCAAACTCCTCCGCCTATGAGAGAAAGGGTTAATTTGATTGACAACAATCTTGTCCGTATTGAGCATGATAATGGGAACCGTTTATTACCGAAGGTCTATATTGATGATTCAGTCTTTCGAGAGTTGTGCTACCTTTGGTATGACTCTCTGATCATTAAACTTTTTGGCAAGAAAATTGGTTGCTATTAGTTAAGAATGAGATTGAAAGGGGTTTGGAAATTGAATGGAGGTTTTAAGCTTATGAACGTTGACAATGGTTTTTTCATGGTCAAATTTGATCTTGCAGATGATAGAGCGAAAATAATTAATGGAGGGCCTTGGATGCTTTTTGACCATTACCTTGCAGTGCGTAATTGGTCACCAGAGTTTGTATCTTCCATAATAAAAATCAATGGAGCAATGGTATAGGTGCGGATTTCAAGCCTTAATCTAGTGTTTTATGACGAGAGCTTCCTCATGGCCATGGCTTTGGCAATAGGCAAACCTATTAAGGTTGACATGCATACACTAAATATTGAACGAGGGTGTTTTGCTTGTATTTGCATTGAAATTGATCTTGATCAACCCATAGTGGGAAGATTATGGATCAAAGATAATTGGTATAAGGTGGAGTATGAGGGTTTACATTTAATTTGCAACAGTTGTGGCTGTTATGGGCATTTAGAGAGGGATTGCCAAGTTTTGTCATCACACGGTGTGTCAGTTGAGGGGATGGTGGCTATGAGCCTAGGGCAACGGTGGCCAGAGGAGATATGAACAATGGTAATGGCTCCACAGTTCAGGCCATGAGTCCAGGTATCGAAAGCGAAATTCACGGTGATTGGCTAACAGTTACCAAAGTTAGGAAACCAAAAAAAGATAAGGGAGCAAAATTAAAAGAAGGTGTATCAGGGTAATAAATCTAATAAATTTGCGGTATTAGAGGGGGTTGATGATGATATTTCTGTTGCATCACAACAACATGGGCTACAAGAAAAAAAAGATATGGGCCTGATTATTCCTAGTATAGGCCTGAAGTTTATGACTCAGCATAAGAAATGTGTAAGACGAGATAAGCCCACAATAGCTGAGCCTATTATAAAGCCTGCTATTGTTACAGACAAGAGACGGAGTAAAATTCAAAAAGGGAAGCAGAAGGTGGTGCATACATCTATAGTGGAACATGATTTTAATAACTTAAATATCTCAACGCCTCTAGTTTTCTCATCAAGAGGCCCTGACATGACAAGGGAGAAAGAAGACTTGGAGTAGAATGCTAACAGGTTGGGGAAGACAGGGTCCTATGTTGGAGTTACCACAACGACGACGAAAGAAAATAATAGTACACATGACCCTGACATAACTTATCCTTTTAGTGTTGAATGTTTGGATCATGCCACTAGCAAGGAGGATACTATTAACATCGCAAATAGTATTAATGAGGTACTGGAAACAAGATAAGGTATGGTTATATAGATGGTGGGCCATGAACTTGTGGTTTTTGCTATCTTTTTTTTTTGTATTATTTCTTATGATGCAGTTATTCAATGAATTTTCAATCCTATCTTGGAATATTAGGGGAGTTGTTAACAGCCAAGGTAAAAGAAACTATAGAGATTTAGTGTATAAATATCAGCCCTCACTCTTTGTGATATTGGAAACTCACGCTCTGTTTGCTAGGGTGGAGAAATTATGGGCTAGCTTGGGTTATTTTCCAGCAGTTATAGTTGAATCCCAAGGTCATGCAGGGGGTATCTGGATTTTGTGAACAAAAGGTTTCTTTACTACTAATATCATGGATACTACTAGTCAATGTGCTATTATTAAAGTTTCTTTAGGAGGCCATCATTGGTTTGTCTCAGTGGTTTATGTATCACCAATTCCTCACCTAAGACAACAATTTTAGGATTATTTGCCAACTTTTACAGATACTGTGCAAGGGGCGTGGGCTCTAATCGAGGATTTTAATGAGATTTGTCCATCGGCAGAGAGTTGTGGCGAATTGTTCTCTTGATCTAGGGCTTCCTGGTTCTTACAGACAATGATAGATTGCAACCTTATGGATATGAGGTATCAAGGTCAGCACTTTACTTGGCACCGCCACATTCATGGTTTTTGTTACTTGGCCAAGAGATTGGATAAGGTTATAACTTCTGTGAAATGAAAAAATGATCTTTCTGATGCTTATGTGGAGCACCTGTGTAGACTTCATTCTAACCATAATCCAATTCTTTTGAGATGTGGACGATTGTCGTATAGGGTAAGGGAGAGGCCTTTCAGATTCGAGGCAGCCTGGACTACTCATAATGAATACAGGGATATGGTTACTACAACATGGAGCAAGAGCAAAAATAATGTAATGCATAGTCTCAATGAAGTCCGTAGGGACTCTATAAACTTTAATTAAAATACCTTCAAAAATATTTTTTGAAGGAAGTGACGTATCGAAGCTAGGTTGAAGGGTGCCCAAGATTGTTTGGAGTATAATTACAAGGAATCTCTCTTTTCTCTTGAACATCAGTTACGATAGGAATATAACGAAGTTCTCTGACAAGAAGAACTTTTATGGTTTTAAAAATCAAGAGAAAGATGGGTGAGCCATGGGAATATGAACACCAAATTTGTCAACACTCTTACAAAGACCAGGAGAAGGAGGAATAGAATATATGGATTATTTTTGCCTAACGGGTCATGGTACTCTGATGACAATATTCTGCAAGTGGAAGCTGTCAGTTTCTATAAATCACTATTTTGTTCTAATGACTCTGTTGAGCTGAATGCCCTTGAGGATGTTGTTGTTCCTAGATTGTCGTCGGAGGGAGTAACATAGCTAGCTAAATCGGTAACTAAAGAGGAGGTGGATATTACTTTAAGGAGCATGGGTTCGTATAAAGCCCCGGTAAGGATGGTTTTCATGCTCTGTTTTTTAAAAAATACTAGGACATAGTAGGAGATGATGTTTGGAGGTTAGTTTATTCCACAGTTATTAAACCCAGACCGGCAGGTCGACCTGGTGGCTGGACCGGTTCGAGTTTGTTAAAAGATCGGCCGATGCAACAATCCGGCAAAACCAGGTCGACTCGTCGGGTCGACCGATGACCTGGACGAGACCCTTTTTTTTTCAATTGTGGTTTTTCTCCTATACCCCTTTTTTATATATATTTTTAGTTGGTTATTAAAACTTTTTAAAGTTCACTATATAAATATTAGAAAAATATTTTATTTTTTCAATGTGAGATTTGAAATCCTTTAGTATATATACTTTATATTCCCAAGAAAAAAAATTATGTTTTTTAATGTGGGATTTGAAGCCCTTTTGTATATATACTCTATGATCACAAGAAAAAAGTTATGTTTTTTCGATGTGAGATAAAAAAAATTTTGGTTTAAATACTTCAACTTAAAATGATAACATAATATCTTTTCAATGTGAGATTTGAAGCCCTTTAATATATATATACTTTATGTTTCCATGAAAAAAGTTATTTTTTCAATGTGGGATTTGAAGCCTTTTCGTATATGTATTCTATGATCACAAGAAAAAAATTATTTTTTTAATGTGGGATTTGAAGCCCTTTAGTATATATTCTATGTTTACAAGAAAAAAGTTATGTTTTTTTCAATTTGGGATAAAAAACTTTTTAAAATATTCTTTTAAACTTCATTATTTGTAACATGTATAGCCTATATTCACATAAATTTTTTCTTAATTTTTTCATATGAAATATTAAAACTTTAAATATTTTTTTTTAATTTTTCCGGGTTGACCCGTGAAACTCGGGACTCGGTCCCTTGGCCGGGTCAACCCCCGGGTCGGGTTTGAAAACTATAGTTTATTCGGCTTTTGAGAATGGATCTTTTAATCAAGATATTTGCTGACTCTTGTGGATCTTATTCCAAAAGAGGAGAGACCCACTACCTTCAAACAGTTTCATCCCATTAGTCTCTGCAATGTAGTCTACAAGTTGATTACTAAAGTCCGGGTAGATAGAGTGTAACCATTCCTGGATAACCTTATTGGTCTCTTCAGAGCAGTTTCATTCCAGGACGCAGTACTTCTAATAATGCATTGATCGCACAAGTGGTTACGCACTTCATGCATAAGACTAGAGGGAAACAGGGCTACCTGACTGCTAAAGTTGATTTAGAGAAGGCTTATAATAGAGTTAATTGGGACTTTCTTCAAAGTACTCTAGAGCATTTTAAGTTCCCTGAAGGAACATTCAAATTAATTATGTTTTGTGTTCGGTCTACCTCTCTTACACTCCTCTAGAATGGTTCAAAATTACCTTCTTTCTCTCCAAACCAGGGGTTTCGACATGGTGATCCTCTCTCTGTACTTATTTGTTCTATGTATGGAGAAGCTATCTTGCTTAATATGCAAGAAGGTGTCTGATAAAGTGTGGCAACCAATTCATGTTTCTAAAAATGGCGTGGGCATTTCACATCTCTTGTTTAATGATGATGTTCTTCTTTTTATCAAGGCTAGCAAAACATAGATGCACTCACTTATTGATGTTCTTACTAGTTTTTGTAATTCATCAGGCCTCAAAGTGAATTTTGGTAAATCAAGAGTTATGACCTCGAGGAATGTTAACAGACATTTGAAAAATGCATTGGCTCAACTATCACCGGTGAAATTTGCGAGTGACCTTGAAAGATACCTTGGTTTTCCTTTGACTCAGGGGCATGTAAAGCGATCAGACTTCAACTTCATCATGTACCGTATTCAATCTAGACTGGAAGGTTGGAAGGGTCGTATGCTTAATAAAGCAGGAAGGGTAACTCTAGCTCGCATAATTATTTCTTTTATTGCTATATGTTATATGCAAAATCAATTGTTTCCAAACGCTGTGTGTAATAGCATTAACAAGACTATCAGGAATTTTATTTGGGGTAGAGGTGACTCAAGCTGAGGTTTCAATTTAATTAATTGGAAGACCATCATCAAGCCGAGGAATTTTGGGGGGCTTAGCATCAGAGAAACTAGGCTAGCTAATGTTTCTATCCTTGATAAACTAGCTAGGCAATTACTTTGTGGTGGGAGGAAGTCATGGGTTCAAATCTTTCATCACAAATATCTGTGAAATTCCAGTTTGTTTTATTGTTCTCCTCCTTCAAAAACAACTTCTAACACGTGGAAAGCTGTTTATAAAGCTTTCAAATGCTTACGTGATGGCTTTGCATTTAAATTAGGTAAAGATGATGTTTCATTATGGTTTGGCCGATGGCTTGATGTAGGCACAATGTGTTCCCTTGTTGACTATGTTCATATTAGTGATTCTAATTTGAAGGTGAATGATTTATAGATTAATGGCTACTGGAACTTAAGTTAACTTATGACTAATCTTCCTAACGATATCAGGAACCTTGTTACAATTGTCCCAATACCTTTATATCTTTGGTTTGATGATAACATCATTTGGTTGTCTAATATTCCGAGAATATATAACCTGAAATCAGCCTATTTATGGCTTCTGAAATCTTACGTTACTCTCAATGGTGATCAACCCTTGTCTTGGATTTGGAGATTGAAAATTCTAAAAAAGATTTGGTTGATGATATGGAAAATTTGGCATGATTGTTTGCTTACAAATTCTTTACGCTTCAAACGACACTTAGCTTCTTCATCGACCTGTTACTGCTACAATAAGGAGGAGGAAGATATCCTACATTGCTTAAGAGATTGTGTGTATGTTAAAAATGTTTGGGAGACACTCAACTTTGTTTATTTATGAGACTTTTGGAGTGCTGAAGTTAAAGTTTGGTGTTAAAACTTTATCTAATCCAATGCAACAACTCTATTCATTTCAACCTTCTAGTGGTTATGGAAGTGTAGGAACTATATTGTGTATGATGAATATTTTGCAGGGGATTCCTAGATCATTAACCAAATTCATCATTTAAATGATGAATGCTGAAAGGTATTGGGCAGCTTGGATTCAGTTCAAAGAGATCCAATATATGTTTCTTGGCTTCGTTTAGATGAAGGCTATGTTTGTGTGAATGTGGATGGCAGCTCTCAGGGCAACCCAAGTATGTCTGGATTTGGGGGACTGGTTCGAAACAATAAGGGTCACTAGATGGCGGGTTTCTCGGGTTTTTGTGGTTTTGGATCAAATCTTCTTCCAAAGCTTCTGGCAATTAAACATAGCTTAGATGTAGCATGAGATAGAGGCCATAAAAGGATCATTCTCTAATCTGATTCTCAAGAGGCAATCAGGCTTGTGAAAGAGGATAATTCTAAATTCCATAAATTAGATGTGATTATCGTAGATGTGAAGTTCCTTCTTGCAAGGGAATGAGAGGTAGAAATACAAATTTTCTATCAATCAAATTTCACCACGTGTTATTTTATTTTTTTAAAAGAAAGAATAAAATGAAATTGAAATATATGACATGGAAAATAAATGAGCCTTCATATATTTCTTGGCCAATGAAAGGCTGACACTTGGGATGAGATATTCAAGATATCTTGTCATAAATACAAGATCCCGTCAAGATATCTTGTCATAAATGCGAGATCCCATCAATAAATATTAACCAATAAAATTATGCCATATAGCATTGGAAAAGGACCTGAGAGCCCTACAAATCTTTATAAATAGAGGGTTTCAACCTAGAGAGAAAAAAAGGATTCTGGAAGATACAAATTTTCTTCAAGACAAGCTCTTCAAGCAAGGAAGCTCTCTCTCTCTCTCTCTCTCTCTCTCTCTCTCTCTCTCTCTCTCTCTCTCTTCAAGCAAGTAAGCTCTCTCTTTAAGCAAGGAAGCTCTCTCAAAAGTTCTCAAGCCTCCTTCATCTACGCTTGAAGTCTACAAAGAACGAAGCTCTGTTGGATCAACCCTAAACGCTTCATAAGAGTTCTTCAATAACACTTTGAAGACAAACAAAGGTACTCTTTAAAGTATCAAATCACCAAATCTCGTTTCGCAATACACGTCCAAATTCACGTTCTTGCAAAGCATAAATCTTGGCATGATTTCTCAAATAAATCAAGTCATTATACATCAAATCCAATGAAAGAATCAGATGATTGTCATATTCTTTTGAAAGAATATATTAGATAGAGATTGTACCCGATCATAGATTTAATAAAATTATATATTTGTACACGTGTGCTTGTTTAATTTCAGGTGCTCAAAATTATGTCTACAAATTTCTGGCGACTCCACTGGGAACATCTCTACCTCTCATCTCTTCCCTTCAAGAAAGAATTTTCAACAAACTCTCAATGACAACTAGGAGGAACATGATCACCATTGTCGCATCCAAGAGCAACAAAGCTACTGATTCAAGTCGTCGACATACCATTGAAGATTCTTCAACTCCACCATTGAAAACGAAATCCATCGTCGAATTATATGCACAAACTAAGCTGACTCTCAAGTTGACAACTTTGAATGCTAGAGGGGCACAAGATCTCGTCTTATAGATGAAGCCATAAGTAACTCCACTATAAAAGTCAAGTGGGGCGCATGAAATTTTCTTCGGCACTCAAGGCGACTTCGACAATTCACCTATAGAAGCTTTCCTATGTCAATCACCAAGTAAGGCTTCGGGTTTTAGCACCATATCATTGATGATGATCGAGATAATATCTTTGGAGGATCAAGTGGCTAACTTAACAAAACTCGTCGAGGGGCTTTCGATTTCACTCAAGTTAAAAGACCATGAGATAGCAAAGTTGATGAACAAACTTGAGAGCATGAACGAAGAAGTTCAAACCTCGGCTACCAAGGCTTGACAAGTAGATCAATTAGATGTCATTGAGGATTCTACAATCGAAGCTGCAAGGAATATACGTGGTATTACTGATGGTATCTTTACCATGAATCAATTAAAAGAACTTATCAAGGAAGCCATCACAGACCAAGTAGAAAGCTCAGTTCAACCCTCGTATTCTTATGTGAAGTCATACACCCAACAAATTGACTTGGTAAAGATGCCTTCGAGCTATCAACCACCAAAGTTTCAACAATTCAATGGCAATGGGAATCCTAGGCATCATATAGCTCACTTTGTGGAGACTTGCAATAATGCCAAAACTAATGGTGATCTCATGGTAAAACAGTTTGTTCGTTCATTGAAAGGTAATGCCTTCGATTGGTACACTGATTTGGAGTCTGGCTTGATTGATACTTGGGAGCAATTAGAGTGCGAGTTTCTTAACCGCTTTTACAGAACTCGTCATGTGGTTAGCATGATTGAACTCACTAATGCACGTCAATGGAATGAAGAGCCTGACATCGACTACATACATCGGTGGAGAAACCTTGGCCTCAACTGTAGAGATCGGCTTTCCGAAACTTCTGCGCTAGACATATGTATTCAAGGGATGTATTAGGGACTGCGCTATATTTTAAAAGGTATCAAACCAAAGTCTTTTGAAGAATTGGCTACTCGAGCACACGACATGGAACTTAGCTTTGCGGCGGTTGAAAGTTCATCATTACCTATGCAAGAGCCAAGGAGAAATAAGCTTGAAGGTCATATATTTGAAAAGAGCACTCCAAAGGTTGAGGGAAAGTAATCTTTAGTAGTTAACTCGACTACGTAAGGGTACCCGCTGGAGTTAAGAGGAATGATCAGGCGACACTGGCTACTTTTCAAAAAGGTGAAAGAAAGAAACCATCCCTGTAAGAGCAACAAAAAAAGGTGTATTCATTCCCCGACTCAGACATATATAGGATGCTGGATGATTTGCTTGAGGCAAATATCATTGAGTTACCGGAGGTGAAACGCCCCGATGAAGCAAACCAAGTGGAAAATCCAAACTATTGCAAATACCATCGCTTGATCAGTCATCCCGTAGAGAAGTGCTTTGTGCTGAAAGATAAGATCATGAGGTTACACAAGAATGGGAATATTGTTTTGGATGATGAAGTAGCAGCCTCTAATATCACAACCATGGTCAATTTAGGACCATGTCAGTCACTCCCTACAATAAGTTTTGGCTCATTTGAACCTATAGAGTTTGGTGTCATTTTGCCTACAAGCTTCACTGCATCCTCAAGTCAAACTTCATATATAACCCTCGCACCTCAAGTTGATAACTTGAAGCCTGATTCATCTAAAAATTATGATGATGAAGGATGGACTTTAGTCACGCATAGAAGAGGAAGGAAGAAGCACATGCAAATGACAAAGCCAACTAGAATGAGGATCTCAACGGCGAGGAAGCTAATTGATGAGCCGATAAGCCGAAAGATTCAATGAAAATCCATAGAAATGAGGGTTTTTTAGCTCAAATTCTAAGAAAGCCCGTTACACTGAATGAGTACATGCCAATAGAGATGAGAAGGATTGAAAATGCACTTGTTGCTTGCTATCGTATTAATGAAGAGAAAACTCTTATTGAACCTGTTATGAAGGAAAGTTATGATCACTTTTCAAACTTAACTTATGGTGTATGCATAATAGAGATATCCTTCAATGACGAAGACTTGTTAGTTGGATCAAAATTCCATAATCGGTCGCTATTCATTAAAAGATATGTTGATGAAAAGATGGTGAATCGTATCTTGATGGATGATGGCTCGGCGATCAATAAGACTATGAAAGAGCAGGGGATCCTATGGATGAACTCTTCCCAAGTCATCTGATGATTCAAGGTTTTAATTAAGGAGAGAAAAACACCATAGGAAAGATAAGGCTTGCGATACACATGGAAGATATAAAGTTCAATGCACTTTTCCATGTCATAGATGCCAAAACTACTTATAATATGCTACTTGGACAACCATGGATACATGAAATTGGTATCATCTCCTCAACGCTCCACCAATGTTTTAACTATTGTCAAGATGGGGCAACAAATTCCTCTCCAAATAGGATGGTCCTTATGCGGTCCAAAAAGTCTACACCCACAGAGCTTATAAAATTGTCGATGAGAATGGATTGAGGATTGAGCCTATCAACAACAAATTCTTGAAAAGATACAATGCTTAAAATCTGATGTAGCTCCTAGCTCGCACGAGTTAAAACTACGAAAGGCAAAAAAAAAAAAACACAAAAAAAATAAAAAATGAATTATGTTATGACTTGATCCTTTATCCATAAAGGTACGCAGGCAACTTAGAATTTGTTCTGAGTACAGTCTTGCAAAAAAAAAAAAAAAACTCTTTCACAAAAAATCCTTTGAACTACGTTGTGACTTGATCATTTATCCACAAAGGTACGTAGACAACTTAGAAATTATTCTGAGTATAGTCACACCATGCTTTAAAGCTATTCGAGCCAATATGATTGTTCACATGAAGAAAAAGGGATAAATAAACCTCAAAACACAATCATAACATGAAAAATCAGGTGATAAAACACAAGCAAAGGCAAAATATATACTATATTAATAGAAAGAAAAAAAATTCTATTACATAAAGTATGTATTCTCAACATAAAGTCAATAAGCTAATGTTACCAAAACAAAAAAAATCCAACGCATGAAAAATGATTAGCATACTCCTTTTGTTTAGTCTCCAATAGTTCCCTTAATTTTTGAAGAATTACTACGGCAGTTTCACTTATCATAGGGGAAGAATATTGTGTTAATCTAATACTAGAAGTGATGATTTTTTTTCTTAGAAAGATCTTCATCATGTGCGTTAAGAGATGAATTTAGCTCAGTCTTTTTGCTTAGTAACTCCATCAGTTGTTCCTCTATTTTTGTTATCTCAGTATGAGTGATGGAAATGGATCTAGATGCCTCCATTTCTCCCTTCTTCAGAAACACAGTAATTCATCTGCTATGTTGCTTGGGCTTCAACGATGAAGTGATAGTCATGCCTTGCTGCCTCTGGAGGGCTTTGGAGAAGAGCATGATTCTGAATAAACAATTAAACATCAAGACCTGGGGAAGTTGTGGTTCCGTTGATGGAAGAAAATGACATTGCAAAATGAGGAGATGTCTGAGGCCTTAAAAGCTAGTGTTTGTGGCTGCTGCGGTTTCTTTTCACCAGTATGTCCACTTGCGCTATAGGCACTACCCATTGGTGTGGGATTCATCAAAGCAAAGTTTGCGAGATGTATTGGCATTAAATTCTGGTCATAAATACTCATGTTTGCACGGGAACCTCGACTGTCAACAGTCGATGGACTGTCTCACCTCCTAATTCACTCTCAAGTTGACAGGCTTGGTGAGTAACATTCTGATTTTGCATCAGCTGCTGCTGGTTTGTCGGGGATTGATTCTACTGTTGATTCTGCAAATACTTTGATTTTGATGACCGCTGTTGGTTCCACCTAATTCACTCCCATGTGGTTTATGCTGATGATTTTGAAAATGTTTCTGGGATGATAATGAGCCACTAGAAATACTTGGATTTTGATGACCCTGTTGGCTTCGTTGTGTCTGTGTGAATGGTTATTGTTGTCGCTGAAGCTGTGAAGGATGAAGCATTCAAAAAGAATAAAATTGATCCATTAAACAAAGGCAAAGCCTGAGGATGGGTTCCTCTGTAAGCTGTTCTGACCCCAATATGTGCAGGGATTGGAGTCTGGTACGCACCATTCTGCAAAATTGCCAAGTATTGAGTTTCATTGCCAGGGAAGTTTGGGTAGTTGAAGCTTATTGTTGTAGCACCAGTTATTGCTGATTTCGTGGAATTCATTGAAGCAGAACTTTAGCTACTTGAATAAGCTGCATTGCCGGCAATAGGGGAAGGCCTCACATTGGTTGGTCGGATAGAAGTTGCTACTGCTGCAACAACTTGTTATTGATTCACCGGGAAGATGAAAGCGGGCCCTCGCTTGCAAAATATTACTATGAGCCCTAAGGGGCAGGGCTTACTAAAGCAAAATCTACAAGGACATAAATACAAAAAAAAAAAAAAAACAAGGACATGTACCTTTCTTGTCACCAATGCTTTAGGAGATTATACAAGGATGATTAGCGACTATTTCACTGTTGCTATCTCAACCAGAGATTAGGTTTCCAAGCCACACTCAAAGATAAGCACCTGAGATCAGGAGGGCGAGCAAACAACAACTAAATGGAGTTGACAGTAGCCCGCAGCCCTGCAATAAGAGTAGTTGTTGATTAATTGAATGAAAACATGAAGGAACTCACTAACATCTCTATCGGGCTTAATCAAGTCTCTTTCAATAACAAGCTCGCACCATCCATCATGCAGTTGCAAGAATAATATCATCCAAAGCAGGACTTCTGTGTGTAGGGCCTGAGCTGGATGCAATGAAAGTTGTCACTAATGCTCATGCTAAACACTCATTGAGGCTCTTTGAGACTACACTACGAGATTTTAAGGTCCAGCTAGAAAAAGACCCAATTGTTCATAGGATTTATCGTCCATATATGACACTTTATTAGAGCAAAATCTCTGCAGGTTGATTGAGCTATTCTCAAGGCTTGAGATTGCTCACATCGCTGACCTGATTGAATTGCCCATAGATCACGCTTCATAGTTGGAGAAGAATCAAATGCATTAGAAAAAGTTGACAAAGATCGGTCTTCGGCTGATCTGTTTGGGAAGAAAGGTTTCTGATCAGTCTTCAGCTGATTTGTAGACAGCTCTAGTGATAATATAAGTGACAAGGACAACGAGAGTGGCAACAATGATAGTGGGAGTGGCATTGAAAGTCGCGGCAGAAGCAGGAGCAGAAGTAGAAGCCTAGTAAGAAGTGGGATTGGGAGTGGCAGTGACAGTGAAAGCGATGCTTTTTCCAACAGTGAGGGTTCTGATAAGGATGTTGATATCATGACAAGTGATGATGATAAAGAACCCCCCCAACATAAGTTGCATGCCTCTGAACCATGTATTTGATGCAGAACGGGACCGATGAGAAGTTTAATGGCAATGTATTTGATGCAGTTGACATTGAGGGTCACAGCTCTGCTCTAGTCGACATTGATCGATGGCGCCATAAATCTGATGCTATTGATGTTGATAAAGACTTGGTTGGTGATGAAAAGGACATTAAAATAGATGCAGGTGATGGTTTGGTTTCCAGCAAAGGTGAAGAACCTGTGCAAGAAAAAAAGAAATTTTCCTGATAGTAATATATATGATTCAGAATCACCAAATATTCATATGAAATTTATTTGATGATAATGACAACCTGGTTAGGGACTGCTTTAGGCATGAGCCATTTGATAGCTCAAAGTCACCCGCACAAGTTAAAAAAAGAAGAAGCCATACATACCTGCAAAAGACTGTTGGTGATGCCAGACTGCAAAGGCGGAGAAGAACTGCTAGGCGCAGAAGGGAGGACTGCGTGGTTGGTAACAATAAAAGAGCAGTGTAATGCTCTTTTATAGCTGCCTCAGTAATTCTTTCCTAATCTAAAACAACAAATCTTTCTTATTCTGTGAGAGCGAAGGCGGCCTCCAGTACAGGAAATTCTTATTCTGTGAGAGCGAAGGCAGCTTCCAGTACAGGAAATTCTTAGTCTGTGAGAGCGAAGGCGGGTTCCAGTACAGGAAATTCTTTTGTTCTCTTTCTTAATAATTCATTCACGTTGGACAATTCATTCAGAAAAAAAAAGGGTCGATTAAGCTAAGTCAAGCTACCAGTATTAGAGGATCTTTTGCTCTCTCTAAGAGTTAACTCACTCTAAGCAATTAATTCAGGAAAGGATGTCAATTAAGCAAAGTAGTTTACGTAAAGAAGTTATTTTGCCCCCTGGAAATTCTTTCAGGAAAAGATTGAAATTAACAAAAGAAGGAGGGCACAGTTCCCAAGGCAAAGAGAAAAGGCAGTTGCAACTTTTATAGTTCATAACTTCCTGACCATTAGTCGGAATTACGAACGGATTGCGCCGTTGGATTCAGGACAATGAGATCTTTAAAACAAGATGTTACATTGACCACTTCTAGAAAAACAAATTCTCACGGGCCGGTCAAAGTTGGTGGTTGTTATTCATGTATGAAGAAGATACATTTCGTTTGGTCCCTAACTATGCAACTGCAACTGTTTCAAATGAGGTATTTATCTTGGATATTCTGTCATTTGATTTGATAAATTCAATCTTGATTCATAAATTTCCAATTTTGATTATTATATTTTATTTTCATAATAAAATTTATCTATTTATTATGAAAATCTAATATGATCAAATCAAACTTTAGTCGAAAATAAAAAACTCTCTCAACCATATTTTTCGAGACACGCCCACTTGTTTCGAAAGTAAGTGAACTTGTCTCGAGGGGGCATCTGTAGAAACACAAATTTCTATCAATCAAATTTCACCTCATGTTATTTTATTTTTTAAAAAGAAAGAATAAAATAAAATTGAAATATATGACATGAAAAATAAATGAGCCTTCATATATTTCTTGACCAATGAAAGGTTGATACTTGGAATGAGATATTCAAGATATCTTGTCATATGACATTGGAAAATGATCTGAGAGCCCCTACAAATTTCTATAAATAGAGGGTCTCAACCTAGAGAAAAAAAAAGATTATGGGAGATACAAATTTTCTTCAAGACAAGCTCTTCAAGTAAGAAAGCGCGCTCTCTCTCTCTTCAAGCAAGGAAGTTTTCTCAAAAGTTCTCAAGCTTCCTTCATCTATGCTTGAAGTCTACAAAGAACGAAGTTTTATTGGATCAAACCTAAACACCCCATAAGAGTTCTTCAACAACATTTTGAAGACAAATCAAAGGTACTTTTCAAAGCATCAAATCACCAAATCTCGCTTCGCAATACACGGTCAAATTCGCGTTCTTGCAAAGCACAAATCTTGGCTTGATTTCTCAAATAAATCAAGTCATCATACATCAAATCCAAGAAAAGAATCAGAGGATTGTCATATTTTTTTTAAAAATATATTAGATAGAGATTGTACCCGATCATATATTTAATAAAATTATATATTTATACACATATGCTTGTTTAATTTCAGATGATCAGCCTTTTGTTTACAGGGAGGTTCGTATGCAACATACTTTGTGGGAAGCGAATGCTTGTGTTGATTTTTTTGGCTAAACATGGTGCAAAGAATCATGATTTGTTCAAGGCGTGGGACATTCTTCCTCCAGGGTTAAACTCTCTTCTTATGGCCGATTCATCAGGTACTAATTTTGAAAAGAGTTCTCGTGTCTTTTAATTTCCACTGCATATTAATTTCCATTGTATAAAGAAAACAATTAAACTTAAATTAAATTCAATTTGACTTTTCTTAAAATAACATCATAAAAATAATTCTTCAAAAGATGTTTTGAATTGATTTACGGATATTGAGCTGGCCATGACACAAGCCAAGTTTTATAACGTATGGTATAAAAATATTGGGGTATTTTTGTCACGATGTTTGCGTAAAGAAGGAGAGGGTGTATTTGTCTTAAGCAATAGTATACTCTATTAATGTACTTCTAGGATTTGGATTGAATCGTATTTAATTTCATAAAACCATTCTCAATTAATGTTGCATTAATATTATATAGAAATTAAACCACAACTAAAAAAACCTTTTTTTTAGTATTAACATTGAATTTAAATTTAAAAAACATGATTTACTAAAATCTAATAATAAAATTTTATTTATTTATCTCATCTAATTTAGATTTTTAATTTTAAATTCGATGGTTACATTTAAAACATTATTAAAAAACTCCAATTTTTTAAGTTTTAACTCTCTCATAATTATATTTTAAATTTAATGATTTAAATTATATAATAGAAATAAAATATAAAAAAATTATTTTTATTCTTATCGTACATTAAATTATTCTTATTCAAATTAAATTCAACATATATAATTAATAACTCACTAATTAATGAGCAAGAGAAAATAACATAAAAAAATGGAACAAAAATTCAAATACCAGATAAGGTTAGTACTAATACCTATACTAATAAAGTAGTTTCCTCTTCTTAATCCTTAACCAACAAGACATAGCCTCCATCTCTCTCTCTCTCTCACTGACCCCTTCCTCCCACATCCACATCCACAACACATTTCCATCTCTTTCTCTCCCCCTATATCTCACTGCCCAATCCCAGATCCCTCTCTAACAAGACCAAAAATGAAAAACCCAGTTCCTATTTTACCTTAAAGCTCTCGAATTTCCCAAAAATGCCAGCGCTTAAGAGTATAATTAACAGGTCAACATCACACAGGGTGGTCCAGTACAGCTCAGCACCGGAGCTGAACCTTTTTGCCGCTGGCGGTGCTGCAGAGACTGCTTCATGTTGGGCTAATTTGCCACAAGAGTTGTTAAGAGAAGTGCTTGTTAGAATAGAAGAATCAGAGAGTAGTTGGCCACCAAGAAAAAATGTGGTGGCTTGTGCAGGTGTTTGTAGGAGTTGGAGACATATAACTAAAGATTTAGTTAAAGTCCCTGAACTTTCTGGCAAAATCACTTTTCCGATCTCTGTCAAGCAGGTAGCTTTTTTATGTTACTTTGTTTTTGTTCTAATTTTGAGTTTTTGTGAGTTAATTATGATTGGGGTTTATGGTTTTGATTTTGTGTTTTGATCCTTGATTTGATTGTCAGTGATGAGATCATGGATTGATGGAGAATGGAACTCATTTCTGGGAATTTAAAGTGGGTTTTAATTGGTTTTGGCTATTGTTAAATGATTGTTGTTTTCGATGGATTATTATTATATACATTTTGTGTCCTGGGATTTGTAAAGCTTGTTCTGGTACTGTTGTTTGTACCTTGCTTGCGTGAGGAATGTAATTTAGACTTTAGAGTGGCTGTCAATGTTGCAAACTTACAGTAGAGTAGAGAGTGCTTGGGAGCCCAGAAAGATGCAACTGAAGAATTAGTTTGCTAATCATGATTTTATTGTTGTTTTGGCTGGTGATATTAGATATGTGGTTTGAAGTTGTAATGGACAAACATCGAATAGGTGCTCATCTCTGACAAACTTGTTTTTAATTGATTACAATTTAGGTTGGTTGTGTGGGAAATTGTAAGTCTAGTAAACGGCAAGTGGTGTTGTTTTTGAAACCTTGCTTGTTTAGGATATTTCTATGCTTGAGATTTCAATCATTTCCTCCAAATACTAATTACAAGGAAAAGGGTTTTGGGACCGCCTTTTTCAGAATAAGACCATTCCGCTACCATCTGCAAGGTTGTGAGGGTAATCTTGCTTGAAAACACCTAAAACAAAGCGGTGTATACCCTTTTTGGACCACCTTTTGCTTTGATGGTGTAGGTCCGTGGTGATGAGTAGCTTCAACTTTTGTGTAGTGATGCTGATTTTGTTTCTTCTTGATATCTAAATTTCCTTACCTTGGTTTGATATGTCTATAATGTTTTGCTAAATACACTGCATTAATGTTAGTAGTGACAACCCTTCAATTGATTAAATGATCCACGATTCTGATATGGGAATATGGGTTGTTTGTGATTTGGGAATTTTTTTCACTGTCTGTGTTTTGAGTTTGGTTACACAATCAGTTTGTTGCTTTCTTCTTTTGAAATCTATCCTTTGTGCGTTGTCTCATTTGATTTTATTGTTTGCAGCCTGGTCCAAGGGAACAACTCCTCCAGTGCTTCATAAAGCGTTGCAGGTCCACTCAAACGTACCGTCTCTATCTCAGTTTAAATAATGGTGAGTAGGATCTTAAAGGTGGTCAATTTGTTCTTAAGTTGCCTATATGGCGAGCTAGATTTATGATTCACAGATTCATCTTGCATCTTTGTCAGTCTTTTTTTTAGATTGTTTGTTGAGGTTTTCAATTTGATTAACCACTGAATTTTAGGAGGGACCTGGCTTTTACTGGTAGCTTGGAGAATTTAACTTTTTGAATTCGTGTGTTTCTTAATACAGCATTAACTGAAGACGGGAAGTTCCTTCTTGCTGCACGCAAGTGTAGACGCCCCACCTGCACAGATTATATCATCTCTCTAGATACTGATGATATGTCAAAGGGAAGCAATACTTATGCTGGGAAACTTAGGTATGATACACTAGACACACAGAATGAGTTTTCTCTGGCTCTCTTTCTGGCTGGAATTTAACTTTTTCTCTCCTGTGAAGATCCAATTTTCTAGGAACCAAGTTCACAGTCTTTGATGGGCAGCCACCTCATGCTGGAGCCAAGATGACAAAAAGTTACTCCTCTAGGCTGGTAAATTTGAAACAAGTTTCTCCAAGGGTCCCTACTGGCAACTACCCAGTTGCTAACATCTCATATGAATTAAATGTACTGGGTTCCAGGTAAAGATTTGGGCACATTCTACAATTTACTGATATTTCTTTGGAAATAAGTGAATGAATGTCTGTCTTTGGCCATTTCCAACAAATAAATTTTATTTTTTTTCTACCACAATTAAATCACTAAGCATGCTTTACTAGAAGCCTGGTTAATTTCTAAAATTCTTTCACATATCAAGCAGGGGTCCTAGGAGAATGCATTGCATTATGGACGCCATCCCTGCTGCTGCCATTGAACCTGGTGGAGTAGCTCCCACACAGACTGAGTTCTATCATCACAGTGCAGATTTCTTTCCATCACTCCTGTTTTTCCGGTCAAAGTCAAACCGTGTTGAGAGGGTTGAGAGCTTTCAATCAGGACCCTTGTCCAGTCAGAGAGAAGGAGCTTTGGTACTGAGAAACAAGGCTCCAAGGTGGCATGAGCAGCTCCAGTGTTGGTGTTTGAACTTCCATGGACGAGTTACAGTTGCTTCAGTGAAAAACTTCCAGCTGGTCGCTTCCCAAGAAAATGGCCCAGCCGGGCCAGAACATGAGAATATTATCCTTCAATTTGGTAAAGTGGGAAAGGATTTGTTTACCATGGATTACCGTTATCCAATCTCTGCATTCCAAGCATTTGCAATTTGCCTCAGTAGCTTCGACACCAAAATAGCTTGTGAATGATGACACATGATTGAGCAGGTTTGAAGTTACTCTCTTAGAAACTAAAATTTCCCGGGCCATCATTTTATTACAACTTCTGTGTATTTCAAAAGAAAATCTAAACTGTCCAGAACCATGATTTTATTTGGAGAATAGTATAAACTGCAAAAAGAAATCCTATCCAAGCTCTGTTTCATAAGTATGAAATGCAATCATGAAAATGTAGCAATGAAAGTGGCTTGTGTCTTTTTTTCCTTATCATGGCTATTTTGTATTACTGGGGTAATAGGTGTGGTCTCTAGGAGTTGGATTGTGAAACCTTAAATGATTGACCTTTAAACCAGATTAACCTTAACTGGACTGCGAAAGGAACATCAGCCTTTCTTTTGTGTGTGTGTTTGGGGGTTTACATTTCCCCTTTCGCCCTCCATCAAATTAGTCTCCTGTTCTTCAAAAGCTTTGATGTGTTATGCTGCTATATTGAACTACATAAGAAATTGAATAACAATGTACCTAGGTTTATTGGCATTCTGAATTGCAATTGTCCAATGCTGTAGAAGCTTTGATTATAGGCATCTCTTTACTTTAGATAAATGTTGGGGCTATATGTCCAACATTTTGCAGTTTTATCATGTATGCCAACAGTTATCCTGATGAGTGTTAGTAACCCTATCATTTTATTTGGTCCAGGTGGAATGGAGTTTTCTGGGCTGATTGTGGTGCAATAAAGTTTGTGATGGAACTGAATATCTGGTAGTTACTAATACAAATGAAATGCTCAGAGGCTGCTGCTTATTTGAATGTTTTGATATAATGGGGTGGAGTCTGACTTGCATCAAGAATTCATGATGTAGAAAGAGATGTGGCATCTATAGTTTAGGACTGGAAGTGTCACCTATAATGCTCTGTATATTTCACTTTCTGCGTTTTCTTCTCTTTTATTTTTATTTTCTTCAATTTTCTTTATTTTATTTTCTTTCTATTTGTTTTCTTTCTTTCTTTCCTTTTTATTTGTTTTCTTTTTGTGGCTGTGTAACTATTTGTCACTTTAATTATTTGTTGAGACACCAAGATGCAAGCTTGACTTGTATATTTGTCTTCCTAGCCGGAAAATATCCCAAAAGGAATACACACACACACACACACACACACGAGAATCATCGCACGTATATGAATACACTGTATGCAACCGAACCATCTCGTACAATCCCTTCTCAACTTTATCCTTGATGATGTCACCTCAATCTTCCTGCAGCTGCCACTCCTTAAGTGGTCCTCTGTAGTCTTTTCTGTTTTCATCTCATCAGCTTAAGAGTTGTGCTGGTCTGGACTGGTGTTTGTGTTAATTCACTCGTTTGCCTATCTTGGCTTTTGCATGTTGGCAGAAATAACCATCCTGGTGCCTGGTTATCTTGCTTGGAAGCGTTATAATATGTAAACAAGAAAGGGTTACAAGACTCGAGACAGGCAAGCCCAGCCTGGTCTGGGCCTGCTGTAAGATGCGGTTGGTGTTGGGATTCCTGGAAATGGCATTTGTTTTTAGGAATTTTACATCTCTAGGAATGTAAGAGTTCGAAATACGAACACTATTTTTCACATTTATGGAAATTTGAGATTCCCTAACAAACCAGAATCTTGGAACCTAAAACAAACTCCTTCAACTGGACAAACGACCGCGCCTAGCTAGCTTGAACTCTGTTGGCCTTCAGTTGCAGCTGCTGAACAAGGGACAAACCTGCAGAGACAAAGGACCTTGCTTGCAACTAGATCTCCCGGAAAAACACACCCCACACTACTATGATTCTTGCAAAATCAAGCCAAAAACCGAGGCCTGGAACAGCAGAATGGAGGGCCAAGATCAACGCAAAGGATAAGGGAAATGAACAACTTTGATGCTGCCAACAAGAAGCAGCTATTAAGGATGAGTTTGATGAGTTTGAGGTGCCCCGAGGCTTGAATGCATATTGAACCCAGCCCTAAAGGAATTGAAGACAGAAGCACTTGTTGGAGCAGAGAGAAGAGAGAAACCGAGGGAGTTTCGAAGCAAAAAACCGTGAGTTAAGTGAAGCTGCCTTTCATATTTTTCTTAAAACTTCACTGTTCACAGTTTAAAAAACTTCGATGGCTATGGAAGTACTTGAAAAGGTGGGCTTACCATTCTTGTTTTCTGTAGAAGATCAAGAATATATTTGTGTTGGGAGATAAAAATTCCTTTTTCTGAATATGCCACCTTTATGCCAAGAAAATATTTTAGCTTTTCTAATTTTTTTATTTCAAATTCTACAGTAAGTCTCTTTCTTAACATGTCTTTTTCAATAAGATCATCACCTGCTATTATGATGTCATCAACATAAACAATCAAATAGTAACTCCCTTTGAAGTGGAGTGTTTAATGAATAAAGTATGATCTCATTGACTTTGTCGATATCCCATTGAAATCATGGCTTTTATGAACCTTTTGAACCAGACTTTGGGTGATTGTTTTAAGCCATAGAGTGCTTTTTTTAGTTTGCAGACTTGGTTGGGAGGAAGAGAGTGGCTGAATCTTAGTGGTAGATCAATAAAAACCTCTTCTTCCAACTCTCCATGTAAGAAAGCATTCTTTACATCATATTGATGCGTACACCATCCAAAATTAGCCAATAAAGAAAATTTTTTTCAAATGGTGTTCATCTCAGCAACTGGAGCAAACATCTCTTGTGTATATCCCAAATATTTGTGTATATCCTTTTGCAACCAACCTGACTTTATACCTTTCTAGGCTACCATCAACTTTATATTTCAGGGCATAAACCCACTTACACCCCACTGTTTTTTTCTTTTGGTAACTCAACTATTTCTCATATTTGATTATTCTCTAGTGCATTCATCTCTTCTTTTAAGACAGTTTTCAATTCTCTTTTGTTAAAGCCTCATGCAAGGTTTTCAGAATAGGTATGGTATTTATTTTTAAGAGAAATACTCTGTGTGATGGTGAGAATTTTTGGAAGGACATAAAATTAGCTATAGGATATAAAAGATTTTTCTTGCATTCTCTTATTTCTTTTCTAATAGCAATTGGTTGATCAAGGTCATTAATATCAGGAGTAGATGAAGATGGAAAAGAAAGTAGATCAAGGTTATTAACATTAGGGAGCATATAAAGATGGATGAGAAAGTTCATTACCCTACTTTAGTTCAGATTCTTGAGCTTGCAAGAGTGTTTGGTCAGGCTATATCCTTCTTCTATATACCCGAAGAGGTCGAGTAGCAGTAGTTTCTAACTGTAAAGATTCTTTTGTAAGATTTGGAGACTCAATCAGATTGGTTTCTGGTTGTAAAGATTCAAGATTCGGAGACTCAACATTTGTAACCTTTTTGTGTGATGACACATCCTATAAAAACACATTTGAGAGCTCTAGGATCAAGTTTGCTTCGTTAATGTTTGATGCAACCATATTATTCAAGTGTATATCAATGAGAGGACCTATCACTTTGGCATGACACAACTTTCATTTAAATCCCGACGATTAATTGAGTTTTGAAGTTTGCATGTAAATAAATTCATGAAAATTTATACTCTTTATCCTTCTTGAGTGTATTCTTGTTTATAATGCATATATTCTTGGATATTGATGGGAGATTAGGAGATTAGTCATAGTGATTTGATTTGATTTAATTTCAATTTGATTTTACCTATCCTTTCTCGAGGACGAGCAAAAGTTAAATGTGGTGGTATTTGATGCAACCATATTATTCGATAGTTTCAGCCACATTTAACTAGTGTTTTGCCTATGTTATATATATAAAATGCCTTGATATTCTTTGTTTTATGTTTTGAAGGCACTTTTGGATGAAAGATGCAAAAAGGAGTAAATTGGAGGTAATTGGTAGATTAGACTTTCAGTCGATGTTTTGTGCAGAGCGTGAGCTCTAGAGGTCGAAATGAAGTGATTCTAGTGGCATTAAAAATCTAACATCCATACATTTCTGGGCCTCTAAGGCAAGAAAATAAAATAAGAAAGAGCATGGAAATTGCAGCCTTCAAAGTCAAATCTCGCAATCTGCCAATGTTGACCTTCGACCATTCCAACTTGAATATCTGGAGCTATAGAAGTCCATTTGATGAAAAATCAATTTTTTTAGATTCCTGACTCAAAGACCTATCAACGCTCCAAATTTTAGACAAAAAATATTTTATATGAGGGAGATATGATTTTTCAAATATGACAACTTAATTCTGCCAGCAAACAGGTTTCATGAAGAAACGAGTTCAAATTACGTTCCGAAGCATCTAAACCGACATCCAAGTTTTTATTTAAAAAATTTAGCTCTTTTAAGTCAAAGCTTGAAGATTCCATGCAAGGCTATTTCTCTTTTTCAGGAAAATAGTTATTGAAGTACTTAAATGTAAACTGTCTACTTAAGGGAAGACTATTTTGTAAAATAGAGACTAGGGTTTTCTAGGATATAAAAAGAATGAGAGAAGAGAAGGGGGGAGCCAGCCAAGAAGAGAAAAACACCCCCTTCCTCTAAGAAACCTGAAATCATGCATTCCTCCTTTTTGATTAGTTGTTCAACAAACATGCAAGGCTAAACTCTTTTTCTTGGTTGTAAGGACACGAAAACCTTCGGATTTCAAGAACTATGAGATTTATTTTACCTTTTCTTTCTAGTTTACATGATGAATATGTTTGTTCTCTTATGCTTATTTTTTCTATGATTATTTATTTTAATTGCTAGATCGGACTCTAAGTTATTATTGTAGACAATCTATTGCTAAATTTGATATCAAAACCGGAATTGTGGTATATGAACTTGTGAAGTAACTGAGTTTAATAATTGTGGCGGGTCTACATTATTAATCTTAGGGAGAACATTCAATCAAATCAAACATAGACCGCGGACAGTTATGTTTTCTTGATTAATCAACTTATCTAGTTCTTAAGGCTACCATTGAATTAAATTACTAGTGCAGACACTGTGGTTGTTTGATGGTTAAGGTTAGTTATACGGCTGATCCGTTAACTAACTAATGTTAAGAAAAGATAAATATTCAGAATATAAATTGATGTTTCATTTCCATGATCAGTTTTGATTTCTATAGGTGGACGTTTAATTGCGACCAAGGTTTATTCTCTTGATTATTTTCTGATTTTATTTAATTTCGCTTGATAGTTTTCTGTTTTCTTTTGCTTTAGCCTAGATAACTTCACAACCCCCTAGTTGCATATCATACAACATAAAAATTTGACTTGAACCTTCCTCGTGGGATCGACCCCTTACTTGCTCTATACTATCTTGTGTGTTGTGTTTTAATCCAGGGTAATTAATTTGTGCGACCGCGACATCGGAACAATGTTTATGAATGAACATAGGTGACACCTAAAAATCCTTGGGGGGATTTTAGAATAATAATTATTTTTTAGAAAGAATTCTGAAAAATAGTTTAAGGGACTTTTGAAACCAATAACTCTTGAAGGTATTCGATTTATCAAATAAGTAGAGGTTAAAACAGCTTCTCCCCAATAATTTTTTGGAACTTGATTTTGGAAAAGTAATGCTCGAGTAGTTTCAAGGAGATGTCTATTTTTTCGCTCTGCTAACCTATTTTGCTGGGGAGTATTAACACAAAATGATTGATGAATAATCCCTTTTTTATCAAAGTATGGTGATAAAATATGATTAAAGTAGTCCCTAGCATTATTTGTTCTAATACCCTTAATGCTAATCCCAAATTGATTCTTTATCATATTAGTAAATATTGGAAAGATATGACTCTCATCGGATTTTCTTTTAAGAAGGTAAACTTAAGTCATTTGGGTGTAATAATCAATAAACATCACAAAGTCTTTTGCTCCTGAAATATTAGGAATTTTATATGGTCCCTATATATCAGAGTGAATTATAGTAAATGGAGACAAAGATCTTGAATCACTTAGAAGAAAAGACACTCTATGGTGCTTTGTAAATTCACAAATTTCACAATGAAATTGTTCAATGTCAAATTTTTTAAATAAAGATGAAAACATTTTCTTAAGAGTCTTAAAAGAGGGATGTCCTAAATGACGATGATGATTCCAAACATCATCTTTATTAGAATTGACTGAAATGAATGGTAGAGGAGAATGATTACTACTACTGCTTTGTATTCCAAGTATGTACAACCCGTCCTTAACTCTTGCTTGCCCAATCATCCTCCCTGTAGCTAGGTCTTGAAATATGCAGTGATCAAGAAAGAAAGTTACACTACAATTTATGTCTTTGATTAATTTTGGGATGGATAACAGATTTGTAATAAGATTAGGAACATGTAGCACTCTTTTAAGAGGCAGTGAGGGACTGTCCTTTGGCCTGCAACTGTGGTTAGAGATCCATCAACCATTGTGATTTTTTTACTGCAAGGACAAGGTTGATAGGATATGAAAAAACCTGCAGAATAGGTCATGTGATATGTTGTACCTGAGTCAATGACCCAGGTGCTAGAATAGTCTTTGTTTGAGGCACTAAAGACATGAGAAATTGGAATTTTACCATTTTCAGCAAGAGAGCATGGACTAGATGGTTTCTCCATTATGCTGAGTAGAGTTCTTAGGCTTGCAATCTCCTCTTTGTTGAACCCCCCACCTCTAGTGTGTTGAATTCACGGGCTGGCTCTTTAGAGTTTGTCAAGTGTGCTTGTCCTCTTGACTGGTTCTATTTGTATCCTTCATTTTGCCCCTATCCTTGGTGGTTTTCAATGGAGTTTCCAGCAGGTTTCCTTTATATGACCTGTTCTCTTGCAGTAGTTACATAATTGATTATCTTTAGAGAATTTTTTCTTTTTAGTTTTCACCATTTTTGCAACATTCATAGCATCATTTGGGTTCTTGCTACTACTTATCATCATAGTAGACCCTTCGGTATTAGGAACATCAAGCATAACAGTTCTCCTCCCTTTTTCAACTCTTATCAACGGGAATACGTCATTGAGTGAAGGTAAGGATTCCTTTCCAAGTATATGGGCTCGCACCTGATCAAACAGTATGTTGAGTCTTCAAGAAATCCAAAGATCCTCTTTCTTTCCACATAATTCTTTAGAATTACAACATCATCCTACACTGCATCTTAAAATCCTGATAATAATCCAATTCCAACCAGAAACGTTTTACAGTAATAACCATCATAATACCTTGTTTGGTCATTGAGAGCTTTATATCTTATGTATTAACGCAACATCCTTCACTTTGGAATATGTCTGTCTCATTACTTCCCAAATATCCTTTGTTATGGTGAACATGTAAGGTCCACAAACCTCTGACATCATAGAGTTCCATAGACATGACATAATCATAGTCTTCTTTATCACAGAGTGTAAACTTTAGGTCTTCTGGACTAGGAGGATTGTCCATCAAATGGTTGATCTTTCCTTTTTCCTTTAAGAAAGGTTTTCACTATCTATAACCACTTCAAATAATTTCTTCCATTCAACTGATAGTACAATTGTAAATTTTGGAGTTCTCCTGTTGTTTGGTTAATTTGGGTTTCTTTTGTAGTGCTTTCAAACATGCTTCAGAATTGGGCAGGTTTACTAGGTTAGACAACCAGAAATGTTAGGACAGGGTCGGAAAGGAAGTAGGGTTTTTTTTTCTTTAGAACTTTGAACTGGGCTTTGATATCATATGGAGAATTCTTTATCTCTATTTTTCTCATTTATTTCAGAAGGAATTCATGAATATATACAACATCTACGAGTCTAATTTAGGAAGGCTATTAACTACACATAAATAGGTATTACTCCTATATTCTAATTCAAAGGGAAAGAATATCTGACTTTCTGTTTTTATCTCCTACAAATCAGGTCCAAATCAACCTTAATTCTTTCAGAATCTTTAACAGGAGGAGACCCTTACAATCAACATTAATATTGATGGACAATATCTCCTTACCCAACATTTAACATTGAGGATATCACATGCTTATGGAAGATGATCCTATGCTATTCTATACACTATTAATATCGATGGGATCATCCCTTATTATCAACATTAATATTGATTTGACATAGGGATGAGACCCTTTAGAGGACTTTTTAACCTACTAAAAAGTAGGGAGGTGATGATCCTAGATTCTCACTTTGAGTATTTGTTCCTGAAGAAAGACCTGACTAATGGGGAGGGTTAGGATTGACAGGGTGCCAAACCCACATATGTTTAAGCCCGACATGTAGACGAGTTTAAGGGGTTGGGTTTGGCAGGGTGCCAAACCCACAAGCGCTTGGGCCTGACGCATAGCCGAGCCCAAGGGGGATTGGGTCTAGCAAGGTGCTAGACCCATTTGTGCTTTGGGCATGTAACCAAAAGAGGAAGGGCGATATCTTTGCCTAATCTTTTTATCTTGGGCCCTGGCCTTTTACTGACCTTCTCTTTTGCCTTGGCCCCTTCTAGTCATAGGTTTTCATGAAAAAAGGTCTTTTAGTATAAAATATGTTGATCCATCAGTGGCCCTCTAAATCTTGGTGTATTTAATATGCGATGAGTTTTAAAGTTTTTCTCTCTAATTGAGAGATCTTTTTACATTTCTCATGTGTTTTGTCTTTCCAAAGTAGAATTGCTGTGAGGCTAGTTATCACTTTCTTATTGGAGGTGATCTTTCTTGATAATCGAAAAGACATCTCCCTTTTAATGTAGCAACTAAAAAGTTCTATAAGGATCCGTAAAGATATAATGGGTCACTCATCTAATGGTGGGGGTAACGATCCTTAATTTTTATAACCTTAGTCGTTTATTCCCTTTTTTTCATTTAGCTTTTCGTAGCCTTTTATTAGTTTATTTTTGGAGTTTTTCTTCAAGTAAGTTTTATCTCTTTTATCTTCCATTCTTTTAATTTTTTTCTCTATTGGAATGGACTCTTGAGGGGTCTTTAAGAGGGGGGGGAAATCATCCCAAACCCCTATGGATGACGCTCCTAGCACCTTGCATGTTGGGGACGTGGCTTTGGCCAATTGTCGGCAACCTGGAGCCTATGTGGCTCAGTTACCTTTTATAAAGGAAAAGATTAATGAGGAGACCCTAACTTCTTCTCGAGGGTGCTTCGAAGTCACAACCCCCTTGTGTATATACAAAAAAAGATATTTTTTCCAAATTTAGGGATTTATTAATGGTGTCTTTAGGTATTATAGGTTAGGTCCAAGACATTTGCACCTTGATGGATGGGTGATCTTGTCATCCTTTGAAAAGTTTCTTCAATTGGTTGTGAACCTTTTTAGGGCGTGTTACCATTCAATTACGGGCACCGATGATAATAACGACACTCGATGGTTCTTTACTTTTGCCAACAGACTTGATGGAGTCATAGGAAAGACTTTTAAGGGCAAGCCCACGTACCTGAAAAGATGGAGGAAGAGGTGATTGATTATAAGGTACAATGAGACAGTTAGTCCTCGGGGATGTATTTACCAAATCTGGGGCTTCTCCTATCGCTAGAAGGTACCTTCTTGTGAAGTGAATAGCAGGCCCTATTGGAGCCCTGATGAGGAGGTAGCACTTGTGCTATTAACTTCTACCTTGATAGAGTATGGAGTCAATAGAATGGCCAAAGGGGAATATCTAACCTCGTTGCAAAGTATACAACTTTTTCTTCTTCTGTATTTATTCTACCGAGAATTACTTTTGATTTTGTTTTTGTATAAGCTTGTTAGCCAAGGGGGAGGAGAGAGTTCTACTAGATCATTGAAAAAGAGTTTATCTTCATCAACAGAGGCATTCTCTCTTATTGAAGAAAGAACATAGCATGATCCAATTTTTATGGACGAGCTCCTTACTTTTAAGGGCCTAACTTTCAAGAAAGTGATGGTGGGGGCCCACATTCCTATCGAGACAGAGGCTGGAGGGAGTTGTATCCCCGAGCCAGGAGTCACACTGATTTGACTCCCCTAGAAGTGATTACGAGCGCTACTGATTATTTTAAAAGAAAGAGGGTCTCCACCCTAGAAGGGTAAGCATTCAGTCCTTAGTAATGAAGGCGTATATCCCTCCGTCTTCATTCTTTGTTATGGTCATCGAGGCCACATCCATAGAGTCCTTCCTTTAAGGGTCAAGGGGTTAAGGATGTGCTTTTCTCCTTAGCACTTGATCATGCCCCTTTCACCTTTCCTACTCTAAATGAGAAAGAGAAGTGAGTTATGAAGGTTGTCGTTGGCGAGAGGTCCTTGAGGTGGTGAAGCAGCTGAAGAGGGTTTTTACCATCCCCTCAGATATCCTCTAGATGTCCAATAAGAGCTACCACCGCCATTTAGCTTTAACTATCCAAATGACTTTTAATGTAAGGAAATCCTTTTTCTATATTTTCTTCTTGTGTGTTCTTTTTCTGACTTTTTATCTTTTGTATAATTTTATGGTATACACCCATTCTAAGAGGCACTGAGTGATCGAGAAGAGGCAAGTGAGGGATGTCATTGCTAGGCATAAAATAGGTCAGACTGCTATTCACAAGCTTTAGGAAGGGAAAAATGTTATGGAGGTCGAACTGTGGGATATAAAGATGTCCTATGCTTCCTTGATAGGTGAGATGTAGGAGGCTAACCTTCATTGAGGCTCCTTTGAGTAGCGGTTGCAAGAGGCCCTCCATGAAGTTTCTCCTTTGAGGTGGACTATTACGAAGTTGAGAGCATCCAAGGATGCTCTATGTCTGGAGCTCCAAGTTGCTAAAAAAGAGCTAAAAAAGTCTTTGGCAAAGCTGTAAGGATTGAAGAATTTTGTTAAGGACTTCTAAGATTTTTTCAGAGGGTTAATGATTTTATCCGATGTGGTTAGGGACAAGATTTTCTTGGCCATATGAAACCTATACTTCTTCAACTACTCCAAAGGAATGCAAGTGGACTTCAGTGCTGCCTTCCTCCCCGTCCCCATGCCTGATTTTGAGTTTGTATTTCCTGTTAGGGTTGTCACTGCCAATCAAGGAGAGTATTTGGTAGAGGAACCTGGGCTAGACCTTTGAGCTTCCTTGTACACATTACACACACACACACACACACACAACACACACTTCGGTCTTGTCGGTCTTGTGGGGTTGATGTTTATACCTATCATTCATATAATAAGAATTTATTTTTGATGAAAATTTCCTTTGCTACTTTGTATGGCCTTGGAACCTTGGTGTAAAAAAGTCTTCTTGAATCTAACTCCACCTTTATGGCTAAATGTTTATTACACCCTGGTATGATCCCTCCTTACCTGGGACCGAGAAGAGTCTTGGGTCGCAAGTATAGTTTTGGGTGATCAAAAAGTTTATGAGGAGATTAAAAGTTATGTGTGGATCCATGTCTTCTTTGGCATTTATGATTCCCATCCTTGAAGGGTGTGGAGGTCACCAGGGAGATTATACATGTCCCCTCCAAGGTAAAATATGTAATCGCACCAGGAAAATAGTTGAACCTTTCTAAGTCAAATGTGCAATTGTACTAGAGAGACATGGTTTATCCCGTCCTTGAAAGGTTGTGGGGCAATTGTCATAGGGAGATTGTATATATTCCTTTTTGTTAATGACATTATCGATCTTATCCTTGAAGGTTGTGTGAATACACCATAAAGACCACGCCTACCCTTTTCAAGTTAAGTTTTGCAATCGCATTAGAGAGACAATTGAACCCTTCCAAGGCAAATATGTAATCGAACTAGGGAGACATGGTTATCCTATCCTTGTAGGGCGATTGTGCTAGAGAAATTGTATCTATCCTTTTTTATTAATAACGTTGTCGATCCCATCCTTGGAGGATGTGCAAATACATTGGAGAGACCATGTATGTCCTCTCTAAGGTAACTTGTGCAATCGCTTTAGGGAGACATGGTTTATCCCGTCCTTGAAAGGTTGTGGGACGATTGCTACATTGATTTCTTCTTTGGGATTGGAATGGCCTTTGGGCATT
Organism: Populus trichocarpa; assembly: GCF_000002775.5. Taxonomy (NCBI): domain Eukaryota; kingdom Viridiplantae; phylum Streptophyta; class Magnoliopsida; order Malpighiales; family Salicaceae; genus Populus; species Populus trichocarpa. The sequence goes on along the minus strand of NC_037294.2, from coordinate 4,642,237 downwards.
CCCTGGGGAGATAAAAATCATATCAGATAGATGGATAATTTATACTTTATTGACTGTGATATAATTTTAAATGATCTAAGTGCCAGACATGTAGGAGACTTTTGCCCTTTGTATCTAGGAGGTGATATGTGCTGGCTTTAATTACCAATGTGATTTTGAAGAGGTCATCCCATTTTGAGGCCAACTTACCTCTACTTTCTTTATTATCGATTGCCTTTAATCTCCTAGCTTAAAAACTTTGTTTTTTTACCCTAATATTGTGATAATGGGTGATCCTGTGTTAGGAGGCCTCGTTCCTAATAGCGGCAATCAAACAAGTTTATATTAGGTGATTCAAGTTTTCTTTGAGGCCTAGATGATTTCCTTCAGAGGTGTAATAGGCCGTTAAATAATTTGAGCGTCCTATTTCAGTCGGGATTATTGCCTCAGTTCCATAGGCGAAGAGAAAATGAGTTTCCCTATAAAAGTCTTCTGGGTGGTTTGGTATGCCCACAAGATCTCATTAACCAGTTCCACCCATTTTGACTTAGCCCCCATTATTTTCTTCTTGAGTCCATTGAGTAGAATTTGATTAATGAGTTTGGCCAGGCTATCTGTCTAAGAATGAGATACTGAGAAGAACTGGTGATCGATATGGAGTCTCTAGCATTGTTCTTTCATTTTATGGTTGTTGAACTGTGTTCCATTGTCGATGATCAGGGTCCTTATGATTCCAAATCTGTAAATGATATTTTTCCATATGAAAGAGATGTTTGCCAAAGCTTCTACCTTTACCTTTTTAGTGAAGTAATTGATAGCTATTAGGATGAACTGTCTATTACCCATGGCTTTTAGGAAAGGGCCTAAGATGTCCATTCCTCACTAGGTGAATGGACATGGAGAAGATATAGTAGTGATCAAAGTAGAGGGTTGTCTAAAGATTGATGTGAACTTTTGACATGGATCACACCATTTTATCAATGTGGTAACATCGTTGAAGATTGTTGGCCAATAGAATCATTCTCTGGTAACTTAGGTTGCAAGAGTTTTAGGTTTGGTATGGAGATTACATCCTCCTTTATAAATCTCCCGCAGAACATATATACTTTTCACTAGGGACAAACATTTCAAAAAGAGGGCCTAAAAGGATCGCTTATACAATGTCCCCTTAATTATGCAGTATTCAATTACTCGTCTAGAGAGTCTGATAGTTTTGTTTCAGTCCAGGGGTAGCTTTCCCGGATGCAGATAATTTCTGATAGGTATTCTCTAATCATTTATCGTGTCAATATAGGTGATTATCAATCCTTATTCTATGCTTGGTTTCTCAAGAATTTCAATCCAGACTTCTAGAAGGAGGTCGGCTGAGTTAGAGCTTGCTAGCTTGAACATGAGGTCTGCTCTCATGTTTTCTTCTTTGAGAATTCAGGTGATCAAAATTTCCATGTCCCCTCCTCCCCGTAATAGGAACATTTAGACCTTCTAGAGATATCTTGTCGAGGCAGGGTCCCTGGTTTTGAAAAACCCCTTGGTATTGGCCTATTATCAACAGGGAATCACTGTAGACGTGGTAGAGGAAGGCTTCCACCAAACGTTCTGTTAGGAAAGCTTCATATTCTTTCATGTTATTGGTAGCCTGGAACTCGAAATGAATATCATATTCAAAGACTTGCCTATAGGGACTCTCAAGTACTATTCTAGTGTCACAACCTTTATAGTTGGAGGACCCATTGACATATAGTTCCCAATAGGGCACTGATGCCATGGACTTCGAGGGATCACCTATTAAATCTCTAATGTATGATGGTATGGGTCTTTGCTCCAAAAGGAGCATTCGACTATGAAATCTGGCAGGGCTTATCCTTTAATGGTAGGTCTAGATTGGTAAAGGAGCCCATACTCTCCTATTTTGATTGCCCATTTTACCAGTCATCCAAACATATTCAATTTGTGGAGTATTTGTTGCAATGGTTGATCCATTAGGACTATGATTTGGTGAGTCTGAAAGTAGGGTTTTAGCTTTCTAGAAGTACTTACCAAGGCTAAAACTATTTTTTCTGCTTTCAAATATCTGGTCTTAGCATCGATGAGGATCCAAATGGAGTAGTAAATTGGACGTTGGATACCTTCTTCCTCTCTAAATAACATTGCACTAATTGCATGATCGGAGGCCCCAAAGTAGAGGAACGAGTTCTCATACTATCTAGGTTGTGAAAAATTTTTAGGAGATGAGAGGTGTATCTTGAGCTCCTCAAAAGCCTTGTGGCATTATGGTGTCCACCCAAAATTAATTATGTTTTTGAAGGTTTTGAAGAAAGGTAGGTTATGTTTTCCCAGATTGGACATGAAGTGGTTCAAGGCAGCCAACCTTTCTATAAGACGTTGGACATTTTTTATTTTCTAAGGAGGGATTATGTCAAGAATTGCCTGAATTTTTTTAGGGTTTGATTTTATTCCTTTGTTGCTCACTAGGAAACCCAGAAATCTTCCCACTTTGATGGTGAAAACACATTTGGCTGGATTCAACTTCATCTGGCAGCTACTTAGAATGGAAAAAACTTCTTCCAGATCCTTTAGGTGTTGTTCAAAAGTTATGCTTTTTACTACCATGTCATCTATATAAGCCTTCATATTCTTCCCAATTTGGTGCTTGAAGACTTTGTTAACCATCCGTTGGTATGTGGCTCCCGTATGCTTTAAAACAAAATGCATGACGTGATAACAGAAAGTCTTTTTTTCATAAAAAAAAGGAGGTTTTTTCTTCATCCTACGGGTGCATAGGGATTTGGTGGTATCCGAAGCTGACGTTCAAGGAGATCAAGAACTCGAATCTTATCATTAAGTCTACCAATCTGTCAATCTTTAGAAGGAGAAATTGTCTTTTGGGTAAACTTTGTTCAAGTTTATGAAGTCCACACATATCTCCATTTACTTGTGCTCTTTTTTACCATCATCATATTAGCCTCAATCCGGGTACATGACCTCTTCTGTGAAACTAGTAGCTCATAGTTTATCTACTTCAATAGTTATCACCTGTCGCATTTCTCCTCTAAAGTTTCTCTTTTTTTTCTAGATAGATAGGTGATTTGGATTAACCTGGATTTTATAGATGCCTATATCTAATTTGATCCCTAGCATATTTGAGGTGCGGAAGGCAAAATCACATTTGTGGGCAGAAAAGAGATCAGCCAGTGATTGCCATTCAAGTGGATCTAGGGTGCAGCCCACCTTAGTGCGTGCCCCTTCCTGCCCCAAAGATACCTCTTTTAATTCTTCTATGGCCTCCATTTTGACTTCTATTATTTCCTTCAAGGACCTCTATTGGTCCGTAACCAAGGCATTCTTGCTCTTTAGCCACGATGACGAGCAATGTCTGGAGGTTCCTTGATTTCCCCTTATCGTGGCCACTCCCTCTTGGGTCAGGAACTTCAAGACCAACTGCCGTGTGCTGATGATGGCATTGATATGGTAAAGGATAGGTCTCCTAATTATAACATTATATGTTAAATCCATGTCTATCACTTTAAAAGGATGTTAGAGGGTGACACATTTAGGGTATGTGCTTATCGTGACTGGTAGGTTAAGAGCAGCTTTGACTTATACTCCTAACCCTTTAATACCAATTAAGGGAGTTTTTACAGGGTCATCATTGAGGGATCTAACTTCATCTTCATCATCACATCTCTGCAGATGATGTTGACAAAGTTACCTGATTAGTACTTAAAAGTGCATTTTTAACAAGGTTTTATATCATCATTTTGCACTTGAAGTATCAATAACTCCTTAACTAGAGCATGTTTTATAATAATAAGTCTGATAATATAAGATACCTTTAATTTATGGTAAATGTTCATTTTAAATGCAGGCCTATCACATAAATCAAATGATTGATTTATGAGTTTAATTACTGAAATTGAGAAGACAAAGAGAGGGCTAAGCTTAGAAAAGAGATGCTGGTTGAATTCAAATTGGAACACCATTCGGTTATCGGATCATAACAGGAGCTATAGAACTTGGATTTAGGTCTGGTTTATATGGATAGAAAGCTAAGACATAGGTCTAAAACTTTCATGAAGAGTCTAAGATTCAAAAGGACCGTTTTCAAGTTCAAATTGTAAAAACAATAGAGAAGTCAGAATCTGTCTTGCAGCCCAGACACTATTTAGTGTTCAGTCCATATCTTGAGTTATAGAAGTCAAAATGACCTCATTCTTGTTTTGTTGGAAAGCTGAGACAATTTCCCAGAACTTTCATGAAGATTATCGGTTCAAATTCTAATGTTAACAATGACGTTTTCCGCAAACAAGAAGAAAAAGATTGTTACCAAGTCAAGAGGTGGCCACCCACTTAGCAATTAGTCATCAAATCAATAGTTCCGAATTTTGGTCGATAAAAGGAGGCATTTGTCATGCATTTAGGCATCTTGGTTTTCATATCAAGAACATATTCTTGCTTTCTTTGTATTTTTATAAAGTTTAAGTTTTGCTTTAATTAATCTCTTGTTTATGCTTTTCATCATAACTATGTTCTTATCTAGTTTATTTATGTTTCTCTTCTTCACAATGTTTAGCTAAGTTTATTATGTTAAGGTGAAAAGGTTTCACTAATGGTGTTAGAATAGGTATAATGTAAACTTAACATGGACTTTAATGTTTGATACTAACATGTTTTGTGTTTGTTATCTTATTCACTCTTAATACTTTGCTTGTTAAATGGTTAATCTAGATTTGTGTTGTATAACCTTTAGTACAACAAATACTTGACACTTCCATAGCCTACTGTATGGTATAACCGATACTTTTGCTATGAAAGGAACTTGATTTGTTGTTAACATAAATTAACATCATGTATACCTGACAACATTTACAAGTATTAACATTATTCGATTGGAACCTCCTTTTTGTGTGGTTTTCAGTTGAGTAATAAAAAAAGTTTATACTATACTTATTTGAAATACCATTAGTGGATCCTCTAACCTTGATAATTTTTTTATCCTTATTTAATCCTTACATCAATATCCCATAAAATTCTCATAAACTCTTTGTTTTATTAAATATATATATTATTTGTAATTTATATAGTTCACCTCCCTGTGGTTCGATCCCGGTCTTGCCGGGTTATTTATTACTTTGACACTCCTGCACTTGGGATAAGACATCAATCTTTTGATCGTGTCAAGTTCTTGGCGTCGTTGTCGGGGAGGTAAATTCCTATATAAATTATAATATTTATTTTATTTTCTCTTTTCACTTTTCTTGTATCTAATTTTTGTTTCTTTTTCTTTTGTTTTCTTCTTCATTTTATTCTCTTCCTACACGTGCATGAGAGTTTGGTCACGTACATTAAGTGGTAGACTTTGTAGGGTATCCTCATCATTTTCAGAAAAATATGGCCGAAAAAGATATCCAGTCTCTTCATAATGAGAATAATCGAGTTAGAACATTTAGAAACCACATGAATCCTACAAGAACAAGTGCACCCTCATGTATAGTTTTCTCTCCTGATGCATCTCACTTCAATTTTAAGTCAGAAATTATTCAACTTTTACCTTCTTGTCATGGCTTAGATCTAGAAAATTCATACTTGCATTTGAGAGAATTTGAAGAAGTTCGTAACACTTATAATGACTTAAATTGTAGCATGAATACTATTAGATTAAAGCTTTTTTCTTTTTCATTAAAAGATAAAGCTAAAACATGACTACAAAATTTAAGACCAGGATCCTAGTTTGATTCTGTGAATTTTTTTTTTGTTTATTAGGTTGGTAAATTAGTTTTTAGAGGATTTTTAAGGTGTTTTTAGGTTAAAATTGGTGGTAAATGAGTTTTTATGGTAAAAAATATGTTGCCCTGATTTTTCAGCCACCATAATGGTGGCCAAGATCTGGGCAAATAAACAATATATTGTCTACCTCAACAAACGACATGTTATCTGATTACTTTTTTAAGAAAAAATAGGGGTGGAAGACAGATCATCTTCCCTTTAAAAAGATAAAAAAAAAAAAGGCCAAGGTGCTCGACCCTAGGCTTTTTTTTTATGCCCACATACGCTAGGGCACCAAGCCCATGTTGTCTAAGCTTATTTATTTGTTATTTTATATTTAAGTGAAAATAAATTTAAGAAAAAATATGTATTAAACATAGTTGAGTTCATGATCCAGATTGCAGGTTTGATAGATTAAGCCACAACGTCCATGTGAAAATGTATTAAATGTATTTTTTTTCTTTTTTATTGTTTAATGCATTTTTGGTCCCTCAATTTAAAAAAAAAATAATTTCACCATTTGTTATCAAGTATCTTTTTATTTAAATTTAAATAAAAAAAATATAATTTAACTCTTTGTTATCAATTATCTATTTATGTGAACTTAAAATAAAAAAAATATTTTTTTTTGTTATTTAGCTTAAAACAATTAGGCTTTATTTTGCTATCTGAGTCCCATGCATGACCCAACTATTTTTTCTTTTAAAAAACTATTTCATACAAAAAAATTTGCATGTGCTTTATTGTTTTATAATTAAATGAGAACTAACATCTAGTATTAAAAAAAATTTAAATCCAATGACATGCATGACTTGGATCGTAAGTTTGATTGATTAAGTCAAAAAAAATTGTAAGTTGTGATTAGTACTTAAGTGGTCACATACATTAAGTGGTAGACTTTGTAGGCTATCCTCATTATTTTTAGAAAACATGGCCGAAGAGGATAATCAGTCGCTTCATAATGAGAATAATGAAAATAATCGAGTTAGAACACTTAGAGACCACATGAATCCTACAAGAACAAGTGCACCCTCATGTATAGTTTTCCCTCCTGATGTGTCTCACTTTAATTTTAAGCCAGACATTATTCAACTTTTACCTTCTTTTCATGGCTTAGATCTAGAAAATTCATACTTGCATTTGAGAGAATTTGAAGAAGTTTGAAACACTTATAATGACTCAAATTGTAGCATGAAGACCATTAGATTAAAGCTTTTTTCTTTTTCATTAAAAGATAAAGCTAAAACATGGCTACAAAATTTGAAATCAGGATCCATTCGTGCTTGGGATGAAATGCAACAACAATTTTTAAAGAAGTTTTTTTCGTCTCATAGAACAAACTCTTTCAAAAGACAAATCATCACTTTCACTAAAAAACCAGGAGAAACATTTTACCAATGTTGGGATAGGTATTGAGACTTGCTTAATACTTGCCCTCATCATGGTTTTGAAACATGGAGATTGGTTTCACATTTTTATGAAGGGTTAACACCTAAAGATAGACAAATGGTGGAATTGATGTGCAATGGAACTTTTGATGTGCAAGGGTTAACACCTAATGAAGCAATTGAGTACTTAGACTTGCTAGCTGAAAATGCTCAAAATTGAGACACTACAGGCACTTATGAGGCACCAAGTAAAACTCAACCTCATACATCTAGTGGAGGAATGTACAACCTTAGAGAAGATCATGACCTCCAAGCCAAGTTTGCATCTTTAGCTAGAAAAGTCGAGGCACTAGAATTGAAAAGGAGTGGTCAATTAAAATATGTTCAAGACATTGTGTGTCAAATCTGTGAAATCAATGAACACTCAATCAATGACTGTCCAACTTTGCCTTCTTTCAAGGAATGCCTCCATGAACAAGCCCATGATTTAAACAGTTTCCAAAGGCCCAATCATAACCCATACTCGCAAACATACAACCCTGGTTGGAGAAATCACCCAAATTTCAGTTGGAAGAGTGATAACAATAATGCACAAACTTCACAGCCACCGTTTCAAGCACACCATAATTTTCAAAATTCTCATGGATTTGTACCTCCTTATGCTCCCTCTCCTAGAAGAAATATTGAGGAAACATTGCATGCATTCATTGAAAAGCAAGAGACAATTAACACTCAACTTACTCAAAGCATGACATATTTTAAAGATACTCTTGCAAAATTCACATCTGCTCTCAGTTTTCAGGAGAAAGGTAAGTTTCCGTTTCAACCACAGCAAAATCCCAAAGGGCAATACAATTCAAGTGCGAGTAGCTCTGGACGCCAACACATGGATCAAGTCCAATTAGTCATTACTCTCCACAGTGGTAAGGTTATTGAAAAACTCATTCTTGAACCTTGTGAGAAAGATGATGAGTCAATCTCTAAGGGTAAGAAAGGGGTTAAACCTGAACATTGCAAAGAAAAGACTGATTCCCCCACCAATACTTCCATTTCCTCATGCAATGACCAAACAAAGGAAAGTCAATCACAATTCTGAAATCTTTGAAACTTTCAAACAGGAAGAAATCAAGGATGAAAAATGCACCGAAAATGTTATCGAGGATCATTTGTCAAAATTGATAATAGATTTGACATCTGACATCACACCAATTGATGATTACTTTCTTGATGAATCTTCACTTTCTATTGCTTCAATACCTTAGTCTACTAATATTGACAATTTTCTTGCTTCAGGATTTTTGCTAGCTCATTTGGATACCCAAGATAAAAGAAAGTTTTTGAGCGATGTGCAGAACTTTTATTGGGATGACCCTTACTTATTCAAATATTATCCTGATCAAATATTTCAAAAATATATTCCCGAAAATGAGGTAAGTAGTGTCATTAAACTTTGTCATTCTGAGGCATGTGGGGGTCATTTCTCATAAAAAAAGACAGCTGCAAAAATCTTACAATGTGGATTTTATTGGCCTACCATGTTCAAGGACACACATACGTTCTGCAAAACCTGTGAAAATTGTCAAAAGTTAGGATTTATTTCAAAACATAAAGAGTCCTTAGATAATCTTCTATTGATTCTTGGGACGTACCTTAATAGAGATGTGCATCGTGCAATTCATGATTTATGGCCTCATTTCCGTAAAGAACATGCTCGACATAGTCTTGGGAATCTAACTAAAGAAGACCTTGTTTGCTAGTTTTTAAGAAAACTAAATGGGAAGCTTATCCTCGACCCATAAAGGGCGTTTAAGCCGTTCTTGGATGTAAAACCAAGGGAAGATGTGAGCCATAATCACAACTACCTGTACATACACATGTTTTGACCAAAAATAAAAAGAGAAACAGTGAAACTCCAGCTGGCCTACATGTAAGTGGTATGATTGCATTTTTAATTTCTCATCTATAAAATCTTCTCTTCCTTCCCTTCATTTCTACTTAACCCATACATTCAAGAGATATAGAAGTGTGTAGAAATGACAGGTTCCTCAAGTCATCAAATATGAAATATTTGTGTTTTCGGTAGATCCAGTCCTGGGAAAGAAAAATAGTTTTTAGAATCAGCAAATCATCTTGGTCAGGTACTAGCTGAGAGAAAGATTCATTTAGTGTATGGGGGAGGCAGCCTTGGGTTAATAGGGGTGAGTCAATAGCTGTATTTTTAGGAGGTAGTCAAGTTTTAGGGTCGTCCCCAAAGCTTTAGCAAAAGGGGACATCATTGGAAAAATAAGTGGAGAGGAACTACATGTCTCCACAATGTTTGATCGAATGAATACAATGTTTAACCATGCTGACGCCTTCATTGCCTTACCAGGTGGTCTGGGCACATTGAAAAATATCTTTCATATTTTCTCTTGGGCCCAACTGCACATTCACTATAAAGCTATAAGTTTGTTAAATGTTAAAGTTTTTATGATAATTTGTTGTCTTTTCTTGATCAAGCTGCGGAACAGAAATTTCTAACATCTTCGGCATGACAAATCATAATCTCTGCTGCTACTACTGAACAATTGATTGACCAACTACAATCTTTCATCCCTATATTGATCCCTCCATGAGTCGCATAAATTGGTCAGCTATAGAAAGCCATAAAAAGCTTAGATTGGATTTGAGCCTTCTTTTGTGAAACCTTGTGTCTTTTGATTTTATTAATAACATATTATTTTGTTTTGTTATTTCTTATATTTGTTTAAGTGTGTTTCAGGTTTGTCAGTGTTCGTTGTTTCAGGTGATGTCTTATATACTTTATCCTTCTACCTTAAGACATTGAGGACAATGTCTCGTTTTGGTTGGGAGGGAGGGTAGTAGTTGACATAAAAAAAAACCTAACTTACTAACTGTTTTTTTTTTCTATTATTAAAACCATTTGACAAAACTGTTATTAGGATGGCAGAGTAAAGAGGAATTTTATTGACTCTTGAGACGCATCTTAGTAAATATTCTTATCAAGGTCTATCAAAATACCTCTTGAAATATTCAGGTTTACAAACTCTCGCATTGTTATCACTTGATTCTGCTCATATACTCATTTAACAAGTATTCTTAAACCTTCATTTTCACACACACACACTTTAACATATGATTGTGGGTTGCACATTGGATTATTACATTATTTATGTTCTTTTGTTAAAGGTAACAACTAAGGGAAAGGGATAGTATATAATTTGCAAAAAAAAATGATAATATTGATGATAATAAAAACATAGATAAGTTTGGTTTTGTAGCCTCCCTAACCTAAGCAATTAAGCCCGAATGGGTGTTTTAACACCTAATACCCTAAAGTCAACTAACTTGGGAGCTATTGGTCTAGTGCTTGTTACATGGGTTAAAGAGAAAAGCTTAAGGGAATAAAACATTGCACTATCTACATATCATTATCTGCAACCCGAGTTACTAAGCTCGTAGGGGTGTCTCAACACCTAAAGCCCTAAGATCAACTAGTCTGGGAGTTATTAGTCGAAAGCTCGTTACATGAGTTAAAGATGCATTGTGTTTTAAGTTATATGTATATATATTTAGAAAAAAAGAAGATAATAATCTCAACCCAAGGAAGTTAACCTTAGAAAAACATTAGAACAAAATATTATTTTCTTCTAATAAAAGCCTCATCATCTATGTTTTCATACATTGAGCACATAAAAAGAAGGTTTATTAATATCTTGTTTCAATAGTATGAAGCATATAAATAAATCTAATAAGAGTTTGTTTATTTAGATAGATTAATGGAAGTTGAATGATGAATACCTTGCTTTTGGATTTTGTACTTTTTTTTTCTATTTTAACACTTTCATTGCTAGGGACTAGTAATAAGCTGGTTGGGGGGTGTGATTAGTACTTAAAAGTGTATTTTTATCAAGGTTTTATATCATCATTTTGCACTTGAAGTATCAATAATTCCTTAACTAGAGCATGTTTTATAATAACAAGTCTGATAATATAAGATACCTTTAATTTATGGTAAATATTCATTTTAAATGCAGGTTAATCACATAAATCAAAGGGTTGATTGATGAGTTTAATTACTAAAATTGAGAAGACAAAGAGAGGGCTAAGCTTAGAAAAGAGATGCTGGTTGAATTCAAATTGGAACACCATTCGGTTATTGGATCATAACGGGAGCTGTAGAACTTGGATTTAGGTCTGGTTTACATGGATAGAAAGCTAAGACATAGGCCTAAAACTTTCATGAAGAGTCCAAGATTCAAAAAGAGCGTTTTCAAGTTCAAATTATAGCAACAATAGAGAAGTCAGAATCTATCCTGCAGCCCAGACATTGTTCAATGTTCAGCCCATATCTTGAGTTATAGAAATCAAAATGACATCATTCTTGTTTTGTTAGAAAGCTGAGACAATTTTCCAGAACTTTCATGAGGATAATCTATTCAAATTCTGATGTTAGCAATGACGTTTTCTGCAGACAAGAAGATAAGGATTGTTACCAAGTCAAGAGGTTGTCACTCACTCAACAATTAGTCATCAAATCAATAGTTCTGAATTTTGGCCTATAAAAGGAGGCATTTGCCATGCATTTAGGCATCTTGGTTTTCAGATCAAGATCATATTCTTACTTTCTTTGTATTTTTGTAAAGTTTAAGTGTTGAGTAGTTCCACAAAGATCTTGTTTCGGGAGTTTCCTAGTTCCACAAAGATCTTTAATGAGTTGCAATATAATCTCCAAATGTGGCGATGTAAACAGCCTCGTTGGTTAAATCAATTTATCCGTTTAACTTTCACGTAAAGGGTAAATGGAGAATTTTTTTTTTTTACATTGAGTTCACCAAAATTTCCAGTCTCCCTTATACCGGGAGGTCCTAAGGTATCAACAATATACCCTGCACGCATTTATAATCACATCCCACCCATAAAGACATCCATAATTGGTCCAATTCAACCATTTAATTTATTCGAGAACATACTTAGGACAAAACTTCATACTCAATCTCCATCTCATATCACATGCATAAATTAGTAGTTAAGAGAACCTTCCAAGTGCTGAAATTTCATATATAAACACAACACAGTTTAGCATTGTAAACATAAACTAGTACATTATAATATCCCAAGCATATATTGATACATATAATATTACAAACACAAAATAATACAAGGAGTATACTATTATATTCATGTTACATGTTTACTGCATAAAAAAATTACATGAATAATCTTTAAGTTCCTAACTTAAACAAAAAGGGATCAAAGAACCTAAATTCTACTCCTGACGTGAATGGGAGGGACCTGCAAAACATAAATTTTTCATATAATTAAAAAAAAATACAACCAATTTCACGGAAGAAAAATTATACAACACATCTACCTATTTAAGTCATATGCAATTCTATACACCACAACTAACCCCTTTTAAGGATTAGCAAATTTGTTTCCTTTAACTATGCCCCTTTTTTTTTGTAATCCAAGCTCTGATCGAGGGTATCCACCCTTCCACTTCTCCCCATATTGGCAAGATTACTGTCGACACTAATGACCCCTATTAGTGTCTTTAGTTCCCTATCCTGGGGTCAACTAATCAAATTCATGAAAATGTTGACACTAACACAACCGTTGGTGTCATTAACTATTTTCGGGCTGAAATAGTTAATCAGTGTTCCATGTTACCTTGGGAGGTCATCGGGTATGCTAATGTCAAGGATTCTTGACATCATCAGCTTTCACCTTGGAAAGCTAATCAAGTCCCATAAATGTTTCCGATATCAACGGCACCCGCTGATATCATTAACTATTCTGAACTTGAATAGTTAATCAAGTTCTATATTCCTCCTCCCACATACCGGTCATGCCGATGTTAACCAACTTGGCTAACATCATTAGCCTCCTGTATCTAGGACATGCTAATCAAATTTGAGGAATAGTTATTCCTAAAGTTTATTTTTACTGTCCATTTCCTCCAAAAGGACCCAAAAATTAAATCTAGTTCTCTGTTTCCATTTCCCATCGTTTAACCTTTCATTTTCCCCTTTTCTTTTCCTCATCAATAAGCACCAAAATTTATAGTTCAACAATTAATTAAAATAATTATTAACTAGAAGAGATATAGGTACCGAGTATCTACCTGCTATAAACGCTCGACTTGCGTTCCCCTGTTGTTGCTGCACTCCTCCCGCGGTTCCTCCTGAAACCACAAACACCCATCATTATTCCATATTAGTCCATATATCACAACACAACAACAACAACAACAATGGCAATAATATTCATTTCTCTTTTACCATTCTTTTCTTTCTCACCTACATTCCTCATTATTATCCTTTAACATTTTCAGCTCATTAGTAGCTCAAGTGAACATCATGAATTCAATTTTCATCACAGTTTATTCCTTTTTTAAGATTAAGACACGATGTTACACACTTTACGAAGGGATTAAGAAAACAAATTCTACCTTTAATATGGCTAAATTTCATCATTTTATCGACTTGGTCGAATCTGCCAACAGGGATCGGATTCATTGGAAAGCTAACACTCCCAACTACAACTCTTATGAAGAGATTGTCCCTAAATTTTGTTTTTCTGGGGTACGAATCTCCTCTGGAAAGGAGGTGACGAATCTGACCAGATTCGTCGATGATTTTCAATTGAGCTTTCCATTATCCCTAATTTATGCATCATGAACACACAACATGCCAAAAATAATTTCTTCTTCTCTCCCTCACTTGGCTCTTGGCTGAATTTGGCTTAAGGGAACTAAGGGTTCCCTTCCTCTTTTTATACACTCATCCATAACATTTCATCATTGTTTACCCCATGACAATATGTTTCAATGTTCTTATGGAACAATAAGAAAAAATCAGAATTTCTCCCCTTCCTCTCTAACCCACATTGGCCGACCACTCTTGCTCCTTTGGCTATGGGTTTTTTTTTAATCTTCTTTATATAATTTCATCCTTTTAGGTAACTTATGCAACTCTCATCCACTTAATTCCAATTATTTTTGCATTCCCCCAATATTTTTACTCAAGAACCCCAATTGTTCAACTTCAAATTACTACACAATTCTTTTTTTTATCAAATGTAAGAAATTATATAGATCAAAAGTGAAACACAGCTAGAAACCAGCAAGTCAAAATATACAGACATGAACAAATAGGCTTGTTCAAGGGAACAGGCTCCCTAGGACAAGTAACCAACCAAGTTACTACACAATTCTTAATTGAATTTAAATTGGCTTTCATAATTTGTTTAGAACTATATACTTGAGGGAAATTTAGGTTTAATTTCTAGTTTGATTAAGGTTTCTCAACTCTTTTTTCAACTCTTTTTTCTTCACCTGCAACCGACCCTCCCTTCTCCCTCTTTTCTTCACAAATTCTTCACTTTTCTTCTTATAAATCCTCTCCACTTAATAATTCCAAGACTTATGTAGGTATGCTAACTTAGGTGTTTTCTCCTAGACTTGATGAAGGAAAATCTAAAATCTTCCCCCTTTCTTGATGTTGTCCAGTCGGCCATGGGAGAGAGAAGGAATGGGGTATTTATAGTCCCATTTCTTCTTAATTTCATTTTGGCCCCATCTTTCTCCCTTTTTATTTCTCAATCAAGCCCCTTTTTGTTTCTCCAAAACTATTAAATTTTATCACCATAATTATTATCATTATTATTTTTTGTAGTTACACTATTTTTGTATTATAAAAATTTTAATTATTATAATCCCTTTTTTATATATAATTTGTTCTCAGGTTTCACATTCTCCCCTCTTAACAAAAATTTCATCCTTGAAATTTAAATTACGTACCTATCACAAGGAATAGGTGGGGGTATTTTTCCTTAATCTTTGATTCTCTCTCCCACGTTTCTATAGAATTTTACAGAAAAGACAATTCTTTATTAACAATGCATCCTATATTTATAGGATTGGAGAAGTGCAGTATATGTAGGACTATACAACGTAGGATAAGATGAGAGTGATACAGGGGATAAGATATAGCTAATCTAAGGATAGAAATCAATAACTGTTACAGCTGATCTAGTGATAGAGATCAATGCAGTTACAACTACGTGATTTCCTTTACACGCCCCCGCAAGATAGGCGTTCCATCAGATAACCTATCTTGGAGCATAATGTTTGAAATTTCTGACGAGACAAAGCTTTGGTGAGGAGATCGGCAAGCTGATCATGAGTGCTGACATGAGATACCTGGAGCATTCCTTTAGAAACCAGATCACGGACAAAGTGAAGATCAATTGCAATGTGTTTCATCCGTGAGTGTAGTACAGGATTAAGACTTAATTGAGTAGCACCAATATTATCACAAAATAAGTTTGGAGGTTTGGTTATTGGAATACCAAGTTCACGAAGTAAAGAACGGATCCAAATAATTTCTGAAGTGGCAGAAGCAAGAGCCCGATACTCTGCCTCAGTGGAAGAGCGTGCAACTGCACGTTGTTTCCGTGTACTCCAGGAAATGGGACAGTCTCCTAGAAAGATAAGGTAGGTAGATGTGGAAACTCTGGTATCCTTATCACCTGCCCAATCTGCATCAGAGAACCCTTGAAGATTGAGATCATTGATGCGCTTGAGTAGAATTCCATGATGAAGAGTACCTTTTAGGTAACGCAGAACATGTTTGGCAGCAATCCAATGAAGCTGAGATGGTTTTTGCAGAAATTGAGCCAGCTTGTTGACAGGAAATGAGATATCAGGCCGAGTCAGAGAAAGATATTGGAGAGCTCCTATAATGCAAGGATATGCAGTAGGATCAACAGAAGAAGAGCCATCATTAAGTTGTAGACAATCCTTAGTGGCAAGAGGGGTCTTTACAGTCTTAGCACCATCCATCTTGGTGCGTGTCAGGAGATCACAAATATATTTGTGTTGCGACAGAAATAACCCTTGTTTGACAGATAGCACTTCAACCCCGAGAAAATAATGCAATGAGCCAAGGTCCTTCAATGAAAAGCGAGTGCTGAGGTGCTTGATAATTTTAGACATAGATGCAGAATCACTTCCAGTGATTAAAAGATCATCCACATAAACCAGAAGGAATATTGTAACCCCATCACATGTGTAAATAAATAAGGAAGAGTCAGACTTGGACTGCTGAAATCCCAGCTGAAGAAGAGAAGTGTGCAATTCTTGGTACCAAGCACGTGGGGCTTGTTTTAAGCCATAGAGAGACTTCTTTAACCTGCAAATATGAGAGGGCAGAGTAGAATCAATGAAACCTGGAGGCTGAACCATAAATACATTCTCTTGTAGTTGGCCATGCAAAAATGCATTATTCACGTCAAGCTGTCGAAGTGGCCACTTGTTGTTAACAGTAATAGAGAGAATAGTTCGAATGGTCACTGATTTCACAACAGGACTGAAGGTCTCAGTATAGTCAAAACTATGTTGTTGATGAAACCCCTTGGCAACCAGTCGTGCTTTGTAGCGAGAGATACGGCCATCGGAATTACGTTTAATTCGAAAAACCGATTTGCATCCGATAGGTTTAATGGTGAAGCTAGGTGGAACAAGCTCCCATGTGTCGTGTTTAACCAAGGCAGTAAACTCCTCAAGCATGGCATTGCGCCACTTTGGATCCTGTAATGCTTGAGACACACAGGTTGGCTCTATAGGTGAAGGAAGAGGATATTTGGTGGCAAGGTAAAGTTGTTTTGGTTTATGAATATTATTCATAGATCTGGTGGTCATGGGATGTGTACGAATGGGTTGTTGTGAGGCTGCAGGACTGGTATGTGGATGGATGTCTGTAGATGGAGGTTGTGTTGGTGGAGGAGAAGGTAAGGATGAAGCAGTAGGAGAACTAGTCAGCACGGTGGTAGTCGAGGACGGTGGCAATCCAATGGAAGGCACTGCTGGTATATGAAGATCTTGTGCTTTAACACCTGAAATTGACAGAGAAGGCATAGTGACAGGGGCAAAGGTCGAAAAGGGAAAGTGACTTTCATCAAAAACCACATGGCGAGACAAGTAAATGTATGAGGAATTAAGATCCATACATTTATAAGCACTTTGTGTGGTTGAGTAACCGAGAAACAGACAAGGCATGGATTTTGAGTGTAGTTTACTGGTTGTGTAAGGTTTTTAACCATGGATAACATTGACAACCAAAAATGCGCATTTTTGTATAATCAGGTAAGCGACCAAATAGACACTCAAATGGACTTTGATTTTGTAAAACAGAAGATGGCATGCGATTTATCAAGTAAACCGCTGTCTGAAAAGCATAGGACCAATATGATGGAGAGAGATGTGCTTGACTTAATAGAGTTAATCCTGTTTCAACAATGTGACGATGATGTCGTTCACTGGTGCCATTCTGTTGAGGGGTATTGGGAGCTGTAGTTAGCCAACTAATGGAATTAGAAGAGAGATAGTTGCAAATAGCATAATATTCTCTCCCATTATCAGAGTATAAATTCTTAATTTGAAAACCAAACTGTTTTTCAAGCAAACCTTTTAATTGGCAAAAAAATGGAGCGAACATCACTTTTTCGATGAATTGGAAATAACCAACAATATTTGGTAAAATGATCAATAAATAGTACATAAAAACGAAATCCATCAATTGATGTTGAAGATGCAAGCCCCCAAAGATCTATATAGATGTATTCAAGAGGATGAGTACTGGTAAGAGATGTAGAAGAAAATGGTAATTTATGACTTTTATTGCATTGGCAAGCAGAACAAAGTGATGGTAAGGAAGGACGAGACCCGACAACAGGAAGAGAAAAACGACGAATAATAAAATCAACAATTTTATTTGACGGATGCCCAAGTCGTTTATGTCATCTATCAGATGTTGTTCATTCACCAACAAATGCTAAAGTAGAAGATTGGATTGCAGCAGAGGGCATTGGCATTGGATAAACACCATCTTGACATTTACCCCGAAGAATAGTCGCCCCCATGCTCCGATCCTTCACAAGAAAATAAAATGGATGAAACTCAATAGAAACATTATTAGAACGAGTGAAATTATGAACAGAAATCAGATTCTGATGAATATTAGGAACACAAAGAATATCTGTGAGTTTAAAGGATTTTGAGGCAGAGGGAAGAGTCATAGAGCCAACATGGGTGACTTGTAAACCTGAGCCATCGCCAATGACAACTTGATCAGTGCCATCATACTCTGAGTGAATAGACAAATTAACAAGATCAGAGGTAATGTTGTGAGAAGTAGCTGAATCCATAAGCCATTTTTTATCTTTGGTCCCACTAGAGGATGCACAATTCACAGACTTATTACTGGAGACCACACGACAGGTCTTTGCTGAGTGGCCAACTTTGTCACATAACTGACAAATAATTTGAGGCTTACCAAACCATTCTCGACGACTATGCTGATTATGGTTGGTGCGATTTTGCCCGGAGAAACCATTGTTAGAACGTTGGTTACGATGAAATTTGGAGTGCACTGGACGACGTTGAGTGTTATTTGCAGTAGCAAGAGTGATAGAATTTGAAGCTTCAATATGTTTTAGATAGCTTTCGTGGGAAACCAACATATCATGAAGTTCTTCAAAGGTGAGAGAAGACTCACGATTTCGAATGAGTGCTGCAATGTCACGAAATTCAGAGCCAAGACCATTTAGAGCATAGAGGGTTATGTCATCTGCTGAGATTGGGGAGTCAATCACTGCAAGTTCATCAATAATAACTTTGATGGTATGAAGGTAATCTGAGACTGAGCGAGACTCTCTCTAAATGAGAGTTAAATTTTCCTTAAGTTGCATAACACGAGAACGTGAGCGATTGGCATACAATCATTGCAATTTAGACCATGCATCATGAGCAGTAGATGAAGTAGCAATGAGGGGCATAACTGATTCTGAAACAGATGCAAGAATGGCATGAAGTATCAGCTTGTCTTGCCTCAGCCAATGCAAAAAGGCTGGATTTGGAGCATTTGCAGAGGCTGAGCCATCAGGGGAGATGTTTGGAGGAAGCGTTGATGATGGGCAGATAGTAGTGCCGTCAATATAACCCTGGAGATCATAGCCTATAAGCAAGGATGTTAGTTGGGCACGCCATAACGGAAAATTGGTGGAGGTCAATTTCAAAGGTAATTGAGAGCCAGCATTAAAGGCAACAAGAGTAGTCTCATTATTGATAAAAACTGACTTAGGTGATGTAGCCATTTTGAAAGAAAATCTCGTTGGAGGAAGAAGCTCTGATACCATATAGAGTTTTACAGAAAAGACAATTCTTTATTAACAATGCATCCTATATTTATAGGATTGGAGAAGTGCAGTATATGTAGGACTATACAACGTAGGATAAGATGAGAGTGATACAGGGGATAAGATATAGCTAATCTAAGGATAGAAATCAATAACTGTTACAGCTGATCTAGTGATAGAGATCAATGCAGTTACAACTACGTGATTTCCTTTACAGTTTCTTCCTCTATTTGTAAGTTCCTCCACAACACTCTGACCAATGGTATTCTCTTATTCCTTAATATTTTTTCACCCCAATCTATGATCTTGATTGGCCTGGTCTCGAGTGTCAAATCTTCCCTTACTTCAATGGGAATTGGAGGTAACACTTGAGAAGGATCCACTTCCACCATTCGTAATAGTGATACATAGAACACATTATGAATCTTCTTTAGGTGTGCCGGTAGCTTCAAGCGGTAAACAACCGGTCATATCCTAGCTATCACCTCAAATGGGCCAATGTACCTCGGAGCAAGCTTTCATTTCATTCCAATCCGAATGATGCCTTTCCATGGTGCCACCTTTAAGAGTACTATATCCCTTATTTGGAATTATAAACGTCTCCTCTGGTTATCCGAATAACTCTTTTGTCTATCTTGGGCTTCCTTCATTCTTTGCCTGATCACCCTTACTTTATCAATTGTTATTTGCACCATTTCAGGACCCAAGAGTTTCCTTCCTCCAATTTCATCCCAACTTATCGGAGTGCAACATTTCATCCCATAAAGGGCTTCATATGGAGCCATCCCGATAGAAGATTGGTAACTATTATTATACATGAACTTTACTAACGATAACAAGTCTTCCCAGTTTCCCCCAAACTCCAGCACACATGACCTTAGAAGGTCTTCAAGTGTTTGGATAGTTCTTTCAGATTGGCCATCCATTTGAGGTGGAATGTCATGTTCAGGTTCACCTCGGTTCCTAAAGCTCATTGTAAGAATGGCCATAACCTCGAGGTGAATCTTGCGTCTCGATCTGACAATTGATAAGGGCACTCCATATAGTCTAATCACTTCATTCACGTACAATTTGGCCAACTTGTCTACGGGTTCTGTCATCTTGGTGGACAAGAACAGAGCCGACTTCGTTAGTCGATCTACAACCACCTATATAACATCATGCCCCTTTTCCCCTTTGGCAATCCGGTTACAAAGTCCATGGCTATATTTTCCCATTTCCATTTCGGAATTGGTAGCGGTTGCAATTCCCCCGCCGGCCTTTGATGTTCTATTTTCACTTGTTGACATATCCCATATTTTGACACATATTCTGATATCTCCTTCATATTTGACCACTAGTACTACTCCTTGAGATCCCTGTACATCTCGATGCTCCTAAGGTGGGTTGCAAACCGAGATTCATGAGCTTCCTTTAATATCTCATCCTTTAAGACCTTACTCTCAGGTAAGTAAACTCGTCTTCCCATTGCCACCAACCCTCCCGGCAAAACTTGAAAAGATAACTTGTTGCCTTGCTCTATCTTTTCCTTGATTTTTCCTATGCCTTCATCCGCCAACTAGGCTTCTAGAACTTTATCCCGCAACACTAATCTAATCTTTATGTGAGCCAGTAGTGACCCTTCAGGACCAACACTTAACTGCAAGTCCATCTTTTTCATTTCCAACAAATTCTTTTGTTCTGTGTTTCCTGTACCACCCAATATTGCCTTCCCTTTTCAACTCAAGGCGTCCGCCACTATATTGGCTCTACCAGGATGGTAGTCAATTATGCAATCGTAGTCCTTTATCAATTCCACCCATCTCCTCTGTCACATGTTTAACTCCTTTTTACGACATTAAATATTTCAAACTCTTATGGTCGGTGAAAATCTGGACTTGTGTTCCATACAAATAATGTCTTCATACGCAAAAGGCAAATACTACTGGTGCAAGTTCCAGGTCATGGATCGGGTAGTTCACTTCATATGGCTATAACTGCCTGGAAGCATAGGCGATCACCTTCCCATGTTGCATTAGCACACATCCCAAATCCCTCTTCAAGGCATCACTGTAAACCATAAACCTTTTTATTCTGGAAGGAAGGGCCAAAACGGGGGCTAATATGAGTCTTCTTTTCAACTCCTGAAAGCTCTTATCACATTCCTTTGACCAAATAAACCTTACTTCTTTACGAGTTAACTTGGTCAGAGGCGATGCTATTATAGAAAACCCTTCGATAAACCTCCTATAATACCCTGCGAGGCCTAAGAAGCTTCGGATTTCGATCATATTTGTGGGTTTCTCCCACTTTAGAACTACCTCTACTTTTCCTGGGTCCACACATATTCCCCTCGTTGAAATAACATGTCCCAAAAATATCACCTCTTTGAGCCAGAACTCACATTTATCTAGTTTTGCATACAATTTATTTTCTCTCAATATCTCCAACACCTTCCTCAAGTGCTTCTCGTGTTCCAAATAAGAGCTCAAATATACCAGTATATCATCAATAAACACTACCACACATTTATCTAAATAAAGACGAAACACTCGATTCATTAGGTCCATAAATATCGTCAGGGCATTTGTTAACCCAGAAGGCATCACTAATAATTCATAATGGCCATAGTGGGTTCTAGAGACAGTCTTTTGTATGTCATGTTCTTGGATTCTTAATTAATGATACCCTAATCTCATATCTATCTTCAAGAATACTCTTGCAACCTTCAACTGATTAAATAGATCGTCTATCTGTGGTAGTGAGCTGATGATAGTCGATACATAGCCGAAATGTACCATACTTGTTCTTTACAAATAACACTAGAGCTCCCCAAGATGAATTGCTCGGCTGTATGAATCCTTTGTCCAGCAACTCCTGAAGCTGAATCTTTAGTTCAACTAGTTCTATAAAGGTCATTTTATAAGTGGACTGTGTTATAGCATTGACCCCTGGAAGAGTCTTAATGGAAACCTCAATCTCCCTAATTGGAGGTAGCCCCGGTAACTCCTCCGGAAACACGTCTGGAAATTCTTTTACAATAGGGATATTTGTTAATTCTATGTTTCCCTTCTTTAATTCTCTTACATAAGACAACCAAGCAAGGCATCCTTTTCTAATCAGTTTTTCGGCTGTCATGACCGAGATTATGGAGTTCGGAATCACCCCCATCTCTCCCTGAATACTACCCTTTTGCCACTCACATCTTGGAGGTTACGGTCTTTATGAAACAATCTACTTATGCCCTATATCTACTCAACCAATCCATTCCCAGAATCAAGTCAAAATCATATAATTTTAATGGCACGAGGTCCACCTTTAGCTCTACCCCCTCAATGTATAGTATCACTCCCTTGTATACCTCATCAATGTTTATATTTTTCCCCAAAGGTGTACTAACTACCATCCCTACACTCAATCTACTTGGTAACACATTTAAATTACTGATAATTCGATGGGCCACAAAAGATTGACTAGCCCTAGGATCGATTAAAGCATAAACTTGTATTAAACCTAATTGTAGTGTACCTGCTAAGACATCTGGCATTGCCCCCATATCTTCCTGAGTCATGTGGTATATCCTACCCCGAGTCCTTTCCTTCTGGAACCTGGGTTGGCCCTTATTGGCACTTATCCCCGACTGAGGAGGTCGTACAAGCCGATCAACTGTCACTAACTGTTACTAGCTTTGGGTAGCCATCCCCTGTCCCTGTACTATTTCGGTGGATCTATGTGGACATTCTTTCTTTCTGTGACTTGTTTCCCCACAATGAAAACAACCTCTTCCCAAATACTAGCAGTCCCTCCATCGATGCCCTTTGCCTTTACAAA